>NW_020897765.1:3633180-3974148 GCF_003984885.1 Neopelma chrysocephalum
GTTTGGCTTTAGATTAGGCCCTTACATAACTGCAACATCTGGGGCCCATTTCAACTATACAAGTTCCAGCAGACACAATTTCTGTGTGTATAAATTAATTTCTATTTAACAGGCACCTGTAATTTGGAAAAATTAATACATATTCTCCAAGAAAAGAATGAAATAAATACTGCAATTCTGTATGACATACACCCTCATAGTATTCCAGTCTAGGGTTTTTTTATGTTCTGTGCTTTGCAAATTAACAACCGTCTCTGAACAGAGGATAAAAACAACAGCAGACCATTATTACCACATCTGGAAATACTGAAAGGGAGAAGGTCCAGGGTCATTACTCTTCTCCTACGTTATTTTTATGCAAAGTATACAAAGTATTACATATCCCTTGTAAATTCTAGATTAGTCTGTGATCTTAATCAGGAGCCAGAAAAGCAATCTAATATTGAAGTACAAAAGACACATCACACCATAGCAGAGCCCACATGGAGCAGTTGTTAATATGTAAGTGAATGCATATTTGTTTATATGCAACTTCCCAGTGAAGTTTGGAAGACATTGTTATCAAATAGTGAAAACTCCCCACACAGTAGCCCTTAAGATATACGTAATGTAGAAGTATGATGAGCTCTTATAATCTACTTTCTTCTTAAGCATAATTTTGCTCCAGTGAAGAACAATTACAAATTCTTTTCAAGTTGCTTTTTTTTGCTACTGATAATAAAAAAATCACACAAGGATATCTATATCCGTCCTTGTAATTGTACAAACAATAAAATGTTAACAGGATTATCACTAAATCCTTGTGAAGCACTCATTATTACTACTATAGAAAAAAGCCTTGCTGAAATAAACAGATAAGCTACAACTACTACCCAGTAAGGTCCACTGATTTACAGGGAATCAGAGAACGGTCTTCAGATTAAAGCCTCAGAGATTATATTAAAAATAGGTCAGTACAACAGAACTAAAAATATGCTATTTTAAAATTATTTTCTCAACTCTTATCAATGCAACAAGAGTGGATTATTTACACTCATCTATTTATTTCATGTTCTCAATTGGTGAACCATTTATCACAGAATACTATAGTCTACAAATATCTGAGATTATCTTTCTATATTGATAGAAATTATAGTTTATTAGGCTGATAATGCAGCATTTTCAGTGATCCTTCGCAAACAATAGCAGGGTCTCCACCCATGAATCTAAAAGGCACTGGGCTTTGCAATTCACAGTTCAAGACTACTTATCTGGATTAGGAAAGCAATTACTTGCCAATTAAGACACATAATTATGCTAAAGAAAACAATGTAACACAGCAAAAAGAATGCTAACTTACTCTTTTTAATAATAACAAACATTGTAGGGTTTTTAATAATAACAAAGACTTTAGGGTTTTTCTTCGTGTAAGCAGGGAAAGAATGATAAAAAACACAGTCATACCAAGTTTAAACTACAATATATTACCCACAGAACCTACTTTGACAGAAGACTAGACTGCAAAATAAAGCAATTAAGCATTTGGTCAATGTTAATTGAATTCCCTTGTCCTCATATAATCATATTTTCATTTTCAGAGAGCTCCTACCGTTTTTAGCACTCAGACAGATGAATGTTTACTGATCTACTACCTTATATATTTTTTCTCCTCTTTGTTCCCCTGAGTATTTGGGACCCAGGCCTCCTCTATCGTTCTGAAATCTTTGTTATTTACTTCTGTTTTTTTCTATTTTCTGAGAAGCTCATCACTGGCATTCTCTGTAGTTTCAAAAATTTATCTTCACAATAAGAAGTAAGATGGAGGAAACTTTTTTCCCACTTTACAGATGAGACTTTAAGTGGGCAGAATATGGGCAAAAAGGGACATAATAGCTCCTCAGTATTTGAAATTGGAGCATGCAGCCTTTTTGTTGCCTGCAGCACCATAGTTTGGCGGGTAAGAGAAAGCCTGCTGCTTCCTGTATCAGTGCCTCACCTCCGAACAGCTGAAAACATGAACAGATCCTCTTGCAAGGAAATCTTTGGAAGAAAGACTGGCTTAAGCCATTACAACCATCTGCAGTGTAAATTCAGAAACCATATTGCTATTGAGTAAGTAGCATACACAGCAAATGACAGAATTGGACTCAAAAAGCGACTGGACACAACACATTCTAGGAAAACAAATCCAGTGAGAGCCAGTAAACACAGAATAAATAAACCTTAGAGGTAGTACCACAGCTGCAGTTCTTGTCCCAGTACTCATGGAGAATAAACTGCTATGTGGAGGGGTATGACTATCCACTTGCTTTGGGCTTATGTTTCTCTCTATTTCTGCTACTGGCTACTATTTCAAGCAGCTAAATAAATCTTTGATCTAACCTGGTACAGCATGTTTTATGTCAAGTGCTAAATTAATAGATGAGGGGACGAAAGAGAAGAAAAGGAGATACACATCGAGTTCTTCAATGTTCAAAGTTAGCTTAAAAGCTGATATAAAATATAACTCCCAGGAAGTGTCGTGGTGCTAAACTGCTCCTAAGGTTTCAGGGCTTAGAAATGCCTCTGCAAAATCTTCCAGGGAAGGAGGTTGGAGTTAAATATACTTACAGTTTCCTTTTCATTCCTTTTATGCTTTTCTCTTTTAACTCTGGATCTTTTTTTTTGATCAAGGACTCAGTTTTCCCTCTGGTAAAATAAAAAGCAACCTCTTATTGTGTTAGAGCACAAATTCCCCAGATACATCACACCCAAATGTGGGGTACTAAGTGCAAGCAGTCCCTTTACATGATTGTACACAGAAAAAAAATGCACAAACTGCTGAGTGTTTTCACTAAACTACATAGGTTAGTAGAACTTTAGTACTGTAAAGTACCAGGTTATGGGAAGGAGTTTTCCCTACAGCATTAAACAGTGCTTTTGACCATGAACTAGGCAGCAGAGGGACAGCCCATGACAACAGAAACTGCCCGGAAAGTTATAATATATCTGCAAATAGAGACTTGAGCTGATAGTGTTATTTTATTTTCCTGCTTAATGTAATTTAGTCCATTTTTTCCCATGATTATTTCCTTAATATTCTCCATGAGTCAAGGACATGATATACCCTGCTTTTAAACCTGATTTTGCCCATAACCAGAAGTTGTAGTAGACACTGCACTTCCTGTTTAATTTTGCTGTATAGTTAATATCAGTATTTTGTTTGAAAAGCTTAATTTTCAACACAGAACATATTTGTGAAAATAATATTTTCAAAAGTAGAAGAATGCGGAGAATATGGAAACCAAAGGGTCATATGACTTTTTGGCAGTGAAATACTACTGATTGCATTTCAGATCATCTCTTCAGTCAAAGAAGAAAATTATTTTGCAAAACATCTACTACTATGTGAATCATCAACCACAACATGACTTACAAATGATTGCTAAAATGCAGTCTTGGCCATGCAAATGCCATCTTTCATACAAGGACAGAAACAGAAATACTTCTTAATAAACATTGAGGTACCTCCAAGGTTGGAGAAAGATCAGGACCTTTCCTCTTGGATCCTTGGGCTCCTGGTTCAGTCATAGCAGTTAGCAGAGCAACCACTGCAGGGCCCCAGAAGATAAATTGGTGGCTACTGTCATGTGACAGTACTTCTGGCTCCTCTTACCAGGGTCTAATGCATCAAACATACCTGGACCGTTCTCCTGAATCAAAGCCCATTGGCCTGGAGTTGCCAAGTCCATAGTATTTGACTAACTCTCTTTCCCTTCAAAAGAGGGTGGTTGAATCCAAACTGTCCCACAGAAATACTACCTGGCCTGTGCTGTCTCA
The DNA here is from genome assembly GCF_003984885.1 of Neopelma chrysocephalum. Lineage (NCBI taxonomy): Eukaryota > Metazoa > Chordata > Aves > Passeriformes > Pipridae > Neopelma > Neopelma chrysocephalum. The sequence continues at coordinate 3,636,979 of NW_020897765.1, forward strand.
CAAGTGATGCCAAAGAGCTGCCTGGAAGACTGCAAGTTAGTCTTGGCCAAACGCACACCAGGGACTGCTCTGACAACTCTACAGAGTGTTCCTTTGCCAGGTAACCTCTGTTGCTCCTCAGCTCCCATGAACAGAAACAACCTTAGTGTTAGACAGCTTCAATAACTCCTACAGGCAACGCCATGGCCCGTTTCTGTACTTTAAAATGCCTTCAGGTGATTGTTTCACCATTGTTTCTAAGCCAACTCAAGTGTTTCAATTTTATATTCTCACCTGCTTGCCTAGATTTTTCTTTCAAAAGACAGACTCCCGTCCCCTCAGCAGGCAGGGCCAGGCCATCAGCTGCCCACAGAACATCTCACACGTCTCTTAAAGGCTTCAAGACTTTCCCACACACTTGAAAAAAGCTGCTAATATCAGCTTATTTCTATTCTGAATCTTCTTACTATTTTACTTTTACTCAGTTAATTATTTTGATAAAGCTTTGGTGAAGTATTTAAAAGGAAGTTTACAAAACAAAACTATGTTAGATGCAGCACTGTCATTTAAAACCCTGGTTAGATTAATGCAGTAGATGTTTGTTTAAGACCTGGTTACATACACATCCGTCACACTTCCAGGCATTTTACACACAGATTTAGGATTGCTGAAAACATCCATTCAGAAAAATACATCTTTAACTTCTTGCAACTGGGTTTATTTCTATAAACCTCTTTAAGACAAGTTTTCCCTGATACAGACCCAGCCCAACCACTGCTTCCCTTCTCATTGCCTTTCCACACAAAATTTTTTTACTTTTTAGACATGGGACATATTCAGATCAGTATAATATAATACAAAATAAAGCACATCTTCACTTTGTATCCCCTGGGGAGAATTTCAAACTGTATGGCTCCCCAAGACTGTGCCCCCTCTTGTACAGCTGCAGAGAGAAGAGGTTTGGATGTGGAGTTCTTTTGTTTGTTTTTATTCTTGGCTGAAAAAAGATTTCAGTGGCACAGTAAATCAAACATATGAAATCTGTTTGTTTCAGCCCCAGAGACTGGTTGGAATCAGAAAGTAATCAGAGACAGGAATTAAGGGAACGATTTCGTGTCCCAGATCTGGGGAATGCCACAGGATTGCTGGGCAGTATTTAGACAAGAGGCTGCTGGAAAGAAGCTTCTAGAAAAGAGAAAACAAAACATAACACAAAATCAAACCAAAACAGAAAAAAACCCCTCCCGTTTGCTATTTTTGGTACATAAGATATTTTGGGATTAGCCCATGATGCAGAGAGGTGGCTACATTGTAGAAAAGAAATAATGTGGATTGTAAAAACAATTAGGCTTCTTATGTAACAGAAATAAAAGAAGGGACAGGAATTAAAGAAGAAAAGAGAATTAATTAAATGTATTTTCTAAAAGAGCATATTTTGCTACAGAAATGATTTTGAATCCGATGCACAGCTGCAGCATGCTCAGTGCTGCCCTGCCCATCCAAAACCCTCTGCCTACCCTGCAGCTGAGGCTGAGAGAGGGAGGAGACATATCCCTTCTCCAGCTTCTGGATGGTGAAAAAACATGGAATTGATCTTTTACACCTCTTTCCTAAAGTATTAGAAACTAAAATCATCTTGTAGACTAAATTTTTAATGTTATATATTTGGTTCATTAATAGCATGCATATGTCAGAAATGAAGCATTCTTTATCTGATTGTGTTGTCTTCCATGTTCTGTGCAAATGTTGTTGACAACACAGAGAAACCGAAAAGTGTCTGACAACAATAAGCCCAAAGTTACAGGTACAAAACCAGTATTCTCAATTTACCACCTCGGTACATCTTAAAACATTAACATGCCAACCATAGCACCTTAACAGAGTATCTATAAATCAGATGAATTTTTAAGAATTTGGTTGTTCTAGTTACTTCTGTTTCAGATTACAACTTCTGCATCACTCAAACATGGTTGCTACTCAAGCTGACTTAAAAGTTCACCTTCAATTCTGGATTATTTTCTGATTCATCATTCCCTTCTACCTCTATATCATTTGCTGCTCTCACCAAATTTTGACATTTTTTTCTAATCAATATGATTTTCTGTTCTTCTTTTAAATCATTTTCACTCACCTTATTGTGTTATTCTCCTATATTGGTGTTCCTTGAGAAACCAACAAAAAACCTGCAAGAAAACCCTTTCTCCAAATCTTACTTTCTTAAAACACCCTGTAAATTGTAATTTAATCAAACACTAACATATAATTCTTGTTTTAAAGACCTGAAACCTCACTTGAGAGCTGTCAGGAAATACAGTTTCCTTAAAAAAATAAAAAATTCTTAATCCTTTTTTCCTTATGAAATCCAGTAGACCTAAATAAAGATCCATTACTTGCAAATTTATTTCTGTAGTAAATCTATTAGATCAGGCCTGACAAAAATGAATTTGTAATGAAGAATATAAATCATTGCGGTACATGAAAAAGTCAGGTCATTTGGAAGGTGCTACATCTCTAGTATTTTTGGTTTAGAGCTGCTTTACGGGATGTTTTGTGACAGATAAATTTGATGGAGGGTTCAGAGCCCCCCTCTCTCCTTGGTTATGTATTTCTCATCTCCCGATACACTTTCACATCAGTTTGTGTGAGAAATAGGGCACGAGAGAACAGGAATACTCAGGTATCAGTTTGCCACTACCAAGCCCAGTATGATCGCGAAACAGGTCATGTCATGGCTGCAAAAGTTTTATTTTTTTTCAACTGAGACAGAAAGGCATTCTTGCTGGCAAGTAGCATCATTTCAATTTGTCCCCTTCTTTGCAGTGTGGGATTACTTAAAGGAAGCAAAATGCTGCAGTTCTGTTCACCAAAAAAAAAAACAAAAAACAAACACAAACCAACCAACCAACCAACCAACCATAAAAAACCAAACAAACAAAAAAAAACCCCAACTTTGGGTTTATTGATCCATCGAGGGGAATTCCCATACAGAACAGAAAAATTAACTTTTCCTTACGTTTGTTATTTTTACAATTTACTGCTTATTTTGCTGTGAGAGGAAATTCAAGCGCCGTTGCATTTCAAGTAATCGTTTTGAACCACAGTTTACTGCCTTGCGCACCCCATCCAGCCCTCCGGCAAAGGCCACGCAGAGGGAGAGCAAAGGGAGGATTTGGCTGCCGCTCCTCACCCTTCCATTCAGCAAAGCGCCTCCGACATGCGCCGGTAACACAAGGCAGGCGCTTGTCCTGACACCGCTCTGCCTACGAGAGGCGTCTCCTGCCCACCCGACCCATCCTGCCTCTCAGTGATTGTTTCTTCCTAAGGAGATTTAGGCAGTTTGCGTCAATCAAGGATTTAACACAAGACATAAATGCCATCCCCTCTTAACATAAACAAACAGCTGCCAGCACCTTTCCTGATGAGCCAAGGGTGCATGGGCGGCTGGCAAAAATTATAAGTTAGTCATTTCTGTGTACTGTCCTCTTCTACTACCTAATCTTATCATTTAATCATAGGACTGATTTTAAAGGTTTCCATTTCTCTGCAGTAGCAAAAACAAACTACTTAAAAAACTATGAAGGTAAGTATAAATGAAAGGGAAACTTTCATGAAAAACAATATTAAAAACCCTGAATTACATACATAGTATGAAAACCATTAACAGAATAAACACATGCAATCATTAAACATTTTTCCAATACCAGCTATCAAAAGGAAAGAGATAGAACTCAAATAATGAGTTATTATATTAGGCTTGATCCTTGGCCCGTGAAGTAGAGTATATCCATAGCAAAACTACAGAAGAAATTAGCATTCACAAGTTACAAGGTTTCAAGCCTAGTCCAACTTTCCCCCCAGTAAACTGAATAATATTAAATATTAGTCGATTAATATTATTAATAGTATTAATATAGTATTAGATATGATAATACTTAATTACACAAATATCGCTTGCATCATTATTAGCTATATTTAATATATGTAATATTTAAGTTTTTAAAATTTTTAGTTGCTTTAAAATTGCAAAATCAACACAAAACCTGCTTGATTTTAAACGCAACAGCTTCTGCTTTTTAAAGCCGTCCATGTTCAATGCATACTAACAAACTGAACAATTAATAACAGAATTATGAAGTCTTTAAAAAAATGGCCCAATTATTCGCACAATAAAATTATCAGGAAATTATCAAGAAATTAGCAGTTTGCCAGATGTCCAGTAGAAGGCAGACAAGAAAACACCCCTGCCTCCCAAATGATGTCACTTAATGGACAGATGCATTTCTCCTTCTCCTCACCACCATCACCCATCTGTGTTTTTTATCCCAGGTAAAATTGAAGTGGCCTAAATACAGCTCACATATTGTCTTATTTCCTCATAAAAATAATTCAAATACAAATACCTCTTCTTTGCCCTGGATTCTCCTTTTGATAAGGTATTTGGTAGCTCCTACTGAACACCATTAAATCAGTAATAATCACCCTTTTAGCCAGAGTTCCAAAAGTTCCCTTCACTATGTTAGAAGCTTATTACAATTATAGCACCTCTTAGCACTTGAACTTTTGATCTGACTTTCTTAAAAATAGCAAAGTCTCCCAGTTCAAAAGAACATTATTGAAAATAAAACTATTAATGCTATTTAATCAGCTCAATTTTCTTCTAGTCTCATGAAACAGAAGACAGCGGGCTGCATATTCTATTCTACACTCAGACTGACTCGAAATTTAAAGTTGTGCCTTTTAATATTTCATTCTGACACTGTTAAATAGCAATTTGGGAATCATGCAAAGCATCATACTAACATTTTCAGGTAAAGGTTGTTCATCCTAACTTCCCATGTTCTTCTCCTGACAAGTTTTGGGAGTAGAATCCAAAAGTTTCCACCCTCAATTTCTTTATTTCTTTTTATGCCGCTGCAGAAGCTGGGATGGTAGGACCAGAAGAACTGCCTCGCAGGCTCAGTACCTACTCTTCACTCTGTGGCTTCCTTAGGATCCTTCTTGCCTTTCTGGAAACCTTTGTAAGCAGCATTCGATTGTATTCTAAGGATATTTTGGAAACCTTCAAACCTTTAGGTCCTGCTCACAGGAGTTGCAGAGTTTCTAAGACAAAATTAAAATCAGATATATTTCTATTGAAAACAGGGTCCTAAACATATCCAAAATTTCAGAAAACAAAACAAATGCTTTGACTTTGTAGAACAATTTTGTCAATACATCATCTAATTGTCTTCTTTTTTTTTTAAGTAAAAGGGATATAAGCCCATTTCTACCTGAAATAAATAATGTCACAAATATTCCACAGAGATTTAAAAAATAAAATGGCACTCACTGGGACAGTTTGTGTCTCACTTATGCTCACACAATCCTAATTAACACCGGCAGAATTTGGCCTGCTGCACAAGCCCCATATAATCCCCCCACTGTAGTCTGCCACACTAGAAGGTTATTCCTTGAAACACTCCCCAGTAAGCCGGATAATTCTAGAAATGACATTTCAATGCCACTGAATCAGTTTGCCTAGTGCTACGATTTAATTTCCAAGCCTTTTCCACTTGACTTGTATTACAACATAGAAATGGTGACAATAAAATCTTTTTTGAGAAAGAAATCAAAACCAACCACGACTATTGTTGTCTGCAGATTGGGACATTCATTTGGAAATTATAAGAGTCTTTGCAAGGGTAGCATCATCCCTCATTTATTGTATTTATACAAGGTACATCACAAATTACAAAATACAAGCAAGATCATTTAGAAAGAGAGTTTCAGAGAACCAGAGAACCATCTAATGAATAAGATAAAAATAACAAATGAGACACTGGAGCAGCAAGAGCAGAGCAGCGGGAACAGAGCGGCTGTTTTTACAATATTTAGCTCCTGGTTCCCAGAAAAAGGGCCTGTGAGAGGAGGGGAACACAGAGAGAAGTGACGGACTGAGCATCCCAGAGACTTCTGGAGCGGAGCCGGGAAGAGTTTAGATTCGGTCATGTCATTGTCCCAAGGTTGACAGTTCAAGAGGCCATTTTGTACCTGCTCGCCTGAGCTGCACTTGCAGCTCACTACCTATAACATTGGATTTAAGAATGAGGGTTTAGCATAGGAAGCTATGATATAAATAAAACCAGATCCTGCAAACAAATTGGTCTTCTCTACTAAATGGAAACCATTTTTATAACCATTTCCAGGTTCAGCTCCCTGCTCTGCTGACACTATAATCTATTTGGAATAAAGGGCACTGGTGCCATCTCTGGGGAGAAGTACTCTGCTTTCCCATTCATGCCATGTAGGGATTAAACAGGGCTGGCCTCTACCCCAAGTCCAGGGTTTCCTGTTCTTTGGCAGCCTCGATTTGTCAGCTTCACGTCCAGCTGCCTACAGAAATGAGGAAGAGCTCACCTGGCTGCACTTGCTGTTTATGCACAGCTCTGCAAAATGGGCAGGTCACAGAAGGGATGAAAGAAGATACTGCTGCTCTGTCTGATGTCAAAGCCAGGAACTCCACATTATGCAGATAACTACACCTATACTTTTCAGGATGTTTCTGTCCTCATGACATAAGGTACATGAGTGACATATCTCTTCATTTTCACTGATGACTCTGCTCGGAGCATATGGGTACCATCTAAAGACATTTTTACAGCTTCAATTTCACTCAATTTCTTCACCTGTTGCCTCTTGCCTTGTTTAAAACACTCAAATTTAATAAATATCCATGGTAAAACTAATTTTTAACTCTGCAAGCCCGGAGAATGCTGATTTTTAATTTTTTTTTCCCTAGTAAAGCAGAAACATAAAAACCTTGAAAAAAACCACAGTGTAGCAGCATAAGGAAATTTATGTCTGCTCTACTAGCACTCTACACTCCATCACACTCCCTTGAAGACAATTTTAGTAAGAAAACTAAGACTATCAATTCAACTAAATATTTAAATATACAGTTTTCTTCAAGTCAGACAGATATCTGAACAAATAGGCATATGTGCAACAAAATAGATTCTGATGAGTAATTATTTCATATTCGTCATACACCATTTTTAAAGTTATTTCAGTAAATAAATTACATTCAATAGCAACAGAATTTTCTAAGTTCTGCTACAATAACACCAATACAGTTTTATAAACCAAAAGCCACAAAAGAACACTAAAGCTGTAACATTAAAATGTAACATAGAACATTGAAAGACTTGGTGTGCCCCTCACCACATCATATATCAGACCAACTGTCTGTAAAAGACATATGGATTTGGGGAGGGTTTCCTGTACCATCAACTGGACCTGAGATTGTTATATGATAAAACACTGCAGCCAGCTATAAATATCTCTGAAGCTCAACAAAATCTTTAGAAAGGGGTCAGGATAGTGAAAGTTGTTTGCAAAAGAATAAGAAAATCCTTCGGAGCAGAGAAGGAAGTGGGCTTCAAGAAGGTTATTTTGCTGGGTCTGGCAAGGCTACTTTTCAGAGGAACTCAGGATGATGTTTCATCCTTGGGATTTTAATACTACTACTTTAATATTTTTTTTCTTATATGTTTGATTCAAACTAATCTATTCAGATTTACTAAAGAAAATTTAAAAGATATTGTTATTATAATCTCTCCAGAATTCATCTTGAAACTGGGACAATAGAAAATATGGAAGCATAAAAACATGAAGTTCTAACAGCAGCATAAACTCACTGTATGGCAGGATTTTGTAAAAGGTAGAAGTGCAGGTTTTGGACCTGATTCTGCATCTCCCCGTACAAAGCAGTGAGATGCCCCAGGGACTCCCTGCCACAGCCACAGCCAGCCTGAGCAGCCTTGACGCAAGCCAGGAAGCTTGTTTAGATTTCTCAAGCATATAGGAAAATGCAACTAAAACCTCTCTCTCTCTGAAAAATTAGGACCTGAAAAATATGACCTTAGACTTTTTCAAAAGAGTTTTCAGCTCAGTGCTCTGCAGCCCATTGCCATATCAACATGGATATTACCTTTCACCCTGCCTTTTTGCTCTGAAATATATTTGATGATTTCATCTTTTCTCATGTCAAACTACATGTAAAAGAGAAAATCAGAAGCTCAATACAAAATAGATATTAAATGACATCCCAAACAACAGTTTTTATAAGGGCTAAAATCTTCCTGGCACAATATAAAAAAACACTGTAGAATGTTTTAAGCTTAGCAGAATCCTAATATTTATTATACAGCATTTTTAGATTGCATTATCCCAATCTTGAAAACAGCATAACACATGGTCAATGCTAGAGAATTAAGCTGTACAATCTCCCACCATGACAGGTGGTCCCAGCTGGGTTTGGGCATGCTTACACAGAGCTGGGCATTCCTATGCATGCTCATGCATAAAGAGCAAGGAATAAGGGGAGTATCACAGCATTGCACTTGGACAAGTTTCAAGATGCCCTCCTTGACTACATTTGGGAGTTACTGGCACTTTAGGCCATTCTGACTGGATCCACATCCAGGTGTGCCAAACAGATAAGCCCCATGGCAAGGTACCATATGCTCATGAAGGATGGGAAGCACCAGATCCAGAAAAGGATGTGGCAAAGGTAGAGTCCAAACCTAGCATTTCAACCCTGGAAGCTCTTTCCTACTATGCTCCAAAATTTCTTAGGGGAAAGAAGCATCTTACTGTTCAGACAAACAAGACATCAGCTCCTAACGCTGAGATCACAGAGTGTCTCTGCACTGTTCCCCTGCCAGACTTCATCTGGCAGCTCCAGAGCATGCACAAGTAGGACCAAGTTACTACAACATAACATGGGAAAGAGTGAGACCCAAATACATAAAAAGTTTAACAGAATAAAAATAATTACTTGTAGCTGTATGAAAAGTAGGGAAAATCCACTGATTTCAAGCACTTGGTCTGATGCAGGAAAGCAGTGTTGAAGGTCATGTTCCACCACTGCTAGTTAGTGCTGCTTGAATCAATTTTTTGTGGGAGCAGGGGCCAAGTCAGTGTCTTGGAACATTGTGTAATGTCTTGTAAAATACTAAGCGTACACCAAATTTTTTGCTATTTACTTCTACGGAAATGCAAATGCAAAATGAATCATTCGGGTTTAAAAAAAAATTAATTTAAATATCAGTGTCTGATTCAGGACTCAATTTGAAGAAATGTCTGAATTCAGATTGCATGCTACAAGTACAAGCCCCCCATCAGAACCTTACAGGTATTTGGGCCTGGATAATGAACAGTGTCATGAATTCATTGATTTCCCTTTGCATCTCAGTAACAGTTAAACATGTCTCCCCTCTCCCAGACCGTGGCATTCTCAGTTCCTGCTTCCGCACTATATACTCATTATCTCAGTTAATATTAATTGGTAATCAAACAGAAAAGCACCTGAACCAAAGAAACAAGACAGACTAATATTTTTCTTACCACCAGGCAAGAACTGAGACACAGCACTAGGGCAATATGCTTACCATTTATGTTTACCCTTCTACATAATAAAAGACTTCCTCAACCAGAGTAAATAGACATTTTTGATCAGCACTTTTGTTTTTCGAATGGAAGGCTTTTATTACATGCAAAATTGCATTAAGCATGTATAATGACCTATTCAGTGATTTGCATAAACATCTTCCATGGTGTGCACAGAACCTGACAGCTGTGGTTTGCTTTAGCCATGCATAAAGAACAACAAAATCGGCCCAAAGACTTTTGCTTCACATTTTAAATGTGAAGCCTAGCAGGGTAAAGAAAAAGGTTATCACTTCCAGAAACACTGGAAAAACACTTAGCCTAGACCTAGCAAGAAAACACTAGAAACAGGACAAAAAACATGATATGGAAAAATTATAAAATTCCTAAATCACAGGAGATTTGTACTCTATTAACCTCAATGCTGAATAGGGCATAAATATAGTTATAAGGGCTAAATCAATAGATGTTTCTTTTAAATGGTAAATAATATTTTAACTGTTTTGAGAACTTAATATTTCAAATATCCACCATTTGTATACTTGGAGAAGATAAAAATATTTCAAATATTCAACTTCTTAAAATAAAATTAAAATTAAAATATTTTCAAAATACTTTAAGGACTTTACAGGAATTTAAAGTATTTGAAAATACTTTAGTTAGTCTATTTTATGGTTAAACTTTAAGATTTTATAAGTCTACAAGGAGTAGTCACTGGTTGGAGTTTACTAAAGGTTTGTTATTTGCTTCTTTCTATAACTATTTCTAGTTATTTAAAATGTGTGTAAAAGTAATTTTTGCTTTAGCCTAGGTGACTACACTTTGCCCGTGGAAAGGCAGGTTCTCTGTCAAGGGGGGTGATTTTCTTCAGATTTAAGTAACATTTAGAAGGCGGAGGGGTATGGAAGAAAATGACTTGCATGACCTTTGCCTTCTTGCACTATCAGGTCTAGACCATTTAAATACTTTAGCCAAAGTATCCTCTTTAAACAATACAGGCTTTATTTAGACAATAAGCTGATCAAGCCAGACAGGTTAATTATTTGCCTTCAGCAGGATATGCACACTGGTCACGGCTGATCAAAACCACTTTTGAAGTAAGTTCTACAAAACAATACTATAATGTGAATAAAGAAGTCAACATTGAATCATAAAGTGAGAATTTTTGAGTAGTAAGTCATAAATATTTAGAAATAAAAGGAAATTAGTCAAGATAATTTTTTTAAAAAATTCAAATTATAACAGAAATCTAATCAATAAATTATATTCCGCCCTATCCAATGGAAATAACTAAAAATTCTGCAAATTTATCAGTTTTAAAGGTTAACCACTCCTAATTCCTTTTTTTGGCCTTAATTTTTATTTACATCTTTTACAAAATTACATAGCTTCTTTTTTTTTTTTTAATAAACTTGTGAAAGTATAAATCAGGACAGTTTTTAGATAGCAATCTCTTGAGTTTCTAATTGGTTGCTTAGAAGGAAGTTAGCAGAAATTATGTTACCCATCTATATGCTAAAAAAAGTTTTACAGCATTTGGGGTTAAGAACAATATGGCCTTGACAGTAGTTTGCTGTACCGGAAGGCATATAACATAACACAGGAAAAGAGCCTAGAGGCATTAGTGTAATCCATTGAGGTTAAAGTAGGAAAGCTAAAATTATTTAATACTTTTTAAACCCATAGTACAGTAAATGGTCCGTTGCTAGGAAGCAACCCTGGCTAAAAATACAGCTCTTTTTAATATGCTGACTTATGCTTAAAGAATGATGGAAATGTGTCTCACTGAAGGCATTTCTTACACTCCTCCTCTCATTCCACAGAATCCCCAATTCACATTCACAAATATGTGGACCTGACACGCTTCTGAGCCCGGAGGTTATGTTTGACCAGGAAAAGGCAAGATGAAAAGATGGATGATCTTTACTAACATCTTGTAGAAGTGCCCACATCAGCAGAACTGTGGTAATAAGCAAAAACTCTTCAAAATGTTAAGGTTAAAATTTCTGATCCCCTACTCTGACCATGGGTTGACCACCATGAAGGAAGACTTTCCCCCCAGAAACCTGAGAGCCCAGGAAGAGGTTGACTGCCTGGAGAGATCCCCTGGGGGGAACTAAGGGATGCAGTAGATGGTCCCAAAACCCTCCCTGTACGGTATGATAAATTCCTATAAATAACCAACATTTGCCCTGTTCTGGCTGTGAAAAAAAAAAAGGCATTCAGCTGTCCTAATTTACAGCTGCAAACAGGTGAAGCAATTCTTAATCATGCAAATTAAAACCTTCAGAAACAGAATGAAGTATTTGGCAGTAACGGTGCTAAGGAGTTGCACCCATTTAGCCAGAGAACTCATCAGTTCTCCAGTAATATTGTACCAGGAAGTTCAGTACCATTAAGGAACACGACACACCAAAAGACAACTTGCTAAGGATTAAAGTGCCATGGATAACTTGAAAAAGTGAACACAGGCAGGATAGTCTGGGTGAAGCCACGCATGATACATTTTGTGCAACAGAACCACAGTCGCATTTCTCAGGTTAAACAATATATTCATGAAAAAATGAAACATATAAGCTTAAGCACAGAACTGAAAAGGTATCATGAATTACTGTAAGCAACTCGAAGACTTTGAGCACAAAATATTACATTGGTCTGTTCTACAGTGTTTAGTGAATGCATTCTTTAAGTAAATGGTGACACAAACCTAGGTTTCTAGTACCTACATAATGTCCCTGGAAATGAATGTATAAGTAGAAATTGATGATGGCCTTAAAAGAGATAATAAATAATGTATATTTTTTAATTACTAGATAAATTTCCTGTCAATAATTAATGCTATCACTGAATTATTTTGCAATTCAACTTTTTATTGTGTTTTCACTCTGCAATCCTTTCTCCTTTCTAAGTGGTTTTCTGCTAGAAGGAAGATAGGTTGTTTTTGGCTGCAAAAGTACTTCGTTTACTTTACTATTCTAATCCAAGAAGCTGCAGTTTAACAGGCAGGGTTAAAGAGGAAAGGTTCAGAACTATGGTATTTTTTTTTCCACCTTAAACTAACTTATAATGGGAATTGGTCACTGTCTCAAAGAGTGTGGGATCAGACCCAGGTCCTGTTGTCTTATCGAGTCTTGAAAGTTAAGCTCTGACTCTAAACATTGGCTATTCTCCTTGGTTTCTTTTCTGGCCATGCTGCATGATGAAGAGGAGAGCTGGAACACCCTCTGATGGTTTTGCGAGGCCGCAGCTCATCTATGGGTCTAATCCTTGCCTGAGAAATGGCCCACCATGGATGCTTACAGTTAGTTCAATCCAGATACAGATAAAAATGTAAAGATTTCAACATTCCTGAACATCCACTGCCCTCTGGATTAACTTTTTCAGTTACTCTCTCTTTTCAGATTATCCAAAAGCTTATTATTTTTTTGTTAAAATCCTTTTCTCCTGTCTTAAGTAGAGAACAGCCTGGCCACTCTCTTACATGAGATCCAAGTTTATCCCCATCCAACAAGTAGATGAATGTCTCTGTTATGTTCATAAACATTAATTTGGAGTCCTGAGTAAAATGTCTTTTGCATCAGTGAGGTATAAAACTCTCTCTCTTCTCATTCTTTAACACAATGACTACTTGGAATCTTTAGGGAGTATTTTTTTCTCTTTGGGTTTTATATTCTCTGTCAATTTGCACATTATGGCCACACAAGAAGTGAACATCTAATTAGGCTACTTTTTGTGTAGCTTAATACAAGTCATAGCCAATACCAGAAAAAACAGAAAACAGTCACTTTGGAAGCACAATGGTTTTGAATGGATTTCTTCAATCTCCTCCTTTTAGTCAGGCACAGTAATAAAAAAAAAATCCTGTCAGAATGCATGCATTAAGTAGTTAGTTACAGACTTGAGGAATTACCTATGTATTTTTACAAGATACACAGTCTGTCAAGTCTTGAAACTTCAACCTAAACTACAGTTTTAATAGTACCATTAAATCTCTTGTTAATGACAGATGCAACTGGGTCAGGGCAATTGTAAGCACGAATACAGGCTGGGCAGAAAATGGACTGAGAGCGACCCTGATGAGAAGGACTTGGTAGGTGGATGAGGAGCTCAGTATGAGCTGGCAATGTGTGCTCACATCACAGAAAGCCAACCACATCCTGCGCTGCATCAGAAGAGGTGTGACCAGCAGGTCATGGGTTGTGATTCTCCCCCTCTACTGTGCTCTTGTGAGAACCCACTAGGAGTACTGCATCCAGCTCTGAGGCCCTCAACATAAGGACATGGACCTGTTGGAACAAGTCCAGAGAAGGCCACAAAGATGATCAGAGAGCTGGAGCACCTCTCCTATGAAGACAGACTGAGAGACTTGGGGCTGTTGAGCTTACAGAAGAGAAGGCTCCAGGAAGACTTCAGAGCAGCCTTCTAGCATGTAAAGGGGGCCAACAAGAAAGCTGAAGAGGGGCTTTTTACAAGAACATGTAGTGATAGGACAAGGGGGAATGGTTTTAAAACTAAAAGAGTGAAGATTTAGAACAGATATTAGGAAGAAATTCTTCACTGTGAGGCTGATGAGGCACTGGAAGAGGTTTCCCAGAGAAGTTGTGGACGCTTCAGCCCTGGAAGCGTTCAAGGCTGAGTTGGATGGGCCTTTGAGCAATCCAGTCGACTGGAAGGTGTCCCTGCCCATGGCAGGGGATTAGAACTAGATGGTCTTTAGGGTCCCTCCAAAGCCAATCTAAGATTCCATGCCACAAGGTATAACATACTTCAGAGAAAGTTTGCCCTTTGTTTCTAAATATACTCCAATATTATTACCATTGCAAGTATTTACCTTCCTATTACTTACCTTAACCTACATGTCTTATGCCTGAAATAACTGTAGAAAGTTAACTCCCCTCTTTCTCAGACCACAGTGAGATTTGGCCTCAAATCTTCACTACTTCAAATTTCCGTGCAGATTTAGAACTGTAGTACCATTCATTGTGCAACAATACAAAGGTTAATACAGCTATCCAACAGCTATAAAAATCACACTGCTAAAACCCATCAGTAGGACGTTAGCACACTGCAATATATCAACAACAAATCAGCTACTGGTACTTGAAGTAGAGCCTGAGTTCAAAGACCATCACAGAACGTTATAATTAATTAATCTGAAATGCCTGAGTCATTGCTAAAGAGCTTTTTCACTTCTTTTCCTTAAAAATGCCATATTTACAACAGAGTTTACACCATCACTAGGACAACATCGTTTCCCAGAGCCAATGTGTTCATTACTCATGATGTAACTTGCAGCATGAAGAGTTCCTTTAAAACTGCATAGTACAAGAATACAGTAATTTCTATTAGTGTGGGAACATGCCTCATTTCTCATAAGATTCAAAGTATTTCCCTTAGCAACAATAAATATACAGAGAAAAAGATACAAGGGAGCAGTTAAAAGCATTGGCTGCAAGTGAAAAGAAGTCTTTAATTCTCGATCATGAGCTAGGCTAGCACTGTTCCAGTTATAAATATGCAGAAATCACTCCAATATTTAGAGTAACTGGGTTTTGGACTTCTTTATTGTTTTTTTCTAAAGGAGGCAATGTGCACATTTTTAAGATTTATTTTAGTTACAAATACATCTCAAAGAAGCACTTTGAAAAACAAACCAGACACTTTGTCCCTTGGAAGAAGTCACCTACAAAATATCTCAAAATAACCTCTTTCCAATTTACTAAGATCTTAAGGGAAATTTACAGGAAAGACTGCAATTCTAAAGCCATTTCTTCATGAGTGTTTGAACCACCCACAAAAAGAGTTCAAATTAAAACGTGCATGTTTACTTGGATCTGATCACTTAGCATGTTGTTTTCCCAGTAGCAGTTCAGATTTAGAGAGGTACCAGTGCCTCATTTACCCATCAGCATATGAACATTTCTCCTTCCTCTCCCACCAAACAGGTCACACATGTAACACGGTGTGCAGGTAACCCTATCAGTATGGTGCTGTAAGGCCATATTACCTGGGCAACACTGTCAGACATATCAAAATTGGGACAAATTGGGAAAAAAGTATTTAGGGGAGGGCTTTTTATTTGGATGAGAATGAGGGTGGGAAAGGTGAAGAACTTGGGAGGAGAGAAGGGAAAATAAGGGTTGGTAGATCAATGCAGTGACTGATGGTGTTTGGGGGAGCTTATCAAGCAGCCCCAAACCTGGATCCTCCCACAAACAGATTAGAAATCATGGTGCTGGTTAAACAGCCATGCTGCTAGGCTATCAGCAGGGACTTAACTTCTGTCTGAAGCAAAACCACCTCACTCCGGTCATGCACAGTAGCTGAACATTTCACTCAGATTTCCCAGGCCCAGGCCTTGGGGGCTGTTCCTGGATCACTAGACTTGCTGAAATAAAAATAAACTTCTCATTTGTTTTGAAAAGGTGAGACGTCAGTTTTACTCATTTTAATAGACTTCTGGTCCAACACTGTAGAGAGGTGATAGATTGATAACATGAGACTATCTGATAGAGACAAACAGACCAATAACATAAGCCTTGCAGTGCAGCCCACAATCCTTGTCATCCCTAATGCAGGTGAAAAGACTGAAATGTCTGATCTGGTGACAGTGGAGAGAGATTGCGTGACTGATGTTATTTTACTCATCAGAAATATAATATAACCACACCCAGCGTTGCCCTTGCACTTACACAGCACACAGAGGTTACACTAGAACAGATTTACTGACTTCAAACAAGCATTTAGAGATAATTACTTAAACTTATAGGACTACATTAAGCATGTGACAAAGCTGATGACGTTTGAAATTACACTTGAGAGTACAATTTGTTCAAAAGAAAGTTAGAAAGTCACTTAATAGATTTTGCTCTAATCTTTGTGCTTTTGCCAGGAACTCAAGACCACATAGCTGTTCTGCCCTGTCCCTTCTCCTGCTGCTTTCTTGGCCATGGCACTGGGAACACTTTGAAATTTCTGGCGATCCAACACTTTTCTACTTACTCGTCATATCAAAGCTCGAGGAGAACTCAATTAAGTTTATGAGCTTTTTTAAGTGACCTTGCAAGGGCCCTGCAGTGCTGAAATAGCTGGCACACAGTTTGTTTAATTTCTGTTTACAATGGGAAAAATCTCCTAACACAAGTTTCCGTGATATTGAGAAGTATTTTACAATTTAAAAATAACAATAATTTGTCAAAACTCTTAAAATGAAAGCTACCTAAATGAAACTCAATATAGACTATAATACTAAATTAATAATATATCCATCCATATTACATTAAAACTTTTTAAAAGTTCAAAACAGATTTGAAATTAAATGTTTTGTTTATTTTCCATGAAAGAATACAATTTGTCTGTTGCCAAATGGCAGATCTGCTTTAGATGGCAATGCGTGATTATGTTTCTCCTTCCTCTGCAAAAATCTACTCCTAAAAATATGTTATTTTAAGAGGAAATTAATGTCCATTCTATAGTTATATTTTGCCTCATTAGCTTAATTCTCTATCAGTTTTAATGACTCCAAAGAACATCACCATGTATTAATGTCTTCCAAGCACAGTATTCCATGCACATATGCACATCAAGAACTCACAAATCTCTGTTTTGTCAGTGTTCAGAAATCACTAAATAAAATCTTAATTTCTGTACAATAGAAAGTACGATAAAATTAAAAGGAAGTGCACTTTTTTCTAAGTGATCAATCAAACAGAACCAAAAAATTAGTTGTCTGGTTTGTGAGAAACGAGGTACGGCATATGAGCAACTTCCGAGTTTGCAAATCAAGGTTTTCGTGAGAAGAAAGTTCTTGAATTTGGGTATTGTACCTTGGTGCTTCTGCTTCATACTCACCTGTCTGAATCAAAGCAGACCATATT
Source organism: Neopelma chrysocephalum (assembly GCF_003984885.1). NCBI lineage: Eukaryota > Metazoa > Chordata > Aves > Passeriformes > Pipridae > Neopelma > Neopelma chrysocephalum. The sequence goes on from NW_020897765.1 coordinate 3,654,264, forward strand.
AACTATTGTTCTAATTTCTGACAACTAATAAAGGCAGTCCAGTAACATCCCATTTTCACCAACAGGTAAAAACAGTTCTAGGACTAGATTAAGATGACGATTTATAAAGAGTGAGCACTTTCTCAGAATATGTCGTGTCTGATCCATGCCTTCTAATATGAAACAAATAAAGAAGTAAATATCAACAGCTGGGATAACATTACTTTGTTTTCCCTGTTCCTCTTGTGCTTTTTGGATTTCATTCTGGTTTTCCTGATGTCTTTAGATATTCCTGTATCTTTAAGAAGGAACTTTGTCTTCAAGGACATCTGAATGGCCCTTGTTAGCCCAAGAAGGAGTAAGCCAGAACTTTTGGTACTTGGAGTTTAACAACAGGAAACCTCATTCAGAAGTGCAACAATGAAAAAATCTGTAAAATAATATCTTGCATATTAATGCACTCAAAGGAGCAAACACAGTAATGCATTTTTTTTTAACAGCTTTCTCTCAGTCTTAAGGAGATTATGTTTTTTAAATGCATCTCTTTCAAACTGTTTATTAGTTTTATTTTAGGAAATAACATGCAGTATTATTTAACAAAAATATTATCCTTACTCGCAATAAGAGTACCTAGTACACTAGACAGTGCTGTATATATTTCACAGAATTACAGAATAGGTCAGGTTGGAAGGGACCACAGTGGGTCATCTGGCCCAACCTCCCTGCTCAAGCAGGATCATCCTAGAGCAAATTGAACAGAATTGCATCCAGATGGTTCTTGAATATCTGCAGTGAGGGAGACTCCACAACCTCTCTGAGCAATCTGTTCCAGTGCTCAGCCACTGCACAGTAAAGAACCTCTTCCTCACATTCCGGAGAAACTTCCTGTGCATCAGTTTCTGCCCACTGCCTCTTGTACTATTGCCTGGCACCACTGAGAAGAGCCTGAATCCATCCTCTTGGCACCCTTCTTCAGGTAATTATAGACACTGATGAGGTCCCCTCTCAGCCATCTCTTCTTGAGGCTGAACAGGCCCAGCTCCCTCAGCCATTCCTTGTAAGAGAGATGCTCCAGAGCCCTAATCATCTTCATAGCACTCTGCTGGACCTGATCCAAGAGCTCCATGTCTCTCTTGTACTGAGGAGCCTCGAAATGGACACACCACTCCAGATGGGGCCTTGCTAGGGCTGAGCAGAGGGACAGGATCACCTCCCTCGACCTGCTGGCAGTGCTCTTCCTAATGCAGCCCGGGATATCTTTGACGTCCCTTGCCACATGGGCACACTGCTGGCTCATGAACACCCATGTCCTTCTCCAGAGAGCTGCCTTCCAGCAGGTCAGCCCACAGCCTGTACTGGTTTGTGGGGTTATTCTTCCCCAGGTACAGGATCCTGCATTTGTCCTGGTTGAATTTCATGGTCTTCTCTTTTGATTACTGTCTCCTATGGTGCATATGAATTCTTTATTCAACACAGGGTGGATATAGAGGGAAATCAGATAATAAAACCTCAAAATGACTGGAAGACTCAAGGGAAGTCACATCAAAAAATACAAACAACTGTTTGTCACAACAATTCTTCTGGTGGAAGATAAAGCCCACAAGATAGAAAAACCTGCAAGTAATACACATAGATGAGCCTGTAATAAAATAATTCACACATGAAGAATATGGTACTGCTTTGGAACGCTGAAAACTAAAAAACTGAGGTGTTGTTTGCAAAGAAACTCCTATTATTTTCTAAAAATTCTGTAAGCAAGATACTACAGAAAGTATCAGAGTGTCTGTTGAAGTTTATCAAACGAAATTTGCTTAATAAATTCTCACAGAGTTGATTAAAAATACTTTATATTCAAGAACCAGGTTCTATAACATGGCAGAAATCTCACGGAGTAGGATATTCCTGGAAGAGAAGCCAGACATATTGAAATGAGGAAAAAAGCATTTGGTCCGGAAATACGGCAAGAATTCAATGTGCTGTATCTGATAGAACTGAATCTATTATAGTACACAAATACTTATTTACCCAAGCTAACATGAACTGAAAGAAACTAGGAAGCAGAGATAGTGGGACGTCAGATGTAAAGGCCGTCCTTTAAGCCGCTGCAGAGTAGAACTCACCAACAGGCTCTGGGTGCAGGTCTGGACTTTTAAATTCTTGAAACCCAGAGCTTTTACATCTATATTTATTTCTTTACTGCTTTTTCAGAGCAAATTATTGTACTCTCTATTGTTCTTTGAATTTCTTCCTTCATTTCTGAGATGTTTCACTTGTGACTGAAAACATTTAGAAATCATGTATAGTGGGAAAGAGAGATATTTTCATTACCAATGTGTATCGACATACATAACCTTTTTGTGGGGTATTTGTAGCTTTTCTTTTTTCTGTTTGACATACCTCTGCATATCTTTCTTGAGATTTATCTAGTCTAATAATCAGCTGTTATATTCTGTGTTAACAAGTGATGATGCTGTTCTCATTATATAGAATACATCTTACTACACATCTTACTGACACCTTAAGAGGAAACAAATACACACTTTGTAGTAACTAGTTAAGTATTTCCTGATGACCATTCAAAGAAACTATGTTAAATGTGCTGCTGTTTTGTTGTTTTGTTTTTTTTTTATTTTGGTAATTTTTATCATAGTTCTTTCTACCACAATAAATAATAAAAATGAATGGTGTACTTGGCTTAGTTTTCTGCACAGTATTACATTCAAATTGGACCTAAATACTCAAAAACCATTTCCACATGGGAAATACTGAACAGGCCACTGAATAGAAATTGAACTTCAGAAGGCTTTCAATGTAATCGGAAGCCTTTAGGAATTAGGTATAAAATAGTAAATGGTTAGATAAAAATATCCCCTCATGAATGAGTAAACATAGTAATAAATAAACAGATAGAGACCCCTGGTGGCCTAGTGGTTAGCGTGCAGGACTTTCACTGCTGCGACCACGGGTTCGATTCCCCGGTCTCCTGGCCTGATGGAGGTCGTTAGCCCTGTGAGGCCATCCATCTATGAGAAGGACACTCTAAACAAACCTACGTCCTGAGGACCTCACTGCCATTGTCCAAGCTTGCTTGGCCCCGGCAGATGAACCTTAGGATTAAAGGGTGGGCTCAGTTCAGCGCATGCTGTGTCTCACCTAAAAAATCCATTGCGCAGGCTGGAAAGGTAAAAGACCTTTCCCCAAATCTTCATTCGTGAAGATGGGCCATTATTAAATAAACAGATGCAGAACAGTTTGAACATATAATTACTAAATTTCCATGAAATTCTGAACAGCTGTATCCAAAACTTTATGACTAAAATATGGACATATTTCTTGAACATTTCTCATGACCCTTTTTTATGGTATGCATAATTTTTGTTCCATATCACACATTACTTGAAGGACCACATAACTTGATGGTATAAAATAATGGCAGGATTACCAAATCTATACACGAGCAGAATTCCAGTTGAAATTTAGCAACTGTGATGAGGACAAGTATTTTTAAAAGGGAGAAAGATGAATCCAAACCGAAAATATACAACCTTAACATATAGCACTAGTGTGTTCAACAGAATAAAGTATTTCCCTATCATCTGTAACATTAGGTAAATATGAATGAGTTAAAACTTCTGCATCTTCTTTAGTTTTTATAGAGTATTCATAGAGTTGCAGTATTTTCTCAGCCCTAAATGTCCATTATCCACTCTCTTGCCTACCTTTCTGTTTCCCTTGGCTACCATGGTTTTAGGAATAATTCTCCCATTAGTACACTGATGTTTTGAGTTACATGTTTAAATTTGTCGTGCATCATTGGAAAAATAATCCATTTACACTTTATTCACTCTGGGCCCATTTATCCTCTAGAAATGTGAGATATATCTGGCAATTTGTCCTAAATTGCAACCCCAGACAGTTTTAATCTTTGCAATTTAAATATAGGAAAATTACTGTATACATTTGTATTGCAAGTATCTCCAATTTTAGCAGGGGCAAAAAACTTATAAAAGAAAAAATGAAATTACAATAGAAATAACTAAACCACTGGAATATACAGCTGGCATTCCTGCACCCAGATTGTAATGTCAAAGGCCAGTAAAAATACTGCTGAGAAAAACAGATACAATTTCCTTTTATGTACAGATGCTTCTGTAATTTCACCTTCTATTTAACTCAGATGACATTACCTTCAAAGTCAGGTTTGTATTTTTTCCTACACTCTCCTCTGTCCCAGAATAAACATAGGGTCTCTAAAAATTTCAAGACAGTTCAAGGTAGCTCATATCAGTTGTGACTGGGTCAACTGGTAACTTCTTCTTGTTTTGTTATTAACTCTTGATAGTGAAAAAACCCCACCTCTAACTCTTACATCTTAAAAAGGGGAAAACATATTCCTCTTACCTTCCCCATTATATTTGTGTGGTTACAGAAGTCCACAGAGCTTAGAAGTAGCAGTTAGAAGTCTGTGGTAAATGCTTGCATATGCTATTGCATAGTATTCACAAAAAAAGTATTCTGGGAACGTTAAGTCCTCATTACTGATGAAGTCAGTTAACAACACCTTTCTACCTTTAACATAAATTGCCCTCCAGACTCTTTAAAATTGCTGCCTAGTAGTCACAAACTCAGCACACTCTACATAAAGATGCAGTGCTAAAATTAATGATAGATTCCAATTTGGAATGCCTCATTAATTTTTCAGACATGATTGCCTAATGTTAAAGATCAGGCAGTCTTGCCTGAGTCAAGCAGTGTTATCGATGGGGATGTATCACCCCCATCCATCCCAGACTCCCAGTGCCAGCAGACCAAGTGCAATTGCAGCCTTGTGCACGGGCCAATACTTCCCAAAGAAGCTGCCATCCATGCAGCTCTGTTTGCTGGCACAGCCCAGCTGCTCTGAGGATGTGGCAGAATCCTGGTTCCCCTGATTCAAGGGAAAAGGTTCAGAAATGTCAAGGAAAGCAAGTCCTCTAGCTTCCAGCAGACTACTCAAAGTTCTGCATGCCCTGATGACCTTTTTGCTAATCGGATTATGAATGTACCTCAAACCAAAATCAGTGGGAATTACACTGACAAATAAGTAAAAGAAAAAACAGAGGAAGGGATAATATGTAGCTAAGCTTTTTGCCTTTTCTTTCCTAGTGCTTTGAATCCCCTGAACATTCTGTAGCACACCATGGGAGCACTGTGCAAGCAAAGAAAGACAATTCAGCAGCCACAGGAGCTTTCTCACAGGTTTGCCTCTGAGGGATGGAGACAACCCAGGCCTGCCTCTATTAATAGAAAAAAACCTGTGCTGCCAGCAGAGAGAGACAAAGTTGACATCAGAACTTTGCTGAAGAAGCTTGGCCTATTACCCAAGAATGCTAAGACTTGTCTCCAATAGAAACAGAGGACTTGATAACAACCAGGAAAAAAACAAATTACAACGTCATTTCAGTCCATGATTATTTGACAGAATGAGTATAATTTTTCATTAGCATACACTAAGCCCAGGCCAAGACAGAACTAAAACAGCAACCTGTCAATTTACTGAAAAGAAACACCACTTCATAAGCAATATAACACACAAGATTTTTTTATTATTATTTTTCTGTTTGTCACCAGTAATGGTGCATTTCAGCCCAAAATACCTACAGCTGTTTCAGCTATGTTAATATTTAAATGGCAAGAGTCACGATTTTTCAAAGGAAAAAGTCCTCCGTGCAAGCCAGAATTGAATTATCAATTGCCTCATATTGCTACAATTATTGCATGGATACACCTTTAAGCCCACAGAGATACTGTTGCAGCCAGCATCTATCTCCTTAAACCTTCCATCAGATCCTTGCCTACCCTCTTTCGGTAACATTTTAAAACAGCTCTATAAAATGAACAATAGTTTTATTATTGTATCACAGAAAGGTGACATATGACCTTAATATTTCCCAACCTCATTTACTTTTACAGTCTCCTTACAAGATCCATACTAATCCAAAACCCAGTACTAGCATGCCTGTGAATAGCAAGTTCTCCCCAAGTTCCTCTCATTCACGGGCCTTGAGAACCTCAAGCAAGAGAACTCACGCAAGGGAACCTTTTGTCCTCTTTGTCAGAGGCACATCAAATTTCATTTGTATTACCATTATCTTTCATGTTTCACGGTAAACATGAAATCATGCTTAGGTAACTTTCCTATTATTCCCAGGCTTTTCTCACTCTCTGTCCTTCAAACTGCTTGTTTAGTTTCCTATTTTCAAGTTGATCCCAAATGAAGACACAAAAATATAGCTCTTAATGTAGCTACCATCCTCCTCTTGGTATTTCTGCGTTTGTGTAATCCTTCCTTTCTAATACTATCACAACTCTTTAGATTCAAAGCTCTACTTCGCCTTTTTCTTTATCTCCCTTTTCTACCCTAGAATTTTATCTCCTCCTCTCCCTTTTTCTTTGACTACATAATCCTCAATTTTTTTCAGGTTTCAAGAGTTTCAATATAACTGAACTATTCTATACCTGTTCCACAGATGACCCATCCTATCTTGAAATATTCTGAGCTAGAGCAAGCATATTTCATTATTTACATCCTCTTTTAATTCTTTCTTCACTCACTTTCTGTACCATTGTAATACTATGTGGATCATCACGTAACTTCTTAAGTAATAAAGTGAGATAGAAATATCAATCCCTTTTATTAGCTGAGGGAATTCACCAGGAATTAAAATTTAGTTAATTACATTAAAGTCAGTATTTCTCCTCTGTAAATTCCATTCCTTTGAACTTGAGTGATAGTAGGTGTGTAACAAAGAGTGTTAATAATTAAGAAGACAGAGATAAAAGATACTTTGCAATCAAGAAGATTTTTCTCTTAAATACCAACACTGACAACTCAATTTAAATCTTAATAAAAGCAGAAACATACTGTGTGTGCACTCATAAGCATCCTACTTACAGTAATAACAATGTAGCAAATTTCCCACCCACCCCAACCTGTGTTTCGGGGAAGAAGAGTTACTCTACCAAAGTGGCACATAGATTTTGCTCTTTTTTTGCAGTGGGTGCCACAATCTATAACTACTTGCAGCAGAGCATGACGGGAGGCTCTACAGCTTTCAGCTAAAGAGCTAGAATTTATTTTTGTGCATTTATGGCTCAATGACCTTTCTGCTCAGTAGGTTGCCTTGGCACAGAGTCAAGGTTTGTGGCCCTCCAGCAGAGCTCATAAGGTTCCAAAGACCAGAGGACATTTGGATAGGTAAAAATGGTTGTAGTTAGAATACTAAAATGATGCTACCCTTGAAAATTACATCAGGTACACAATTAGATGTCTTTTATAGAATACTGGAAGGTGTTTATTCCTCTAATATACTGCTATAACAGACAAGCCAAATAGTTTAAAGAAACTATAGGGGAGAAATCTTTCACTAACACACATAAAACAATATTTTGAAGAAGCTATGGTACTTCAAATTTCAAAGTTCCTAGTTCAAAGTTCTCACCAGCATCTGCTGCCTAGGTTGAAAACATGGTTTAAAGAAATATATCATGTCACATAGCTGCATTTATTGTAACCTACTGGTTTTTCCACAGTTGTAGGTCCTACCTACAATTGTCACAGAGCTCAAAGGTAGCTTTGTTACATAAAGAAACAAACAATCAAATTGCTTATGTTAGACAATGAAAATTAAATTCATGTCAATAGGAGTCAATTTAACAAAATTATTCCATTAGGGATAATTAGATGAATGCATTTTGCAAATCAAATATAAAAAACCCCAAGGCACTAGATGACAAACAGTTTTTACAGTCTTCTTGTCTAGGTCAGCTTCAGTTCTTCTCAGTAACTTTCAAAAACATTTACATGTGGCAGCACCAACAGCCATTAGAGAGAGAAGTGAAAAATTCTCCACATAAGTTAAAACTGAAGTCCCCAGAGCTCCTAGGAGGCCATTTACTACCTTTAAAAAGCCAGACACTACACATAGCAGCGATCAAAGCTTTCCTCAAGATCATATGCACAAAACCATGGCTGCAAGTCACAGAGCCTGTATCGAAGGCATGCAGATCTATCAAATGGTATCTGAAGAGCTTCTGGGGATGAAACAACACACTAAGAAGTTGTTGACTCCTCAGTGCTTGAAAGACATGAGATATTAATTTTTCAGCCTTGCTATTTCTGAGGTGAGGGTCCTTGTAGTAGTCAGCGTTGTCAGACATGTTGGTGCAAAATGTTGGCAAAGGTCCCAGAAGCTGCCTAGTTTTCAAACATTGTAGCAGGTTTGCATTTTCTTTTTCGCAAGGACAGGCGCTCAGGTAGGCACTTCAAGTCCCTGAAGAGAAACTGTGAATTATGCAGGTAGCAGTTTTTTGGTAAGAAGATACACCAGCACAGCGTGGTTTCTGTCCTTAAGAACATTGTATGATAAAGATACAAGGATCGAATATCAGCTCCAATCACAGAATAGCAAAAATTTAGCAAAGACCCTGATTCAGCAAAGTGGTTGGCCACAAGCTTAATACTGTGCAGGTGAAAAATTAGGCGAAATTTCACCAGATGTCAAAGTGTCTTGCTAGGTTACAGCCAAAATTTTTTCATGCACTTGTCCTTGTGATTCAGCCTTGGACCCTCGTATTTTCACTGCATATGCACAAAGGTCAGGATCAAATCTCCAGACAGGTATAACTTTCAGAGTCAAAATCCAGATTTTCAGGGAGTTGAAGATAATCCCACTTGCTGGGATTTAAACCAAGTGATACTTTGAGCAGGTATCTGATTCTGTAAGGTGCCCTTGTACTTCACTGCGGGATATCTCAGATTTTCAAAACATTAAAGCACTAAAAAAAAATCACTATTCTCATTACTTGTTTTAAACGTTGTGCATTAGGTATTCTTTTTCTTTTTTTTTTTTATTTAAAATACTTATCACAAAATTATACTTACTAAAGAAGTGATACCTTACATCACTTAGTAGTGAGTGACTTTTACATTGTATTGCCAAAGATGGATGGAATGATTTAACACACACATCCCACAATAAAACTGAAGAGCAAGAGATGAATGCAAGAATTAGATAAAACTATCTTCATCTTTTCATAACTATGAATATTTTACTTTTGCTCAAACAGCTATTCAGTCACAATTATAAATTACTAATAGAACACACTTCATTCAAAACAAAGTCGGAAATCCTTACAGATAACTTTTGCAGGTTTGTTTGTAGGTTTTATTTAACATGAAAAATGGTACATGAAGTAGAAGTAATACCAAAAGCCACAGTGGTTTGGATGCTGCATCTATTTCTTTATATAGCACATAGTTGCAATCATGTAAGTTGTCATATTTGCACAGGAATTTTCAAATCAGTTTATACTTTATACATTTCACATGTGCAACTATGGGTTTAGTGAAACCATTGAAGGTCATTAATGTCTACAACATAAAGCTATGCTATGATAGATAAAATCTGTATAAATCACAGAATTGAAACGATTACCAAAATTTACCATTTCCATGAGAGCATATATCTAATTCCTTTTTTATGCAAATTGGTAGTGAAAGCATGGAGTGGGAGAGAGGACTTATTTATTTTATTCTTGGTAATTATTCCATGGTGCAAAACCATGGGTAATAAGTACCTCAGCGTTCTCCAACAGAAACAGAAACAGATATTTGAATACTTAAATATACCTTATATTTAAATACCCAAACCTGGAGACCATCATAGCTGCAAACATGAGATTTCTACTTCCAGGAAGACACACTATGTATGTGAGCAGTTTATCCCTCAGTACATAAATTGGGGCATACAAGCACCTCTCAACTATGCTTATATACAACCACAACCTGTTTCATGAACATACTTAAATTTCTAATTAATCTGAAATTTAATGCATTTTCATAGCTATTAATCACTAATCAGGGAAGGGAAGGTATCTGTATCTCCCAACTGGCAGCAACATCCTTTACTTTCAAACAACCTCAGCACTATAGAAAAGGCAATGCAGTTATGGTGAACAGAGTTGGGGCAATATTTGGGACTCAAGAGGTCACTGAAGAAGCCCTAAAGCTATCTACTGAGCAGTTGTCAGCATTTCCAGGACTCTGCATGGAACTGGGATTTGATGATATTCTACTTATTTGCTAGAGCAGGCTGTGCACTGGTAGCGTTGTATAATCATACATGATGGGGGTTAGTAAAGGGCACTGTTACTTACTAAGGAATTATATTTTGTGGCTTGCTTTATTCCCCAATAGGAATCCTAGTTTCTGACACAGAAATAACACATAAGAACAAAATAACAATGTATTTTCTTAGTAAAAAAGAGGAAAGTCAAAAGAAAAGACACTAAAACGGATTCCTTCATCCCACTGTGTATTAGAACAACATACTGAAACAATTCCTGGACTTTTTAAATAATGCTTAAAGATGTGAATCATACCACACAGAAGAACACCAACAGTATCGAATTACTGAGATAAAAAATAGAAATTAAACTATAATTGGTCATTAAACCCCTCAAGATCTTTAAACCATAAAATCTTGACCGTGCACCCTGAAAACCACAGCAATTTTGCAATGGATTTAAAAGTACACAGCACAAATCCTTTACTAGCATAGATGAAAGGTATATATAAAAAGCAAGTAAGCTGAGAGTCTCTAATTGTAAAATTTTCTAATACAGCTCCTCCAAAATTCCAGTATTCAAAATACTGCATGCTTTTTTCTTAATTCTTGAAAATATTTTAAATAATTATGATTTTTAATGATTTATAATCTTTTCATCTACCTTACACCTAAGTCTGTATAAGTTTATATTTCTACATATATAGAGAGAAGCATATTCATATATATCTGAAAAATGCATATTTATAGAAACTTTGTTCATCCTTTTGTACTTACCCAGGACACATTTTTAGCCTTGGGTGTTTTTAGCATGGCAACATGCAAGGCTGAAAAGACCAACAACAGCCCCACCAGCATGGAAAGTCAGATGGAGGGGTAGTCCAGGTGCCTTGGTTACCCCAGGGTGTATCTCCCTTAGCCTGGCTGACACAGGCAGTCTGAGCCTGTGGTCAGGTAACAATAAAAAAAGTCATTTTTCTTCCTGATTTACAATCCAGTCAAATCGAGACAGACCTGTCTTCAGCAGCAGCTGGCTGTACTTCTGTATATCCATGAAATCCAAAGTTGGCTTTTCTCTTGGAAAAGTTAAAACCAAAAGTCAAAAAGACTCTCACAGACACTTCATCCTTTCAGTGAGAAAATGCAGAGTTCAGTTATCCTCCAAGCTTCCACTCAAGCTCTGAGGTTGTAGGAGAATGAAGCCCAACACTGGAAGTCACTTGCCTTCAGAGGATGTCAGAGAGATACACAGTTGCTGGATGGATGCACCGTTTAACTGCTGCTATACCTGAATATTTCACGACCCCAGGATCTTTTGAGTAATTAAGAGAATTAGGATCTCAATGTCAATAAATAATGCATGCCAACAGATCATGCAGGTACCTGTGGCACCGCCAGTGTCCGTGGTGTGGTGGCTGCAGCTCCAGCCCTGCGGAGGGCACCTGTTCTCCCAGCACCTGCCGCTGCGCTGGGCTCACCCGCCGGCACAGACACGCGTCCCAGAAGGGGAAGCAAAGGCAGAAAATCACTGTCCCTGCTCGTTTCTCTTTGTTCCTCTGCCCTTCTGTCCTTTTACTTTTACCTCCTGTCAATCTAGATTACCAGAGCAGATCCAGGCTAAATTTTGCAACTATCAGTAGTGATTAGAGTGAGTTGATTGAAATCGGATTATACAGGAAGACCTCTGCTCCCTCACTCAGCACACGGGCCAGTACCATTTGCAAAATACTTATGCTTCACTGCACAGTATGAGAGCATTTGGAGCAGTCCATTAGAAGAGAAACAGTGCAGTAAAAAAAGCCAGACTGTGCTGTCTTTAAAGAGAGAGAAAACGGATCCTGTTTACAGTAGCTGCATGAATTTACAGGGGAATCTTTCAAACCATTTTCAGATGGAAGAGGTTGTTGGGGTCTCATGGATTCACCAGAGAGCATGGTATATCCAAGAGTGGTAGTATGTACCTAAGGTGCTCTGTGTATCTGGTTGCTACTGCTCAGGTATGGATCCAGTACAAGTGTACCTGCACAGTGTCTGAGCACCGAACTTGTAAGAAGGATCATCCTTTCCTGGGATAACATCTGGAAATCCTACTGCTGGTATCTACACAACTCACACACAGTATCTAATTCAAAAGTTCTTTTTTCAAAGCATATAATTAAAGGTATAAGGAAGTGACCTGCTTGAACCATATTCAAATATATATATGTTAGTTTATTTAAATATAAATATGAGCCATCAGGTAAGAAGGTAGGACATATCATAAAACTACGGTGCTATCCTGAAATGGTGATATTTTATCTTGAAAAGAAGAACACAAAAAAATAAAATACAGAAGGAGATGGTGGAACAGAACAAGAGGGCAAGATGATAAAAAACAATTTATAAAATGTACAAAATTAAATCCAGCTGACAGATATCGAGAATATGACACACAGATGCAGCTTGCATTACAACACACCATTTTTCTAGGACTTTCTAAATAATACCTTAATATTATTATCTGCTCATGATACAGATCTAGATTATGTTTCAAGCATCATCTGTCATTTTACACTGATTATTTAATGTATTTGCATAAATGCAATAGGTTCGTGATTCCACAAATTCAATTTGTGGATGGTCCATAATTTTTTGGTCAGTATTAGAATAATATTAAGGTCTTTTCCAAGGTGGCAACATAAATGTTTTATTTTGTTAAAAAACCCAAAACTCTAGAAACTGCTTATCCTGACCAGGATAGACATAATGTGTGCATATTTTCCAGTGGAAATAACTATCTGATTACAAAATAATTACAGTCTTCTTCAGATCCACATTGAAGGTAATAGAAGAAGTCTGGTACACTCTGCACTGCATATGCTACAATGAAGGTTTATGTGCACAGAGTTTTCAATTAGATACCTCTTTTCTTCATAAGTTCACTTAGTCTCACAGAGCTAAAGAACTATCTGTAGCTTCAAATGATTGGGGCTCAAATAAAACAATGGATAATTGCCTCCAATAAATGCACTGAGGTTCCAATTCTAGCAAATGGACAGGAGGAATACAAAGGTATATGACTGGATAGACATCCAGCAATGTAGCAACTTTATGCAGTGAAACACTGCAAGATTCTCAGTGAGTTGTTAGGCATTTATTAGAAACAGTTCTGTTTCAAATATACCATGTCTAGACATATTAAAGAAAGTATTTCACAGAGAAATTAATTACTTTATTCCATTCTGAAAGTTAAAGAATATAAGTATAGAGTCTGTTACATTAGTACCTAACACAGAGGTATCCTACAGTACTGTCACTGGTGTAGAACAGATTGCATCAGATCTGTCCCTATATATTGTGATAATAAACATAAACTTCGTCCCATACGTACCAGCTGGAAAACAGCTGGCATTTGAGCTTTCTCCTTCTTAATATGAACTCAGTTCACAGAATTTTAGAGCAGCAGCTGCTTATGGCTTGCCAGGCATGTGCTCAAATAAAATGAACTAAATTTATTCCCTCACACAGAAGGATTTTGTAATACTGGATTTTACTTAAAGCGGCTAAATTAGTGCCAACGGCATACATCAAACAATTCTTACTGCAAAACTATAATTAAGTAAAAGACAATAAGGGTTAAAAATTTAGATGCCAACAAGACTAGAAAGTCCAGAAGTTAGCTCTATGTAGGACCTATGGTGTAATCTTTAATTCCAGAGGACACAAATCTCACTGTAGAAAACGGACGGTCCTTGTCAGAGGAACAATGCTGAACAATAAACATAAAATGACAAACATATTCTGCATGTGTTCATCATGCATCCTCTCCTTTCTGATGATGCATTTCTTGTATAATCACTGCAATATCCAATAGTTTTTCTGTCTGTAATGAACATGTTTTCAGAAGTTGTCTGTGAGGAGAGATGCTACTGTTATTCTCATTTGATAGCTGGAATATAAATTCCAGATGAGTCCATTAGTTAATGAGGAATCTAGTCTGAGAGGATTCTGGTCTGATCCTTTCAAGAATTTACATTCTGTATGTTTTCTGTATCTAGAGCACATTTGTGGACTTTTGCTGTTTTGCATACTCAGCAGTTCCGCAAACAAATCTTCAGCACTTCAATTTTGAGATCATAGAGCTGTTTTAAGCTGGGTATTCCCAAATGTTGGTACACAAGATACTTAGACTATTAACCGAATCTCAATTTAATCAAAATGTTCAGCCTCGCCAAAAGTCAAACAAGTACCAAATCCGTTTCCATTCTATTTGTAAAACTATCCTCTCTCTTCCTGCCCTACATTGACTTAGAGAGCTCCACCTTCAGCAACAAAGTGATGCCTCACATCAAGATAATTGTTGGGTTTTTTTGTTTCTGAGTATCAGTCATCCTGTAATGAATATAGCTATGGTCTTAGGAAGAAAAGAATGTGGTTCTTGATCTTTAAATAACACATTGCAGCATATACACAAAATTCTAGGGTGTTTCAGCTTTCAAATAAGTGAATTCCTAATCTCAATACTTTCTTCAGAGATTTTGCTTTTTTAATAGGTTTTAACAAAAGTTCCAGCACCATCACCACCAGAAAAAAAAAAAATGAATGTGTGCATTCACTCTGATTGTAACAAGCTTCGCAGTACTTCCTGCAACTGTCCTCAGTTGAGAGCTGTGACTGAAACAGATGCATATTACCCAAGACATTTCATTTTCGCTCCCCAAAATTACCAGACACTGTGTCTGCTTTCTCAATATGAAACAGAATAAGAATGTAACCTTGCAAAGAAATGCTGTAAATTTGCTCATTAAAGTTTGTGAAGCAATTAGATGAATATTATAGGACTGCACTGCTTACACAGGAATCCATGACATGGTCTGCCAAACTGTAATTGCTGTTCTTTATACAGAATAATGGCCAGGCCCTCAAAAAGGATCATATACATGGTCTCCTGCTTACTGATAGTGGAAAGATATGGCTGCTTAGACACTGTGCCCTCCTCCTGCTGTCCCTGCCAGCTCTGAACTTTGGTGGTTATCTCCTCCCTGCCACCAAATGACTTGTGACTGCACAAATCTCTGACTCCCAGCCTCACTGTCCCTCCCATCAGTCCCAGCCACCAGCACTGTCACCACTCAGCTTGGTCAGCCAAACAAAGGACAGTGGCAGACTGACTCCTTGCTCTAGACAGATCTCCACAGCTTACTCCAAATCATACTTGTAACTAGTGTTTCTCAAAGGATCACCTCATTTCCTCTAATCTCATTCTAAAAAAACTTCTGGAATACAGACCGTGGTTGTAGAAAACCTCCAAGTTGCACAATTTCGGAGTCAACGTGTATGGGATGAATGAAGGAGTCAGGTAGCAAGGCAAGAAGCTGCTGCCACACTGGTACAGCCCAGCAGGCAGGGAAGAAAATGGGATGGATTTACAAGGAGCCAGAATACCCCTAACTGCAAAGGTCTGAAACCAACCAAAATTCAGATAACTCAAAGTTTGATTTAAAAATAATTCTTCAGCATTTTTCATAGGTTATAATCATCATTCATATTTTCAAAGTGTATTATCTGAGGTACTGCAGCTGACTCAAGGATTATGTTTCTCAGAACAGGAAGAAATTCTATGGCTACTAACAGCATGCAATATCTGTTTCCTGTAGCTAGTTTCTAAAGCTGGTAGGACAAAAACTTCTTTCTATATCTGTCCTATTCAGCAGTACAAAGAAAAAATAGAAATGTTTCATAATAATGTAGACAAGTGTAAAAAAAGGTTCACCAAAAAAATGTGAAACAAAAAATATCTATGATTTTTACAAGGTTTTGCATGATGCTTTAGAGGCAACTGAAAAGTTCACATTAGATATTTATAAGTAGAAAATTAATGATGTGCTCATGGCAAAGGAAAGCTTAAAGAGTATGTAAATGTAATATTTCAGTGGTATTTCAGTTCATTGCATATAAAGAATAATGGAATTACTAAAAATACTTGAAGAACTGAGATTTAATACTTGGTGAGTATTAAATTGCATTCAAAATCACATAGAAAAATAATCAAAAACATCAATCAATAATCAATGGCAAGCCAAATCAAATCTTTCTGTGAAAGATATACTACATGTAAGAAAGGTATCAGTTCCTGAAGTAATATATTAATTCCAAGAATGTTTCCATGAAACAAAATTCCTCGAGCCTTGGTGAGTAATAAGGATTCTGCTGTCTTTTTCAAAATCTAGTAATTGTTTCTACACCTGAAAAAGTTTCTATTATTCTTATATAAGAAAATCAAAAGTACAGTGAGTATGCTATGAAACGTACTACCCCAATCCATTTGTGTGCATCTCTCATTCAAATATATTTACATTAAATAAATGCTTTTTAATCCATTTATTTATTTGAATTTGTGGATAATATCCTTTACTATGAGTTATTGACATGACTTGAATATTTTCTTTTTTATTTGGTCCTCGACACTATTCCAAGAGTTCCTTCAGAATACACACACAGAGACAAAAAAAAAAGGATCTGACCCATTTGCAATATTTTATATAACAAAACCACTGAAACATTGTACACCCACAAGCAAAGCCACGAAGAGTATAACAGATAAACAAAAATTTATTTTAACTTTTTCTTTACTTCTAACACTAATTAAATACACCTTCAGATGATACTATTTTTCTTTGGCCATCTCTTGCATTGATTGAAAAATTTCACAGACTGAAAAGCCAAATACCCTAGACTATGCAAAACCAGAGCCTATTAGATATTGTTATTAGAAAACATCATCAAGCATTTCAAGCTCAAATTGCTAAAAACGAACAATGAATTTTAGAGCAGTGATATTCAAAATTATTACTAGAACTGTGCAAGCCTTTCAGAGAGACAGTTTCATTTTAAACTCACACAATGTTGTATTTTAATCATTTTAATAAAATCACCAATGAAAAGCAAGTACAAAGCAGAATCTGTTCTACCATGTCACATCGTTCCTCAGGGACAAGCAGCATACTGCGAAGAATGGCTTTCTAAACAAAAATGCTCCGAAACATGCTATTAAAAGATTACAATATTTACCATCTTGAAGATCATGTATCAAGAAAGATACTGGATTATACAGCCTTATTTTCTCGCCTTTCTCATGTCTATTTATATTTGCTACAGACAAAGTGATATGATGGACCTGTATCTCTGCTTCTCATGTTACAGCATGGGAAGACAGCAAGAGTGGTATGAGCAGCTAGCCCAGGACAGATCAAGGGAAAACACTTGGCTCTAGCTTATAGTACCTTTGTAGTTAGTCAACAAGACTGGGGTGAAAAGACAGAACAGGGGACAAAGAAAAGGTAATTAAATAAAGTTCAGCTTGTCCAGGTAATATTTATGTATTATATACACAGATTATCCTCTTAGGTTGCCCAACACAATCCAATATAATCAAGAGTATTGCACTGGAAAAAGGCCATGAATTACATCATCTTTCATGTACCAAATTAAATGTTCCAGCACAGAACAAGCTCAGGAGCACATCTCGGGCACTGCTGGATAAAAGCAACCAGCATGTGACAGAATGATGTGCAGCAATTTATGCTGCCTGTTAACAGGAGTGTCCTATCAGTAGTGCCAGAGAGTGGCCTGAGCTAAGAGAACAGCCAGTGGGACAGACCACTCTGCAAACCTAGAAGGGTTCATGCAAATTAAAAATGAGAGAGAAAGAGATTCTCATAAGGCCCATAACCTAACACAAATATCTTTATCTCAACATGATTCGCAATGTGTAACACTGGGGCTGCAATATATCTTCAATTTAAGCTGATGAAGAGCCAGCATTGCTCCAGCCTCCTCTTCCTCCTCCTGCACAGGGACAGCCATTTCCCACCCTGGCGCTGCCAGGCTGTGGTGCTCTGCAGGCATGAGGCAGGCAGGAGGCAGGCAGTGGCTGCAGTGGCAATGGCCTCTCCTGAGATCCCTGCTCTGTCCTTCACAGCAAGGCACTACCACTGGCAAAGTTTCGAAACTTTATTTCGACAAAACGTGTGAAGCCAGATATTCCCATTGATCTCCAAGACTTTAGAGTGTTTGGAGGCAGGTTCACCTTGTGCAGCAGCAGCCCACATATCCCGCTTGGTGCTGGGCTGGTGCTGACATCCTGCCTCAACAAGTTGAAACCGAACCAGGACAAGCAGTCTTGGTGGCTGAGAACAGTCCTGGCCATACCTTTTCCAGCTTCCTGGAGTTTGCATCTAGTTTTGGCAAGATACCATTGCAAGTCCATCAAATGAGCCTTAAATTTATCTCATTTACTTGACTTGGGCAAGACCTTTCTGAGTTGTGAGTGATACATTTTATTTTCTCATCCCAGTTCTTATTGGGAAATGTAAACAAGTCTCCAGTCCTGAAAGAGGGAATTTCTTATAATCAATTTTTCCTGGGTCATAACATTCACTGTTGCTGGTCAACCCTGCAGCTTGGACAAACTGGTCTGTAGTGTTACAACAGAGATACCACATTGTACCTAATGATGCCCAGTCTTCGCGAACGAAGATTTTGGGAAAGGTCTTTTACCTTTCCAGCCTGCGCAATGGATTTTTTAGGTGAGACACAGCATGCGCTGAACTGAGCCCACCCTTTAATCCTAAGGTTCATCTGCCGGGGCCAAGCGAGCTTGGACAATGGCAGTGAGGTCCTCAGGACGTAGGTTTGTTTAGAGTGACCTTCTCATAGATGGATGGCCTCACAGGGCTAACGGGCTCCATCTGCCCGGGGGACTGGGATTCGAACCTGGGTCACAGCGGTGAGAGTCCTGCATGCTAACCACTAGGCCACCAGGGGTCCCCACATTGTACCTACTCAGTATGGGAAGTACACTGAGGAATCTCTGAAGTTCAAATTGAGAAAGTTAACCTACTGAAATCATGGTAAGAGTTCTGTATTTATCTCAGTAATTTAGTCACTTATATTAATGGAATCATAGAATGGTTGGAGTTGTAGGGAACTTAAAAATCCTCTAGTTCCAAGCCCCCTGCCACGGGCAGGGATGCCATTTGCTAGATCAGGTTGCTCAGGGCCTCATCCAACTTGGCCTTGAACACTTCCACTTTCTCTAAGCAAAATAAATTTGTATATTAAGACATGTAAATGTAATTTGCTACATTGAATCAAGGAACCAGACAGTAATGATTTCTTTACAAAAAAAAATTATTTTTCCACCTCTTAGGTCAGAAATCCACATTTTTTATGATAAAGTGACAGAGAAGTTACTTTCAATTTGTGATTCATACACCTTTGTATTTGAAGAGCACCCCAGAAACTTGTCACATACACAAAAAAAGAATACAAGCTCTAAAGAATTACCATAACTGCAAGTTTTATTTGTCTAATTTGTCCTTTTTTAGCATGCTTTAAATTTAACAGCATGAAGTACAGAAATTAAAGAGAACACACAGGCACATGAACATGTGACCATCATTGAATCAGAAAATTGCTTTGAGTCTCACTGACTCTGGCAGTTTTACAAAATTTTGATTTCCAGCTGGTTGAACTCTTCTTGAACAACTCTTTTTTTTTTTTACTCCAGTAGTCATAAACTGCCTTTTCTGTCTCATCTACCATCCATATTGTCTGAATAAATGTATTTTTTTCTAGAACATATATGACTTCCCTAATGCAAACGAGCCACACTATTTCTTCTGTATTTTTACAGTATCTAAGAAAGCAAAGAATTTTTTTCTGCCTGTAATCATGCCATTTCTCAAAGGGTACAGAAATCCTTTTTGTTCAGCATTCCTACAATACAGCCTTACAATAACAACTGGTACTGTGAGCAAGCTTTGCACAAGAAGGCAGAGAGACTTCTTTTGAATCCAGACATGAGTGACTGCAGAGATCACCTCTGTAATCCCAGCCTGTACCACAGGTAAATATCACTACTTCTGGAAACAGTTTTTATCTTCTCTGTTCTGTCTCCTTTTTATTTATTTCTTTCAAGAAAAATTTATTTCAATTGATGTCCGAGGTTTATTTCAGTCTATAGCATTTTGGCATTTTTCTTCAAAAGTTACAAGGACCACTTTATCCAGCTTAGAAACGTAACTATGACGGGGGTCAACTCCTTAACTGTAAGTAGCAGTATTAGCAAAAAACATGATGACGTGATGTCTTATCTCTTTGAATCCAAAGCAATTTCAAATATAAGCATAAAATAAAAGGAGAATATTTGGCCCAAACACCCCATTTTCAAATGCATACCTGGAGGAAGGGTCCTACACAGGAAGTCCTGTGTCTGCAGCTGGCAAGAGCTCAGCAATGGCAAGGCTGAGCCAGGTCACCACATTCAGACTAGGATGGATTTGCTGTGCAATCTTCCAGCTCTCCTAAGAAGCTTTCTTAATTTTGGTGGGGTTTTGTTTATTTCTTTGTTTTTTAATATTTTAATTTTTAAGAAATCCTACTCCATATGGATGTGAAGGTGTAACACCATAGATCATAAAAAGGGAAACAGTTTTAAAACATTTTTTGGCAACCTCACTGGAGACCAGTTGAAAAATTGCTGTCTTGGTTCCCTCTGGTGACTAGGACACACAGACTTACGCAACCCTGGGACACCCTTTTCTAAGGCAAACCTTATTACCTTTGGTCCCCCTGGCAGATGCACTGGACAAACAGAATATTTCTTAAAATATGAAGTGAATACGTTGGGAAGTTTGACTTCTGATAGGCTTGGATGAGGCATGTTATTACCTCAGAGCTTTCCAACCTTTGACAGAAGCCAGTTTAAGATTAAAACAAAAAGAGATTTTCTTTCAACTTCCAAAGCAGTCAACAGTTAAATTTTTTTATTAAGACAAAAGTAAAGAAGCTGAATCCCTTCCTTTGCACAATCTGTTTCTATTACATTTTCCATCTTTCTGCATCTCTTAACCCTCAGGCTGCAACCCTCACCGAGTATCTCTTTCTGGTGAAGCACTTAGCATTTTATAATTAACCTGATCATTGAATTCTCTCTCAGTGTTTGACACCGAGACTCAATCTATTTCTTCCTGATTTACAAAACTCTGTGGTCATTTTTCCTCTAAAAATAAATCCTGTTTTTTTCCTCAGAGACGCAAATATTTCCTTTTAGACAAGGTATCACTTCATGTGCTTTCCTAGTTTAATGAACCCTTCTTTGCCTCAGTCAGGATAACATTTCTTTCATTCTGCTGCCCTTTGGTGACTTGTTGCAACTGCTGTCTTCTCCTAAGGTATGTATTGTAACCTATATGCTTCATCATCATCATGGCTAAGCTTCGTGAATGAAGATTTGAGGAGGGCTCTACCCACGTCTGTTACAAGCGCACTGGTGGCTAAAAAGGCCAATACAAGACAGGCACATCCGGTTGCAAAAGGCAAAATTCTGCAAGGCACAATTCTTTCTGCGTTGTCTTTTCTCCTCAAGGGTGATCCTGTGTGCTTTCTCAAAAGCATCAGCAGCGTTATAGATGGTGTCTCCAGACCTCCCGATTGGAGGCCAGAGTAGACCAGTTATGTTGATCAATATGGCCAAGGCTGAGATGTTGCTTCAGGGAGTCCTTGTATCTTTTCTTCGGGGCTCCTCTCTTGCAGCAGCCAGTGGCAAGTTCACCGTAAAGCAGGATCTTAGGGAGGCGGTGATCTTTCATCCTTGAGACGTGTCCTGCCCAACGCAGCTGTGTTCTCAGCAACATGGACTCAATACTTGTGACTGCTGCTTGTTCTAGAACAGATGTGTTAGTCATATAATCTGACCAGTGGATGTTTAGGATTGTACGGAAGCAGCGTTGAGGGAAGCGTTCTAGGAGTCTCAGGTGGTGGCGGCAGCAGATGACCCATGATTCGGAACCATATAAGAGAGTAGACAGCACAATGGCTCTGTAAACACTGATCTTTGTACTTTTCCTCAAGTGTTTGTTTCACCAAACTCTTTTATGAAGCTTTCCGAAGGCACTATATGCCTTCGCTAACCAGTTGTCTATCTCTCCGTCAATCTTACCATCCAAGGAGATGAGGCTACCTAGGTAATTAAACTGCTGGACTGATTTGAGTGTTGATTCACCAATGGTGATATGGAGATGATGGAAGACTTCCTGAAATAGGTTTTCTGAAATAAACTTCCTTTAATACTTAAAAGCCCATGGTTTAGCTCTCTGGTTATCTGCGTGCATATTTGGAGCATACATGGGGTGTGGATGGTGATTGAGTTTTTTTTTGTCTTTGATATTGTTGATGGTTTTGTCCACTCCCCCAGCATGCTGTGCTGCGTGGGCGGGCGTGGGGTCCTCCGCTCCCCCAGCATGCAATCTATATGCAACCTTCACAAAAATGAGCCTTGGCATATCAAAAGTATGTTTTACCAAAAGCTGGAAAATTCAAGATGTGGGAATTACACTTACAACAACTTTGCAGTCCGAAATTCGAATACCAGCAGAAAAAGAACTGCTAGGATTAAACAGGAAGCCTTGGGCCACAGAGGCTGGGGAAAAAAACCCACCATCTAAAAGACCAGACAAGATCCATTGTCCTGATCTCCCCCAGCAGGATGTAGAGAGACTTTGCATGATGCTATCAGATATCCCATTGTTTTCTCCCTCCCTGTGTAAATCCTTCTTTTGGGTAAAGCTGATCACCCTTCCCCAATGTAACCCTGCTTATTGGAAATATCAAACCTTTTTCCCCAAAATGTAAATACTGTATCCGAGAAATGTAAATCATTTTTCCCCTTGTGTCACCCCTGTTACTAGAAATGCCAATAGATTGTGGAAACCTCTGTTTGGCATAACCCTGCCTCCTCATTAGCATGAAAGCCCCTGAGACCCTTAAATAGCACTGGCGTGTTCAATAAATCATTCCAGTTTTTGCCTCTATATCTGGGATCGTGATAGCTTCATTGGACCGTTACAGGCAACGTAACTGCTGAACAGTATTTTTGTTTTTTTAATATCTATAGCCTTTTAACAATGCTTCATCACTTGGTATTTCAGTATTATTATGTGGTAACAAAGATTCTACGAAATGAGTAGCAATCCATTGCCATATTTCCTTCTGCTCACAAGACAGATAGGATAGCATCAACCAATGGACACAGTCTTAAAATAATTGCCTGACTAAGCCTGTCTTTCCTTAGTTGCTGGGGGCCAAGAACCAGCATCTTATATTTATTTACCAATGATGGTTTTGTGTAGAACCATGCTATTTCAGCACACTTTCAATATTCTGGGAGAAAATGAAGACTAAACCCCATTAGATTAACTCTATTACAATATTTTTCTTTCTTCTCTTTTGGACAACTTTTTGCTCTGTTTGATTCTGAGTAGGCACATAGTTAAACAAACTAGTTTATCTTCTGAATCTTTTGCATGGCCTGCAGTGAGACAAGTCTTGCACATAAATGTTGCTCTTAGAAATAGCAAAGTATCCAGTTTAATTAATATCTGTGACTCACAAATTAATTCAATAAAACCAGCAAAGAGTACATTTTCTAATACATGTAGCTCACATTCACAACTGGAAAAATGAGTAAAACAGAGTATTTTTAAGTCAGATAAAAACAGAGAAACCTTGGAAAAGTTGTATTCACAATTTACTGAAAAAATTCAAGTGATCAGAAAATATGGGAAAAGTGTTAGTAAAGAAAGCTATTTTACTTGGGATAGTTTCTAGAAGTAATGGAAATAGAGGAGCAACAAATGAAGCAAGATGTTTCTGCTGAAAATAGATGTGTCAATGCCTGGTATAGTTGAGCGAGTTCTGTGTGCAAACCCATAAAGAGAAAAGACTATAAAATGTGAAGATGGTGAGTGTTATTGCTAGCAGTATGGTTATAAACTCTGAAAAAGACTTTACAGAGATGAGGGATAAGATGAAGCATTTTGCCAGATGTAGAATAAATAGGTCACTATTCCCATTAAGATAATAATTTTCATTGCTTTATAACAGATCAAAGCTTGCAAACGCTACCTTCAAATTGTTTCCAGAAGAAACACAAACCTCAAGAGCATTCCTTGTTTTGCATTATGCTCTAATGCCATACAGTATGCTCCTAGTTATACTTATGCATGTTAACATAGATCACAACTGCAAATACATACTGCAACAGTGTCTTCAGCTGTTAAACTAATAGTATTTCATCCAAATGAAGCAGCAGAGTGGTTCCATCTAGAGGAGGAGTGTGTAAACACTACTCATTCCTGATGACTGGCTGTTTTTAAGAAAAGAATAGACATAAACCATTAACACAGTACACTCAGTATAAAGGCCCTGCCACCTGGTACCACAGCCCCACAAATAACCTGTTTCTTACAGTAGTGCATGCTTGGTTGAACTGAACAGGAATTACAATGTTATAAGCATCAAAACTATTAACATTTAGAATCTAGACGGTCCAGGGCATATCTGCTGCCATGAATAACGTTAAAGTTGATGTGACTGGAAATGACATATAAAAGAGCTCTACAAGTGAAACTGCTCTCTGACATGTAAATTGAACCAATGCTTCGTTCACTCACTAACCAACAACTTACTTTTTACAGAACCATAGAATGGTTTGGGTTAGAAGGGATCTTAAAGATCATTCAGTTCCAAAGCCCCTGCCATAAGCAGGAACATCCTTCACTGGAATAAGTTGCTCAAATCCCCATCCAACCTTGTGTTGAACACTTCTAGGGATGGGGCAGCTCAAACTTCTCTAAGCAACCTGCTCTAGTGTCTCACCATTCATATAGCGAAGAATTTCTTTCTAACATCTGCCCTCTTTGAGTTTAAAACCATTCTCCCTTGTCCTATCACCACAGGCCAGTGCAAAAAGTCTCTGTCCAGCTTTCTTGTAGACCCCCTTCAGGGACTGGAAGGTGCTGTAAGGTTTGCCCAGAGCCTACTCTTTTACAGACTGAACAACCCCAGCTCCGTCAGCCTGTCTTCATAGGAGAGGTGTTCTATGCCTCTGATCATGTTCATGGTCCTCCTTTGGACTCACTCCAGCAAGTTCATGTCCTTCTCATGTTGGGGGCCCCAGAGCTGAATGCAGTGCTCCAGGCAGGGTCTCAGGAGAGCAGAGTAGAAGGGGAGAATCACCTCCACCAACCTGCTGGCCACACTTCTTTTGATGCAGCTCAGGATACAGTTGAATTTCTGGACTGCAAGCGCACATTGCCAAGTCATGTTGAGCTTCTCATCCACCAACACTCCTAAGTCTTTCTCCTTGGGGCTGTGGCTCTCAGTCCACTCAGAATACTCTCTGCCCAGCCTGTACCTGTGCTTAGGATTGCCCTGACCCAGATGCAAGACCTTGTACTTGGCCTTATTGAAATTCATGAGGTTGGCAAAAGCGCACCTCTCAAGTGGGACAAAGTCCTTATGGATGGCATCTCTGCCCTCCAGTATGTCAACTGCACCACACAGCTTGTTGATGTCAGTCAACTTGCTGACAGTGCACTTTATCCCAGTGTCTGTGTTGCTGACAAAGATGTTAAACACTGCCAGTCCCAACAACAACATTGAGCCATTGACCACAACCCTTTGAGTGCGACCATCCAGCCAATTCCTTATTCACTGAGTGGTCCATCTGTCAGATCCATGTCTCCCCAGTCTAGAGACTAGGATGCTGTGCAGGGCAGTGTCAAATGCTTTGCACAAGCCCAGGTAAATGATGTCAGTTTCTCTTCCCTCATCCACTGATGCTGTAGCCCAGATGTAGAAGGCCACCAAATCTGTCAGGCATGATTATCCCTTAGTAAAGCCATGTTGACTGTCACTAATCACCTCCTTATTCTCCATATTCCATAGCATATGGGATTACTTTTCCCCTTTTCAAGTCAGTGAGAACTTCACTTGACTGCCATGACTTCTCACATACGATGGATAGTGGCTTAGCCACTTCATCTGCCAGTTGCCTCAGGACCCGCAGATGCATTTCATCAGGTCCCATAGGCTTGTGCACCTTCAGGTTCCTTAGATGGTCTCAAACATGATCTCCTACAGCAGGCAGTTCTACATTCTCAGTCTCTGCCTTTGCCTTCTGTGACTTGGGTGGTGTGGCTGAAGCATTTGTCAACGAAGACTGAAGCAAAAAAGTTTTTGAGTACCTCAGTCTTCTCCATGTCCCAGGTACCCAGGTATCCTGTCTCTGTCTTCAGAGGTACCACATTTTCTTTGTTTTCCTTTTATCACCAATATACCTATAGAAGCTTTTGTTGTAGCCCTTGACATCTCTGGCTAGATTTAATTCTGTCAGGGCTTTGCTCGGAAAATTTTTCAGTATTCTTTGAATGTTCCTGGTGGAAAGGGGTGTTTAATCACACCAGACCATTGAAAGACTTTTACCAGAAGAGATTCTGCTCAGTGAAGCACTTTTGCTATGTTCAGTACTTCACCGAATCTATCTTTTCCATTCAAATATAAAAGTATTCTTTTATTTTCTATCATTTCCCTGTCAGTAAGTTACTAATTTTACCACTTTAGTATAAAGATAGTAGGAAAGACATTAAACATTGCAATCTTCCTTAGAGAATTCAGGAGACTCAATTAGTATTGTAAGACAGCCAGTTAATTTATCATGACTTCACAGTCTCATAAAATTTTTATGGAATGCCAATTCATCAAAAAATGTATTAAAATTGCCAGGAGTACTTAAATTTTTCCTCTACCACTGAAGTCAGTAAGTACTGTACTCAAAGACATTATATCCAAGAAGAGCAGAAAGAAAAATTAAGTGCTGAAAAGGAAAAAATACAGTCACGGAAGAACTAAACAACCAAACCAGTAAAAGCCTAAGAACAAAGGAGAAAAACATTTTTACCAACTAAAAATGACAAAGTTCACTGTGTATGAAGTGGGAGAAAAGGTAGAGGATAAAAAGACTGTGAGTTGAAAAGACATGAAGTATGAAAATGGGTTACATTTTACTTGTAGCAATCTCAAACTAGTTTTAAGTGTTTAGTTTCAACAAATACTCTTCTTTTCAGGTTTCATAAAAAATATTATACTTCTGCACACATACTTATGCAGCAGGATTCTCCTTCCATCAAAGAGTCAGTTTTGTGGAAAGGAAGTGCCCCAGGCCCCTTTCCATATGATTTGTTCACAGCCACAGGATGAATCACTGGTAGGTCTGGAGACAAAGGTTATAAGTCCTGATTCCCACTTATTAATTCCAATAGCCTAATCATAGAGCATACAGTGGTCTAAGTGTATAACTTGCTGAAAATTTGCAACTTATTTTCAGTAATATACCACGGGTTTCAGAAAAAACAAAGCTTTTTAAGAACACCTTATTTAAACAGAGCTTCAGAAAACTCTAATATTAAAATAATATGCATAAAATAAAGTCAAGGTGGGGGAGGAAGAGGAGTTTACAAGTGAAGAAGGTTGGTTTCACCAGTTTGAGCTTTTCTTGCCAGTAATAATGCAAATAATGTCACCAATTTGATATACCCAAGTTAGAAGGAAGTAACAAAATAATGCTCCAGTTAAGCAATTAGTGAAATAGTGGTAGGATTACCAGAAGAAACAGGATTTCAGCCTTAAACAGATGAGAATAGAGGAAAGTAATTAAAATGGGTTTCTATAACTCTTTATTTCAATATAAAATTAAAATTGTGATATTACTCCTGTCTTGAAATTTTAGATATTTTAAATATATTATTCAAACAGCTACATTAGGTACAGAATAAAAAAGGAAAGACAGCAGACCCTTACTGCAGATATTGCCTGCAATATTTTACCCAGCAGCCATATTGTTAAATATATTTTTTACTTCAAGATGCAAAATGAGCTATAAATGTTCCATTTAATTCTCCTAAATATAAGATTTTTTTTTTCAGAAGAAGCCCCTTTTGCTAGTTAATTAAATTCAAAGGCTGTACCTAGGGAATGCAGCAAGAAGAAAGAATTTAAAGAAGGGAGACAAGAAAATGTATTTTCTTTAAACAGAGGCTTTGTAGTCCAAACTCTGTGCTATAAAATGGAAAGCAATCATTTAAATGGAGCCACAGAGTCCAAAAGAGAAATTATGACTACTTAATTATGGGATAGGAAAAACAATAGGAGCAAATGTGTGAATTTTCATGTGAAAAGACTGAAGTTGCAATCTAAACAGTTTATCTTCAGTACTACTCCCCAGCATAATGAATATAAGTTGTTAGACAATTGTAGCAGAGTAAATGCAAGTAAAGGGAATTTATTTCTTTTCATCAGTGCAAAGTTTAGCAGTCCTAGTTTGACTGGTATACAACAACTAACAGAGTCTTGTTTCAGATCACTTTCCCCTTAAATATTGCCACATCAGTTTATTCCACTTTATTTACTTACTATCTTCTTTCCACACTACCAAAGAGAAATATTAGAAAGTTAGGGTATAGAAAAAATGCAAAAGAACTTCCAAGAAATATTTTAAATATAGAAAATATGCTCCGAATCCATAGATTATGTTTTGCTCCCTAACAGTACTGAGGCACCCAGTATTGAGGGCAGTCCAGTCACTAAAAAAGGTTAAAGGACTATTTTTCCTTTTCCAGCCAATTCCTTTAAGTTATAAATATAACAGGTTTATGCTAAAAGAACTGCTCTAAATCTTATCATCAGTAAACCACAACTTCTCTATACTTCCTTTCCTCCTTCTCAGCATGTGCTTTTCTGCCTACAATACACAAAGAGAATCATGGAGGTAAATCCTGATAACATCATTTCATCCATGGCTGCCTTAGCCTGCAACTTTTACTTGTGAACAGCTCAAACTCCCACTAAAACTGACAACAGCAGCAATGGAGAAAAGAGGGATAGATACCAGACTAGGTTTAACAGCACAGGAGTGTTAGGGATCATAGAAATAGCCCTGCAGGTGCAGTCCTAGGAAGGGAAAAGACAAGGCTGAGGCTAATGTCAACAGAAAGAAAAGAGATTTAGAAATGTGAGGCAAGAATTCTGCAGGTCAAAACCAGAGAAGCATGGTGGAGAAGAGTAAAAAAAGTAGCTATATCTGGAAAAAAACCAAAACTATAAATCAGCAATGAAGAAGAGAAAGGGAGGTGAAGAGCAAAAGGAACAAGGGAAAGGACAGCATCTGCTATGATAAAGAATGGTCTGGTGAGGAACATGATTAAGTGATAGATGGAAAAGATTACAGTCTCAAAAGGAACAGAAAAAAAAAGCCCTAGTCCAAATATGACACCACCAAAAAGAGAACATTTCCTCAGGAGGTCTGAAATATCCTCCAGACACAGGCGCAAAAAGCCTGCCGTCTGGATTCTGCTCACTGCTGCAGGCAGAAAGCTCTCCAATTACAGTCCCACCATTAGACAAGAAGCATCTTGAAACAAAAATGACACCAAGGACCTTAATTACGTTAAACTAAAATACACGGTACAAGCCATACCATAAATTTCACTACTTATATTTAAATAAAGTTTATATTGTTTTGAAATACATTTTTAAAGCGTTCCTCCCCCTTTTTTTCATGGCAAATTACAGTAGTCCTTTGTTAAGGATTAGAGCCAGAGTAATGAATATTTGCCTTTCAGACATCATCTCCAGGTTTTATCAAATTAGTTCTATAGCTAAGGAAAATGTTTAAAACATTGGCTCAATCTTATTCTGAATAGTCCACCAGCTAAGCAAAAAAGTCATTTGATAATTCTAAAAAAAATCCAAACCAAAACAAAAAAGCACACAAAAATTCAATAGGTCAACAACATGAGTTTTCAAACAAATTAATATTTTTCAAACAAATCACTATTATATACAATGTTGGGAAATCCAGACAACTAAAGATTTTAAGCTGTTATTAAAAGTACAATCGATTCCAGCCTATGACTTGTCTATTCAGATTAGCATTTTTTGGTCCTCCATGGCTACATCCATACCTACTCTTCTCCTGAAAGAATGGCAATAAACAAGTACTCAGCACCCTGAGAAGCCAGGAAGTTCTGCAGTACACTAACATGCCCAAAGTGTTTGAATTTACCTGTCTGTGTGCTCCGATAGATGACTTCCAGATGTGTATTTGGTCACTTCCACATTCACTGACTTGTAGAGTCTTTCAAGAAACAATATGGACTCTCCTCCTTGATTTCACTTGCCATGGATAAAAAGTTCAGAATCAACTCCTGTTATGTTGCCATAAAAAACAATTTTTCCAGTTTGGCTGGAAAGTTGCATCATTGCAAATGAGATCACTCACAGCAGCAAGAGAAGGCAGCACATACAGTCAAGCAAAGAGGTTGACAGAATTGCTCTGTTCAGAAACGTGCAGACTCTGGAATTATCTTGGACTCTGTGTTCAAACAGCCTTCATTTCCAGACACATCCAGGGAAAACAGCAGAGACCTGGAGACAGTGCAAGATTTCTGAGTGACCTCCATCAGACTGCAACTTCTCTTGAAGGTTGGACCAACAGATGGATAGACTGGACTAAAGTTTGAAAGTGAAATAAACTGGTCAGTCTTCAGGCTCCTGTGCTTTTAGATGTTCTGTATCATGCAGACAGGAAGAGTTGTGAGAACATTTCCGGGTAACATACAATTAGTTTTAAACTCCACTTCCAGAAAGAGATGAGATTGTTTACTGGAAGGACTTCACACAGCTGGTCCTCAATACTACCTCAAATAGATCCTGTCTGACAAATGGCATGACCCCATCTCACACACATGACTAGTGGAATAAGGTGAAGAAGTTATTTGGACTTATCTCTAGCTTTGCCGTGAAAATGTCCAATATAAGAATCTTTATTTCTGGAATTGGGTATTAGTATGCAGTCATAATGTTCATGTGACACATCCTACCATTAGAAGCTGCAGATTATTCCACACCATATTAAACATATCGCATTAAATGACACTTCAGCCTCCCATCACCCTGATTACCCACCAACCCAGAGAAACTGCAGACCAGGACAAGAAAGAGTGAGGACTTAATGCAGGCATTACATGGTGCTATGATGAAGGAAGAGTTAACGAAGAGGAAAGCCCGGAGAGAACTCCTGAGCCAAATTTCATTTTGTTACCATTGTATGGTCTGCACATCACTCAACAGCAGCAAAGCCTGGAGAGAAGGTAAAGATGGATACAACCCATCCAGGTCTTCAATTTTATCCCTGCACACAGATGCAGGACTAATCTCTGTGCATGACAGTCTAACATGCAAGTAACCACAGAAAGGAGCAACATATGAATACAACATCTTCTCTACCAACAATGCTGCACCTCCAAAGAAACAATGTGAGCCTGTGTAACTAAGGATAATGATCTATTCCTGACCCAAAAGATCATCAAAGGGATTAATTATGCCAAAGATCTGCACAATTTTTAGGACCTGGACCAGAATGAGCTGTTTTGGAAGCAAACAACAGTCAGTTAGATTTGGTCATATATTTTTGGTTACATAAAGTACAGAATCTTAAACTCCCCCAAAAATGAAAAAAACCCCCAAACTTCTAAGGTGGATCATTCACCACTACAAATTCATAAGCAATTTCAGAACTGTAAACTAATAACCCAGAATAAAAGTCTAATGTTTTTCCCCAGTGACTCAGATGTTAATAAAAAGGGTCATATCTTGGCTCACTTTAATTTCAGTGCTTTCATCCCAAAAGAATCATGCAGTACAACCTCAATTAGCCCAATGCCATGGGGAACGCCAAAAAAAATTAATAATAGTGGGTTTGGATAATCAAGGATTCAAACAACAGTGAGAATTTTTATTGTAATTAAGTTATTTAAGAACACGGTCGTCTTTCACGTAAGAGGGACCGGATCAAAAATATCAAGGGCAAATTTCATTTCACTTGTCCTAACTATGACAGAGCAACCCTTTTTGTAAACAGTTAGTGGGGTATTCAGAATACCACAAGATCCACCAGCATGGCACAATACCATTTACACAAAAAGTATCACAAAATGAAGTACAAACCTCAATACTTTATAAAATATTCACTAAGCATCTTTCTCTCCATTGCCCGTAAACATCAAAAAAATGATGGCATTCATGGGGTTTAATCTGACACTAAAGCCAAGTAGATGTCATGGTCATTCACAAATGAGTGTTATGACACTTCCAGGTTGTGAAACAGGTGAATATTTTGTTCTGCCTAGATAATATTATTCACAATGGCTGGTGCTACAATAACAAGGAGAAATAAAAGGTGATGCATCTCAAGAGGTCAGTATTTTCAAATGCCCTAAACTCCACTGGCTTGAGAGAGCTAACAATTAAGAAATACATAAAATGTATTTGTATTTCAACTTCTGCATAACGGTGGGAATAGCTACATGTCAAATAAGTATCTGTATAAGAGATGTCCAAGTTTTGCTTTTATATTGAATTGATGGCTAAAAGTAACTATGCAGTGTTTTTTGCCTAATTTATACAAAATGCTATACTATTTTAGTTCTTACCTTGATCTTGTCTGATGCTCCACACTTTTGCTTGCTTCTTACAGAACAGTATCAACTATTGCACCAGTCAGAACAAAATACATCCAAAGTCAAATTAGCTGTACAAAACAACTATGACCACACTCACATTTACAATTGGTTACATCTGTGCAATATGTTATGAAGAGATGTGTTTTCTTTTTAATAATTTTATTCTCTTCAACAATCCCCTACACAAACTTTGACCTAGATTGCACCTATTTATGACCTTGCTTGTTCTGTGATTGATTTTTAAGCACTGTCTAAAAGACCTTTCTCTGGCACAGAGAAACACACAGCATTTCTGACAACAGAACTATTTCTCCTGATACCTTTGCTCTTTCCTTCTGCAACAAGCTACAAGCTGCTTGTTGCTAATACTCAGCAATTTCAATTTGCAGCTTAGCCTGATCATTGCAACCTCCTGCTTCTCATCATAGCTCTCTGACAACTGAACAGCAGAATAGAAACTGAATGTTAAAACACAAATTAATTACTCAGGAGATTATCATATCAGCTGAGTATAGTTCAGACATATTTCAACTAATAGTCAATCTTTTTCATTACTAATACTTGAGCTTTGGTGCTGGCCTTCCTTGTGGAATTCGTTGGAGACAGCCATTTTGCAAGACAGAGCAGTCATACCACACCAGAGTATTGAAATACCCTGTTCTGGAAAGCAAATACACCGTGCAAACCAGCAGGCAACTCTTGTGCCACTGTACTACTGCTCTTTTTCAAAGGAACTATCTCATAAGATTATTTTTATGTTCCTCAGGGTCTTTAAAATAATTTTTGTGCCCAGACCCTAATTGCTTATAACTTTAATTTATTTTCATTTATCTTACACAGATAAATAGATGTCCTTTTCTAATGACTCCACTTACACAGAGCTACTAGCAAGAATAAATACACAGCTTAGAAAAAGAAGTCAGAAGGGTCAGACTTCCAGTCTTTTAATACTAAAGGTTTATTCTAAAATAAGATATATTCTTGAGAATATGAACAAGTTAGAAGAAAATAGATGACAAGAGACTCATACCTGTTAAAAAGATCCTTGTGCCTTTGGGCTGTAAAAACTTACTTCACATGTAGTTAGCACTCTGGTTGGTCAATCAGCTATACATTAAAATACCTGCCTCAGCTATATCATACCATCTAATATATTAGGAGTTGAACATACAAGTTAGCATCATTCTTACACAAATCAAAACTTACATAGGAAACCCGTACTCGCCGTCGGTGCACCAGCCCACAGCACTGCATGAAGAGGACAGCAGACAACAATCAGGGTATGCTTTCACCAAGCTTCAGTCATTCCTGTCTCGTCTGAGGCACTGTCCATCTCTCCTCACTTTTCAGCCCCAAGTGCAAGGGAACAGGTAACAAAACAGTCACCCTTCAGCTCCCAAGATGTTTTAAATTACGTTGAAGGCAGACGAAACTTATTCTCTCTGAGTAAATCAATCTCTTCTGTTTCCGATGATTTAAAAAGAAAGGCAGAAAAAAAACCCCAACAACAAAAACCCAGTGGCACGTCTTTATTTCCTCAGCATCCAGTTATTACAAAGCAAATTCCGTATTCATATACATCCTTTACTACACGTGGCGTAAGGTTCGTATCAACCATTCTGAAGTTGGGAGAGACAGAGACATAATAGGATCTTTATATCTCAGACCACTGCAACCCTGGCTTTCCGAAGGTCTCTTGCTGCTGCTGCTGTCGCTGCTGCTGTTGTTACTGCTGCTGCTGCTATTACAGCTTTCTTCCCAATGCACAAACCAGCAAGAGCATCCTTGCTTCAGTGTTACCTCTGGTCTTAGGCATATCTGATTTGTTAATTAACCCTTCCCAACAGCCTGAAAAAATGACGGAGTGACTTTAATTCACTCTGGATTCACAGGACTACAGAACCACCCTCCAAATAGGCAGATGCTCTGTCTGGCGATATGTGTTTCACATGAACTGTAGGCAGGACTGCTGAGTGGCCTTGCTACCTGACTTGCATCAGAGGCACAGTCTCCTCTGCTGATACTGTTTACAAAAGGAACTTGAGAGAACATTAAAACTCAGAATACATACTTTAACCTTTTTTTTTCTTTTTACTTAAAATACTGAGAGAACTAATTAAATACTTGGATAATTGAGACTTACAGATAATGATTTTGAAAAGACAAATATAATGAAAAATTATTACCCTTAAAGTAATAAGGGTACACTTCTGAAATCAGGTCAGATTAAATTAACCTGTTTATGATCACAGTTCATCACTTTTCTTTTGGGAGAGACTGAGTATTCCAATATTGAAAGGGCTTAATAGCTACATTATATCTTAAAATTAAATCCTTCACTACTTTATATCAGTGGTCTAAGAGTCTAAAATGTCTCCAGTACCATACATCTATGGTCAGATAAATACATGAGGCACTTTTTTAACATTGAGGTGAACTTAACTCTTTCACTACCAGCATTTTGCTAAAAACTAGAATATGCAGTATACTGAAAATATTTTTAGTACAATAACAGCTATTATTACTAAAATAATATTTAATCCATTAATATTTGTTACATTGATTATAATAATTTTAACTATAATCATATCATAATATTATTAAAAGCTGCAATGAAAAAATTAGTGATTATACAAGATATCTTTATCTTGTTTTTATGTAAACTGTGTGATCATGACTAATGAAAAGGTTAAATCTTCTCAAAAAGGTAACGAAAAAGAAGATGGTACTCCTCAGAGGCTGACTTGGGTTCCAAGCTTCAAAGAGGGGACTCCAAAGAATGTAAGTTATCTGTGTTTGGGCAAAATGTTATCAGATAATCAAACCAGTTGAATGGTGAGAAGAGTTTTATTCCAGGGTAAGATAATGAGGTTCTGCCCATAGAGGTCAGAAGCCCTCTGACTCTGTGATGAAATCATGCAACTAAGACAGTTAACATTTACAGGCCCAAAGTGTGGCAACTCAGACTCACTTCATGCACCTAACTCCTGCCAATTTCAAGCACACTTTTTTTTCATGTGCAACATCCCGCTTAAAAAAATTAAAAGCAGTGGTGCTAGGCATCTATGTGTCTTTGGGGAATAAAATGCCTATTCAGTCATTCAAATATCATTAGCTTGACTGGTTTGGGGTTTTGTTTGTGGTGGGAGTTTTTTGGTAGTTTTTATTCCACTCTATCTAACAACTAGCAGCTCCTACAGACACCAATGGGTTGACTGGTCTTTCCAAGTCAAATATACTTTTGGTGTAAAGCCACAACTGTTAGTGAAGATGTATTGCTGATAACTCATCCCAGCTGGATCTGCAGATCCTCTCAGCATCTTAAAAAAATATAATAAGACTAATAAAATTAAAAACAGGAAATTATGGATATAAGGACCTAATCTATACACCTAAATCTAAGTTATCTTTATTTTACCTCTTACCACACAGTCAGATAGGTATTGATTTATTAGCAGAAGAACAGAAGTTGGTACTTCACGGTGACACATAAGGAAGTGTCCTTGTAACAATTTCACAGTCCAAAAGCAGTATACCAGATCAATAAACAATGCAGACCATTAATCTCACTAATCAGGACTGTTTAGAGTTACTCTAATAAAACCATTAATAATACCAATAGTGACAACTAGCAGGAAGAAAAAAGCATTGTGAAGTCAGGACATAGTGAATATTACCATAAAAAAGTATCATTTTTTAAAAGTCAATGAAGTAAAGCTAGACAGAATAATACAGCAGTTCCTTACATATATACATAACAATCAGTTCTCTAAATTCTCTCCTTATAATGACTACTTTTTACTCTTTTGGAAGATCCATACATAAACACAAAAGAAAAGCCATGCTTCAGCTATATGTTATACATTCAACTTCTTTAAAGATTTGTGAATTTTTTTCGGAAGTCATCAATAATATTGGTTTCACATAAGTGTTGCACTCGTAAGGCAAACAATATGAAAAGTATCAATTAATATTAGAAGTTTCAATTGCTTCTAAAGAAGATAAATGCATCTATGTTTTTAATTGTTCCTGAAACTCATCAAGAAGACCTATAGCAACCACAGCCATCTCTTAAAAAAACAGTACAAGAACTCTTGCTCAAATTAGTCTACAACTACTCTCACAACCAAAGATTTCATAATTTAACCATAAAATCTTTCCTTTCAACATAAGCAGGAAAATTGCTTCATTTTCTCTCTCTCTTCCTCCTCCCAAATTACAAAAATACTTTGTCATGACCTACGTCAAACAATTACCAAACAATTTTTTTTTCATTGCGAGTCCCAGTTGCTTTTTATGGAGGGGTGAGGGAGAGATGATTATTTTGGGGATAGAAGGAACACAAATATGTCCAAGTCAAACTCCATTATAGTTGAAATCCAGTAAAATTTTATGTACAGCAAATATGACTTTTCCATAGTTCCCGCAGGACAATGCAGTGAATACAGAATCAGACCACTTACGTTTTATGTTAAATTTTCTTCAGCACACACACTCTGCTGTGAAGGATCTTATTTTTTTTTTTTTGGTCTTCCATATTCTCATTACAAAATGTATGATGTCTAGCAGTGTTTATTGCACTTAAAGAAACAATGATGACTATTGTATTAGCAAATTTTATCACTATCTTCCCTGTACTTTCTGGGTAAGCTTAGTCTTAAGGCAAACTGCAACAGTCTAATGATTCTCAGCTAAATTGCAAGCAAAACTCCCCTTACCATTGTCACTCTAATAAAAAAACTTCCAAGCTGCCTTAAATTGAAGGCATCTAACACAGGAATAACTAAAAAATCTGAAAACCTCACTAAAAGACAGAAAACCACTAAGCCAGTGAAAGGTAATTTTTCCGTGTTCTAACATTGAAAAAGAAAAATAAATATATGAATCTTGTTTTTCTTGTGATGTATTTTTGAAATGACCTTTTAGTTAACCATTATCGTTAAGACAAAACCAAGGTTAATGTACTCAGTGATTGATTTTGTTTTTGCACACAGGGCAAAACAATAGCATCTTCAAAAAAGGAGTTTATCAGATACATAGAAACATTCAGAACACTGGTAGGGACACTTGGAAAGCAGGAAGAAACATTGACACATATACTGACAGGTACAATAAATAAGGAGAAACTTCAGAAGAGTTTTGAAGTAATAGGTGAGGATGATTTTCAAATATTTAGATGCAGCTTTTCCAATACTGAAACAGCACAGAAGAAAGGACAAGAGTTCCTATCTGAAATTAAATGAATGGGTTGGCATGAAAAATTGAATAGGAATGAACCTTTAGAGGGTAAATGAGGGATACAGTTATTTGTATTCTCCTTAAGTGCTTCATCTCACAGGTTATATAAACTGAAGAGTGGGAAAAGAAAAAGAGGCTGTCAGAGAATTGTTGTCGTTTACTTTGATTGGCTTCCTCAGCTAACCAGCACTCTCTGGGTAAAGCCTCTGCCATCTCACAGTCACCCAAAGCTCGTGGCCAGATCGTCCATAATCTGATCAAGTGACTGCCCAGAGCTAATGAGATGGATCTGAAGTGTTTAATGCCAGCAAGGAAGAGCTGCCTCAGCTACCTCAAACGGCATTGCATCCATTCCAAATGAGAGTAATGACAGAAAAAAACCATGCTGAATCCTTTTTGTGGATGAAAAAAACAAAACCGCGGGATAAAACCTCCCCTCAAAACACCTTATAAGAAGTCACGGAAAAAATGATTGCGTACCCTATGCTACCTTCAGAATCCTTTACAGATAAGTTCTATTAAATTACTTTTTCAGTTTATCCACAGAATCACAAAATGGTTGAAGTAGGAAGGCACTACTGGAGATCATGGGTCCAACACCCTGGTCAGAGCAGGTTCAGCAAGAACAGGTTGCTCAGGGACATATCCAAGGGAGTTTCAAGTTATCTGCAAGGATGGAGGCTTCATAACCTCTCCGGGCAACCTGTTAAAAGTGTTAGACCACCCCCACAGAAAAAAAGCTTTATGTTGTGTTTAATTGGAATTGCCTGTATTATGTGGCTCTTGGCTGGTGTCACTCTAGAATGTCCATGTATCTCTCGTCCAAGGGAACCTGGAACTGGATGAAGCACTCCAGATGTGTCTCACAAGTGCTGAGCAGAGAAAGATCATCTCCTTGACTTGCTGGCAGTACTCTTTCTAATACAGCCTAGAAGGCTCTTGGGCTTTGCAGTAAGGACATGTTGCTGGCTCATGTTCACTTGGAGTCCACCAGGATCCCATTGCCTTTTCTACAAAGCTGCTTTGTAGATGATCAGCCCCAGTTTATACTAGTGCACAGGGTTATTTTTTTCTGGGTGGACAACTGTGCATTTCCCTTTGTTGAACTTCGTGAGATTTCCATCAGACCTTTTCTTCAGCCTGTTGAGGTCCATCTTGAAGGCAGCACAATGCTCTGACGTATCACCCACTTCTCCCAGTTTTGTAGCATCTGCAAACTTACTGAGGGTACTCTCAATCACCCAGACTATTAATGAAGAGGTTACACTATATTGACTCCAGGACCACCCCTGGGGCACAAAACTAGTGACTGGACTCCAGTCTGGGCTGCACTTCACACTGCTAAACACAACCCTTTGAGTCTCGCAGTTCGGACAAGTCACTTCACCATCCACTTATTTAGTCCATCATTTTGCCTATGAGGATGTCCTGGGAAACAGCTTGGAAAACTTCACCAGAGGAAGGATAAACAGTATCCATTCTTCTACCCTTGTCTTCTAAGCCAATCCCCTCATTGTAAAAGACTGTCGAGCTGGTCAAGCCTGATTTGCCCTTTGTAAATATATGCTGACTGGTCCCAGTCACCTATTTGCCCTTCATATGTTTAATAACAGTTTCCAAAAGGACTTGCTCCAGCACTTTCACAGGGATCAAGGTAAAGGTTACCAGTCTGTAGCTCTCTAGATTCTTCTTTCTTCTCAGCCTTCAGGGAGACTGTGGTTATATTTGCTTTCTTCCAGTCCTTAAAAACCCTCCCAAATCATCATGACTCTTGGAAGATCATTAAAAGCTACTTTTCTGGGACATCAGCTTTGTGGTATGGATACTCAGTGTAAATCACTGTCCCTCAGAAAGGCCCCTCCCCCTAAAAATTTACACATACATTTAGGTTGCACCATAACTTCATTCTAAGTATGTGAATGGATTCCTAAATTTGCATCAGAATGTTTAATTTGCTTCTAATTGTAATCCTTCTAAAGCTTTTCAGACTCACTTCTTAGTAGTTTATCTGAGTCAGTGTTTATGAAATAATGTATTATTTTTAGCTAAAGGTTTTTGGCATATTGGTCAGTTGCTAAACAGACTAATTTACGCATTAACATTTAACGGGAAGCACTTCAGAGAAACTGACTTGAAATATTTTAAACCGCTCAGTTATCCACAAATAAAGCACTTAAAGCATCCATGCAAAACTGTATGAGGGGTCTATGGTGACAGAGAAATTATAACAAATACCTCTCAGACTTTTTGGCAGAATAAGTTGTTTCTGAATCCTTCAGTTTTCTCAATTGTACAGAAAGTGATGCAGTCCCTGCCCCTTAAAAACCAAAACCAAACCAAAAAACACACTCTGCTTGTGCAGTTACAGGTAAAAAACCTATATGAGATTCTCAAAAGTCCAACTTTTACAAAGCCTTTCCTATGTATTATGGAATAAATTACACACACACACGCACACACACACAAAGTATGAAAACTCTGGCTCT
Source organism: Neopelma chrysocephalum (assembly GCF_003984885.1). Lineage (NCBI taxonomy): Eukaryota > Metazoa > Chordata > Aves > Passeriformes > Pipridae > Neopelma > Neopelma chrysocephalum. The sequence continues at coordinate 3,694,476 of NW_020897765.1, forward strand.
TAGGAACTGCTGGAAATAACCTTAAGAATATGACTTCTCTCAAGGAGTGTCATCTTTCTCCATATGACATTTTACTGATCATGTGCTGCACTCGATTCCTCACAAGGCTTTTAAAGAACCTACTTTTTTTGATGTCTAAGTCTTCCACTGCTTGAAAGACCACAATATTCTTCAGTCAGATGCCTTTTTAGTGGTATTCCAAAAGAATAAGTCTACTGTATCATCTATACGTGATCTCTGTTGACCAGGAAAGAAATAAATTTAATATAAAAAATATGGAATACTAGCTCAAGAATTCTGCATTCAGATTACATTTTTAAGTAACAGTTTGCTGATTTAATCATTGACAATGAGCTTTTGCAAAGTATGGCTCCCACCTTTCTCTCTTCCACCAGAAATGAATGTTGTTGACTTTCTATTAATGTTATAAATGCCTATTCTCTGCTCACCTTTCTCTGGAAAAAAATATTAGTGTTGAGGAGTCTTCATGTTCATTAAGAGCTCTTCATGCTGGCTGCCTCTACCTCAGAGCTGTACTGCTCAATTTTTTAATTTTTTTTTTTAATTTTATAAAGCTAATGAAGTTGCACTCAACTTTTTCTAAAGAGACTGGAAAGGACCAAAATGCTTTTAACCTGAAATATTTTGATTTTTTTATCTATCACTATGTTATTTTTGTTGGTTCAAATGTATTAATTAATCAGCAATATTTAGATCTTCCTTACAACTTCTATGCACACATAATTTCTGAGCAAAAATAACTTAAATAATTTAAAAATTATCTTTTAATAAAACAGCCCCTGATAGTTATAATAGCTGATCCTGAAAAGAAGCAATGTATGCAAATCCTACTTTGCCTATTAATTTAGAGAGGTAATCCAAGCTGCAAATTTTTTCAAGCTCATTTTTTGATGTTTAAAGCTCTTCAAAGACAGATCATAAACAATTTGCCTTAAATGATCACTAACCTTGATTTATATGAATCTGCTAAGGTATCATTCAAATTACGGCTGTGATTTTTCTCACACAGATCTGCGTCAGAGAATTGCAACCAGCAAGTCATAGTTTAAACTTTCTAGGAGATCAGTTTCAAACAAGTAAAATAAAATCAAACAAGTAAAATAAAATATTTCTTACAACACTAGACATGAAATTCTGGTATTTGCTGCCACTGGCAGTACCACAGACACTACTGGAGAAGAGGGGACGAATTCAAGGACAGCAGATACATAAACTGACACCAGTGCAAATAGTCAGGGATATACCCTCTGAAAAAACAAGGAAAACAAGGGACCTCGAAGATCTGACAGGCTCTCCGTTACTCTCTTCAACTAGCATAATTTTTAACTACAGTTAGAGATAGACTACTGTGCTAGAGGGACCGTTGCTCTGATGCAGGAGATTTTATGTGATCTGCTATCCAAGATATCTAGTATTCTTTAAAGGGAGTTCTGCTCACAGACACATGTTGTCTTCATGCCAGCTGAAGTTCTTTATGTCTGCAGTTCACTCTGCCTCTTGTTATCCAAAAACATCGACTATATTTCAACTTCTTTTCTTGCGATCCTCTACTTGTATCCATCACCCTCTGTATTGGCAGCCTGCTTTTTATGTTTTCCTGTCGGACACGTATTTGAATACAGTATGTTTCTATGTGGTATCCTCTCTTCTTTCCTCCAATTTGTCTACAATCCTACTGTTTCCACCTGAGAACTCTAATGTTCAGATATGTTCTGGCATCAGTTCAGGTCATATCATGCATATACAGATGTTATCAGAAATTCATTAGCAATGCACTTTTGGCAGCTTCTACATCCAGTCATCTTTGTTTTCTCCTTCAATGTGAAGGTCATCTCTCATGCCATCTCAGACATTATCAGCACCTCTCCCAGCTCAAAAGTCAAGGACTTGTTTCTTTCTCATTAAAGACAGTTTGCACCACCCCCTCTTTTTTGTTCTACTCTTAGGCCTACTCATTCCTGTACTTTAGGAATCTATTAAACAAGTTCCAAAAATTAAATAATTTGCTGCATTGAATTTGATAATATGAATGTTATGAAATATTAAGAAGATGTCCATGCTACTTCTTACTGTTAGTTTCAGTTTCTTATTGTAGTTTCTTATGCTCTCTTGGCCCTATTTTGACCAAGATGTATGATAACCTTTCCCATTGCTTTTTAGATGAGATTTCTTAAGGGAACAAAGCTTTATGTAATTCTGTGATTCTTCCTTTAATCCAGCAGATGGTTCTCTCTGTCATCACATCATCAGTTTCTCCACCTGTTAGTCAATTTAATTCATGTACTGGAAATTTCAAGGATATTTTGTTTCTGCAGGCTTGGTGACTACTAGAAGATGGATAAAATAAGAGATACCCAAACTCCTGATAATTACAAAATAATATGAAATTATAAACAAGCGTTACATGCTCTGCCACAATACTATATTGTGCCTATATGTGTAAGAAATCACCATATATATATTACTTTGGACCAGTCACAGCACATGCTGTCACTTGCCTAGAAAGAATTACTATCACTGAAATAAAAAAAGGTATACAACAAAAGGAAATCAAGTTTCTGTAGCTCTGCTGTTCAGAGAACAGCCGCTTTTTTCCTTTGGAACTGAAAAGAGATTGAGAGAAGATAATTCATGTTTAAAAATCAACTTGCTGCAATGGCAGTTTTGACATTTTAAAAATTAAATATCACTGTTAATTTGAAATGCCCATTTTATGGATAGAGGTGCTTTTTTTTTCCTGATGAAAGAATTAACTTTCCCTCAACCTCTCTTTAAGCCACTTTTTCCTAAATTTAAAAAAAACATAAGAGCAAGAAAAAAAAATGCTTCTAGATTGAAAAAAAAGAGGAAAAAAAAGATTACATGTCAATTGGGGAGCTGCCTTGCCTGTGGCTTGGTGTAGTTCAGAGAGAGGATGGCAGCTGGATCACTATCCAGAGGTTTTAGGGGTTGTTACTGCACCAGACATTTCTTTGCTGTAGTTGTTCATAGTTCATGCCATTGCAGGATATGGAGGACTGAGGAAACAGTTGTTACAGTTTCTATTTTAATGGCAGTTCACAGAAAAATAGGCAGTACAACATACAAAATTACAACTTAGAGCCATATTAATTTATATTTCTCTTGGATCTGGTTCTGCATCAGAACTAAGAAGAGGAGAAAACAGTATTTATACAGTCTGTGGACTCAGCAGCCTGCCAAGATGCCTATGAAGCATACTAGGAGCACAAGCACTGCATCTCCATTGTGGGGATGATATCTGAGGAAGGATAATGTATTTTACATATGTTACAAGGATATTAAAGGAAAACCAATGTGTAGTATAAAAAGAAGCCTAAAATGGCATCTTTTCATGAGAGATTTTAACAGGGATTATGTTTTTTCTTTTGATTCTATTATGAGAAGACTACTTTCTTTTAAAAACAGAAAATGAATGTATCAAACTCTCCTATACTTACAGTCACTCATTTACTAAGCTTTTAAGCATTAGAAGATAAAGTGGTTATTTTCATAAGCATATTGTGTGTGGTTTCAGTTGCATCTGAAAATTATGCCAACTCAAAAATGATCGAATATTCGTTGCAAAGAAAAAAAACCCAGTGGTACTGTGATAGGTAACTTTTTGTTAAAAAAAAATCAAGAAAATGAGCTGTTCTGTTTAATTACAGCCGCTAGATGGCAAAGTTGACCAAAGAACTGTTACTAGTAACTAAATATTTGAAACTTGACTGTATCTCTCTCTTTAAATATAAAGGGCTTATGTAAAAAATGCCACAGAAAATAAAAAAGTGTAAAGCAATTAAAAGTCAGTAATCATAAATGTATTTTATGACATTATCTGTAAGTATTATTAAACTGCTTCATCAATCTATTAAAATCCTTAAAATAAAAGAAGATAAAATAATTTTAGCAGATGTTCTTGAAGTCACATGGAGAAATTACTGCACTGGGCAGCAATAAAAATACTGAATACAGATTTTAAGTTTAGAAAAGAATACCTATTAACACATACGCTATCTTCTGATTTGACAGCAGGCACAGTAATACTATCTTTTGACTACATAAGACACAGTACTCCTTATGTTTCTTGACATAAAACCTGTTTTTTTTCCTTTCAAATCAGAACAGTCAAACTCTCCATCTGGTTGCCTTTCAGAAAATACTTTAGAAAGACAGGCAGTCTTTTAACCTTTTCTTGTAGTACTTTACTCTCCTTAACCTGTTCTGTCTAGTTCTTATTTTTTCTCTTTATTTTAGCACATCTGCTTGTTGATTCATGCTTTAAATTAAATTCCAAGCTGTCTATGCTTACACATCCCAATGTACTGGATTTAGTGGTACCTCCAGCTAATCGTGACATGAAACGCACATTAGTTGATCCACAAACTCTCTGCAGATATACTGCAAAGCAAATCCCACCTGACTCATCTGTAACTCATGTTAGAGAAAGGAGTTTGGAAGAAGAGCTTTTCTGTCCCACAGTCCCCATAGGGCTACTGAAGCATCACTTAGTAAAAATCTATTCACAATATTAGTATGTCTCTCTACCAAAAACAAAAGAAAACAAACAAACAAACAAAAAACCCACAAAAAACATTAATAAGAAGCATGAAGTTCCCAAAGAGTGCACAAAGGCAGGAGGATCCTGTCATGTTTTCTCATGTTTCATGGGAAATATCTGCTTAGCTCCAAGATAGAAGTATGATGAACTCCAATGTCAAAGACTTTAGACTTGGCTGAACTACTTAACCAGTCAGGAAACTATAAACTTACTGTATCGAGTGTGTGTGCTAATGGTAAGCTCTTGTCATATTAAGGCCCTTACAAGCCACTGGGGCTACAGCATTACACTGTCAAGGGAGGGAGACTAGAGAGAAAAAGGAGTGTGAACATCAAAGGGGAGACAACCACTGCAGATAGGAACTGCTCAACAGTTTCGATCATATTCTTTACAGTAAAAGGGGATGAGCTATTGCTGAGGATCAACACTATTTAGTTTGCATTTTCTATTAAGTGACACTCATTAAAAAAACATCCCACTCAGAATGAGGAGGAAAGAAAACAGAAGAAATCAGCCCAAGAACGAGTCATTCCAAAGCAATGAGCACTGCCCGTTTGGAAAGTTACCAGCTACACGCAGTAGATGTGGAATGTATTTTTGCTCAGTAGCATCCACTTCCATTCCTAGATGTGTGTCATTTAACATGTCAGTAAACCACTGATCACACTGATGCAGCTATAAAATCTATGAGCTTCTGTGTAATGTGAGGGGTTAAAATAAACAGCCAGAACCATGCTGAGTTCTTAACCTAAACTGCTGCATTTCTCTATCCAGAGCACAATGTGGGAAGGGAGCAGGGGATGATAAAGGAGGAACATAAGACAAGGCACCTGCTAAGCACATTTGAGCACTTCAATTTCCGGAGCACATGAGAGACAGAGCAAGGTACTCTCACAGCTAGATACATTTGTTTTTCAGTCCCCAAAATGGCAGGATTCTGCTGACAGGTCACTTAGAAGCAGCTTATAATGATGTCCACGTTGAGGGCACACGTGAGCCCCCCATCTCAGAGGCTCCAAACCACTCACTCACAGCGCTTCTATGAGGTGTGGAGTTCATCACACATTCCCAGAGGGGCATAATCTTGCAAATCTTCTTTCCTGCAGAAAATCTTCTTCCCCAGGGAAACACAGTATCATCAAGACATATATGGACAGACTAGAGTCAGTCCAGCCAAGAGCCATGAAGATGATTAAAGGCTTGGAGCACCTTACATGAAAAAAAAAAAAAGTTGGTAAAGTTCAGCCTGCAGAAGAGAAGGATCAGGGAGACCTTATCCATATGTTCACATACCCAAAGGGACGTCACCTATGCAGTGATGTCCCATGACAGCACAAGAGGCAATGGGCACAAGCTGAAATACAGACAATTCAAATTAAATATTAGAAAACTATTTTATAGTTAGGGTGGTCAAGCATATTTAACAAGTCACTCAGAGAGACCGTGCAGTCTCCATCCTGAGACATACTTAAAACAATCAGCTCTAGCTGAGCCTGCTCTGAGCAGGGGGTTGGACTAAATGATCTCCATCGATGTCTTTCACAGAATTTTGCCTAAATTTAACTTGCAGCAGTCTTGTTGCTTAAAGAAAGAATTTACAATCTCCATTTCTTATACTACTTAATGTTTAGCATTTAGAATACAATGGGAAAGTAATGCCCTATTGTTTCTGTATTGTAAGAAAGGGTATAACCAGTTTAATTTTTATTGAAAAAACTCTGTTTTTCTAAATCTGTCCTTACTACTAATGGAAAAAGAAATGTATTCAAAAGACAATTACATGAAGCTTTACAATTGTTTGTGAAGCTGTTATAGACATTAAGAAGAAGCTAGAAAGTTGCAAGAATGTGCTGCTATGAAAAAGTAAACAAAACTTACAACATTAAAAAAAAAAACAAAACAACAAAACATAACAGAACTTTCCTTTTACAGCAGTTTCACTATCTTCCCAAGCCTTCTTCAAATATTCCCTCCATAATTAAAAAGTTTGTTGGACTCTTGGAAAACAGCTACTATATTTCTACTGAATTGTGTTGCTGCTGATTGGCAAACCATAAAATAAGGAACAGAAAAGTTCAAATGCAACACAAACCATATTTTTTAAGAAGTTCACAGTACTCAGTCAAATTCCCTGATAGTTCTTTCTTACAAAATAAGCAAACAAAAACTCCAGCTTTTTCTAAAATATATATCACTGCTTATTTAAAAGAAACATTTCTAGGAAAATAAATCTAGTACAGTAAAAGCAGCTGGTGCAATACACAGTGGATTTTCTGCAGATGATGAACAATATTTCACTATTTCCAAACAAAGAGAAGTAAACAACAATCATCTCTTAGACTGGCTTCCTAATAAAATAAAATTTGTCTCCCTCTTTGTACTGGGCTCATTTGCCAGTTTTGGTAATATTTGACTAAGGGAGACAATCTCACTTAACATTAATTTCCTACAAATTTCCTTAAATGAGTAGCCAAGTAAAAAGAAACTGTAGATTATGTAGAAAACACTGAGGGATAAACATGGCTGCTATTACACAAAAGGCCACAGTTTTGGACAAAATACCTTAGAAACTAAGGCTAAATATATTTGAATAGATTTTGAAATAACAAAATAAATCCTATTTTATTATTGAATTTTCAGCACACTTCATTAAAGTAATTCAAAACATTCTTTCTTCTCCAACCTGACCCAAGGCCCAAAAAGGATGTCTGTGTTACGCAATGGTGAGTGAAAATAAACACATTACTACCAGTTTTGCAGCACCCCCTGGGCTCTGCCAGTCTCTGTGGGGATGTGGATTTCCCAATCTCTGGCTCCATGGGCAGCTACAATACCCCAGACCAAAAAAACCCAGAAGCCCTTGAGCTCCAAGGCTGGGGCTATGGGATAGGAGGCAAAGAGAGACAGAAAACCATAGGTTACACTTCTGATACCCCTCGGGCTCCAACAAATCAAAGACTTTTCCCAAATTAACATTTTGCAAGCAAAATCCAATTGAACCAGGAGACCACAAGCTTCATCCTAGCAAACGTATCCAATGACAAGCAAGATGGCTAAGGGATGTCATCAAAATGGCACAATGATTGGGCTGATTACGCTTGTCTGGGGTTGGCAATGTTCGCAAAGTTTCTATAAACCCTACTAGAGACTCTAGTGGGTGAAGAGGGGCAGAAAAAAAGAGAGAGGGAAAGAGAAGGATATGTTGATGATGGTGACCTATTAGCAAATTTAAGGGATAATTGGATGCAAAGTAAGAGAAAAAAAGGCAGTGCTTGGAGCATAGAAGCGAGGAGAAGAGAAGTTTGGACTGGTTTCATAGCAGAGAAGGGTAACCTGGGCAACTCAGATGAAAACAGATTTTTTTTTTTTAATAGAGACTTTCAAATATTTCTCCCCATTTTATTTTGGGCACTTCCAAAGCAACACAAATCAAGCACCTCAGAGCTATTCAGTGTCCAAAAAAGGATGCATCATGTGAATGAACAAGAATTTCCAGATGGCACATCTTGTGAACTCAAATAAGACATCCCTAGGGTATTAACTAATGAAATCTCTACTTCCTCCAGCTACTTGCTGCTTGGAAGAATTCAGATGGCACCAAAGCATTTCACTGGAAATGAAAACATTTTAAACCTTACAGTCTTACTTTGCTTGAAACCTGATGCGGTGTCAGGAAGCCCTTTTCTCCTGAGACAGACTGCATACATGATAACTTAAGTCTTAATCTTGGCTCCTCTGTTTGGATGGTATATTGTTTTGACAACAGAGTGATCAGAAGTTCAAATAGACTGGAATGAGGGAAGAGCAGCAGAGCACGAACTGCAGGTTTCATAGCTGTGTAATGTATACATAATAAAGAATACAGCACAATATTGTGAAATGCAGTATGTCATTAAAATTTTTTTCTCCTAGAGGCATAATCAAGTCAAAAAATGTTACCAGTTGCAAACAAATGTATGATATAGAAAGCAAACTGTAGTTCTATGTGCTGCTAATGCCTTAACATTTCTTTGTAGATGCAACTAAATGGATATAACACTAAACATGAAGTGATGCCTAAAATAACTGAAAAATAGCAGCTCCATTCTGAGAAGGAACAAGAGCAAATAACTAAAATCATGACAGAATTCACAAGATGTCCTGCATAAAATAAGTTTTGGACTGTTTACAAATTAAGAAATTAAGTTGGTTTCCAGTAAAAAGAAAAAAATCAGATTGTTTACACAGACCTGAACAGTTCAGGAAATACTATATTAAGAACCCCAAACCTTTTACTTGATCTGTAATGAAATGTTTAGTTTCTGTATTCTTAAACTACTTAATTAAGAAAAAAAATAAAAATATGGTCAGCCTTGAAAATAAAAACTTTGTTTTGAAGCCAGAACTTAAACCCCCTTACATCAACTTTACTAATTTAAAATGTAGCTTAATATCCTTCAGGGCCCTGCTGGCAGCCAGCCAAATGCTTTGTCACTGCCCACCACCTCCTCCCCAGGGAAAGACCAGGAATTGGCATCAGCATCACTGAGAGATGAGCAAACACAGGCCCCTTCCCACACCTGCCAGCAGTCCAACCTGGATGGGAAGTGACAGGAGAGATGGGGATGGAAGACATCTCCTTCTGACCATGGGCTGCCCAGCGCAGTCCCTGGCACTGCTGTGCCCAAGCTAAAGTCTGCAGGAGTTTCAGTATTGGGATCTGCCCCTGAGCAGATGGCCCAGTTTTCTCCACTGTAAATTTTCCCAGGTAGGAGGCTTGGGGTGGCCCAAGAATATCTAATGTCAATCTATTCAACACCACCACTGAGTTTGGTCATGAATGGTTAGAAAATGGCTAAGACAGACCAGCATACCCTTTCACACTTCTACGCCACACCTGAGGGCTGGTATTTCAATCTCTGCTTCATGAAAGTCAAAAGAGAACAAATCTTTATGCAAAAAGATGTTCTGCTATCCTCTCCAGTCTCTCACCTACTCTTCACAATGCATAAAAATCTTAGCTTCTGCTAATTCAGGAGTGACTATCCTTATTTAAGGACAATATCTTCAAAAAAAGTATTGCTATAGCTCTTTTAAAAAGCATTACAGTACTTCTGCTGTTTTAATTACAGTTTTATGAGGTCACTACAAGTGGTTACATAAATCTTACTTTCTCTCATTTTTTGACACCATTCATTCTTTTTAGGACTTTTCCTCTTACAAAAGCAATAATTTTTATAGTTAAGCTTAACGGAATTTCCTTCACGTGTTCCAGAGGGCAGAAGTTAGATGTCACCTAACTGCATGCAATAATTAATGCACTTCGTAAATAGGACTAAAAGCAAAATAGGACTAAAAGAAAAAAATCTTCCAGGACCAATCTTATATCTTCACTGTTTTTCCACAAAGAGCAGCTTACTTCACTTACAAAATGGTTGATTTAGACTATGTCTGCACAGTGCTTTGGTTATGACAGAGCACATAAATTATATTAACAAAGAGTACAGCTGGATTCAGATCAATTGTAGATGTGTTCCTGTGTAGCATCAGGTATACTAAGTCTTGACACTTTGTAAAAGGCTAAGCACCACTATCATGTAACACACACCAAATGCTTACTCCTGGACAATTTCTCCCTTGGTTTCATTCACTGATGAAATTATTCAGAAGAATTTGTCTCAAATTCTATTTGTCCAGGATCACAGACACAGGAAAGCTTGTACGTCTTACGCTTAGTTAAACCTTCAGCTTGTCCATAATGTGACACCACTAATCAGCAAGCTAGTGAGCTTATTTTTGAAAAAACAAACATTAGCAAATGCATAATATTCAGAAGGGGAATTAATAACATATTTTAGAGCTTTACCTTTTTGTACTAGGGACTGAAACTAATTCTGAATTTACAGCTCTTTCTCCTTTGAAACACAACTGTGGTTCCTAAAAGGAGTACCAATAATCAATATAAAAATTGTTTTACATACCTCTCTGTTCTCATAGTCATTTTATAGGGAGAAAATGGCAAAAAGACTGAAGCAAAACAGGAACAGAGTCTAAAATCTATGCGTTGGTCTATTCCCTGATCTTCATCATCAGAAAAGTAAGCAGGTTAAACGAGAAGAAAGAGTCCAACGCATCTTCAACATTTTGAGCAGCTTGACATTTTTGCAGGGTAGGTGAAAGAGTATGTGCCTCATAAACACTAAGCTGTCACTTCTCTCGGCAGAATTAAAGACAGTGATAGTGTTAACGAAGTGGCAAACAGGTCCACGCTATGGAGAAAGATGCATCTCATGAAAAAGAAAGACATTTCTTAACACAGTCCTACATCTTAGAAAGCCAAGAACATTACTCGCCATCAATGACTCATGGAGAAGAGTATCTGTTACACTGTTCACAGATGTCACATTGTTGGCATTGCATTTATCATAAGGACAGCAACCTTCCAGTGCACCAGCAACTTTCAACTCACTGTCAGGCTTATCTCTTCAGTACCAATCTACCTTGACAAAGAATAGAGAAAACAAACCCACAATTACAATTCCAGTCCTGAAGGACTTTTTTTCCTTTTCTCCTTTCCCCTTCAGATGGCATGGGACTTTTCTTCCACCAAGGGAGATGATAGCTGCAGCAATTAACTATATTCACAGTATAGGAAATCGTTCTATACAGCCGCTGCCACACACACAATAGGCACAGAATGGTTTTGGCATCAAACAAAGGAGGAGGTCGTTTTCTCTTGAATGAAGAAATTAGTTGTCAAGCACGCTTATAGACTTGCTGTTTGAATTTATATTGTGCTCCAGCAAATCATGTAGATTTAATTGCCACTAGGAATCTCAACAGTATATTCACTATTTTTGTTAAAATATAGCAAAGCAAGTTTTGCTTCCTGCAAGTTTGATTTTGAATTTAGTTCTGTGTGCTATATCTTACACAAAAATTGTAAAAGCTGAGCAGTGGTGGGGATGCTAAATTAAGCCCAAAATCATTCCTGAATTCTGGAAGAAAACAAGTAAGGATAATTTTTTTTCCCTTTTTCTAAGTTATAAATACATTATTCCATTTTCTTTCCTTTTAAAAAAACCCCACCTTAGTTTATTCTTGTCTACTTTTCACTGTCTAGAATGTTAATTGAGGTATTACTTCCAACATCTGATAATTTTCATTGCCCCAACCGTGCAAAATACTCCAAGGAACTGAAACAGAGCAAAGCATGTGTTCCAAAGAGATTGCAATGTAATTTTTAGAAGTAGCACAAGCGGAAGGGGGCGGGGGAGAGGAAAGCATGAGGACAGAAGAAAGACATTAGTAAAATTAGTCAGAAGTCTACCACTTTCATCAAAGATGCAATAAACATGTAATTTCAGGAGCAGCTTCATTACACTTTGCCTCAAGTCTTCAACAGAGAAACTTTCACTTCTAGAAATACAAGTGCACACAATATCCATGCCACATCTAACATTCTCCAGAAACAAATGTAAAAGAAACCTACTTCCACAGTAATTATAAAGCACTACTGCATCAAGCATCAAGCACCTCTCAAAAAGAAAAAAACCCTGCACTATTGGTAATATTTTGCCTACAGTAAGCACCAACCTAAACCTCACAAATCACATGGGCATGATTTTGTGGTTTTGCTCTTAAGGTGTTATTTTGAGTCTATCCTTTCTTTAAGAAAAAAAAAATAGAGGGAGGCTGTTTCCATGCTAATTTGCAACCAGACACTAGATGTCTCTCCCTGAAGTGGCACTAACAAGATCTTGTTCCTCTTCTGACCCTATAAAGCCATCCTGCAGTCCTACTCCAACTCTTTGGCAATATTCTTTGGATTTTTAAAAGCAAGTACAGCTCATCACAACCAAAGAAACAAAAGATGTCTCTTTTTTGCTGAAGAGGGATTAAGAGAGCTAGAAAGACATTTAGTAATGCAACAGCCTTCTTTAGGGTATAAAGGAAATCTCTGTAGGAAGTAGTCTTGTACATAATCTATAAAGGCTATGCTCTTAAAAAAAATCTTTTAATGATTTTTTTGGGGTTTTAGGTGTTTTAAGTCACTTAAGAATTAAAATAGGACAAACAAGCTCAATCTGTAAGAAATAATTTAAAAATACTTCATTTGTAATTAAAGACTATCCAGTTGCTACATAGCTGCAAAAAGTAAAACTATACTCAAAATTATCAAGACATGTCTGAACTAATGTATTTAAATGCATTCCAGTCAATAACTGAAAATTATTTCTGCCAGCATGGTGCAAGTAGCATTTCATGCTCAGGAACACATTATGTGTGACTTGGAAATAACCTGTGACTTCTGGTGGCTACTATGATTTTTCTGTTTTCCGTAGATAACAGTGATATAAAGAAGCAACTCAGTCTGGACTTCTAAAATAAAACCTTAAAATTTTAAGAACGATCTCTGGATTATATTTTATATGACACCAGATGAGCATCCATCTGCATACCTATCTTCAATACTATCCGCATAGACATTTATTTTAAGACAAAGATTGGTTTTGGAAACAGCCCAAACCATAAGCACAGCATAGCAGTTTTAGTAGTGTCCTCTAAAACATAACCACTTAAAATTACAAGATTAATATACCCTGATGTTTCCAGATGTCAGATTCTCAATGCATCTTAGCTGACTAGGCTCAATTATCTAGATTAGAGGTCTTTCATTTTCATTAGCTCGCATGCAACAACAACAACAAAAAGAATGAATGAGACAGAGCAAAAACATATGTTACCCTCCATTTCAGTTTTGACTCTTACAGCAACAGTTTCAGACAGCTTTCCTCAATTCTGTAGTGTGTTTGGTGGCTTAATTTTTAATTAAGAAGACTAGTTAAACAAGATTTTAACTTTTAATCTGAAAAATTATGCTGAAATGTGCACTACTTTACTGTTGGAAATTATCCTCTCCTTTGTAAATATTTAATAAAGTATTACAACTCTGAAAATCCATATTATTAGAATACGACAGGGCCCACACCCATGGTCCATAGAGACTGTGACAGGCAGTTCCCGTTCTTTCAGCAAAGCACATATGTGAGACACAAACCCTGTGAGTGCAATTTGTACACATGTGTGTTGGAAAGGATAAAATTTACAAGCCAGTCCCTATGATATGACAAACATATCTCTCTCTCAAAGAATGAAAAATTGTGCTTCGCACTCGTAGCTATGTGAGCCAATGTTTCTCCAAGATGCAAAAATTTGTATTTTTTCTAAACAAAGGCATGAGACCTAAACCAGAAGTTTTGATTATTTCATTTTAAGTTCAGTCAAGAAAAAACCAGAAAAAGAAGTGATTAAAAAAACAAGCAAACAAACAATAACAACAGAGGAAGGTGTAAGTGCTATGCCTATCTCCTGATTTAGGTGCTCAAATGATAGGCAATAGGCAAATGTGCTACTCAACTTCAGCACTGTAAATCAGATTAAGAAAAAAATTCAATTTAGCACATTTAACTCCATATATTTATCACCTTGAAAAAATCAAATGAGATGAAGTTCTTTGGGGAGACTTTAACTTGCTGGATGTCTGCTGGGAACTCAACACAGTGGAGAGAAGACAGTCTAGGAGGTTCCTACCGTGTGTGAAAGATAAATTCCTGACACAGCTGGTAAGCAAGCCTACCAGGGACGGTGCCCCACTAGACCTGCTGTTTATGAACAGAGAAGAGCTGGTGGGAGGTGTGGTGGTCAGAGTCCGTCTCAGGCATAGTGAACACAAAACAATGAGTTTCTGATTTTTGGTGAAGTAACAAGGGGGTCAACAAAACCTCTGCCTTGGACTTTTGAAGGGAGGACTTTGGTCTGTTCAGGACACTGGTTCAGAGTCCCTTGGTTGAAAACAAAGGGGTCCAGGAAGGCTGAACATAGTTTAAGAAAAAAGCAGGACAAGAGAAAATGGCCTCAATTTCACCAGGGGATGGTAAGGTTGGACGTCAAAACCAATTTTATTCACTGAAAGGGTGGTCAGGCATTGGAATGGGTTGCCCAGGGAGGTGGTGGAATCACTGTCCTTGAAAGTGTACAAAGGCATGTAGATGTGACAGAGACATGGTTTAGTGGTGAACACTGTGGTTATGGGTTAATGGCTGGACTTGATGATCTGGAAGGGTTCAAGAAACAACTGGACATGGCAGTTAGTGCTTAGTGCTATGATTTAGTTGACATAGTGGTGTTTTGCCAAAGGTTGGACTCTAGGATTTTAGACTCTAGGATCTTAGACTGTAGGATCTTGGAGGTCTTTTCCAACCTTAATTATTCTATGATTCATGTCTACGAAATGTGAGCTGTGAGGTAATTAGCTATGCTGAAGATGAATTGTCATTTAACTTATGCCAGGCTTAACTCTGAAAATTTGGTTATGCTAACATGTAAGTAGTGCATACTGCATACACTGGCAGAGGGATCCTGATGTTCCAAAGGTTTATCTTATTGCACTTCCAAAGAGAGCACATCATTTCCTCAGAACTCCTCTTAACAGAACAAAAAAGTTTTCTTTACTTCAGGTTAAATAATATTAAAGAACATTTCACATATGAAAAGGGACTATAATTAAGCTTTCCTGTCTCAAAGTGGGTTCCACTTCATGACTCAAAGTCTCTTCCTTGAAAACTCTACCAAAGCCATACACAGATGAACCCTGATGGTACCGTTTTCCCATCTGAAGACACAGCCCACAGAAGCTTCAGGACATAGCTAACATCATCTAAACACTCCTTGCTCTTTATTACTGAAGCTGTGCGGGGAAAGTGGGATGAGGATTTTGAAGCTTCTCTGGGGTGACAACACTTGGGAACAAATGAAACCCACATGAAACTCACTTTATTTGCACAGAATGTGCTCCTGGGGAACACACTGGCACTGCAGGCCAAGGTGCTGTGCCAGCCCACCATAACGGCACCAACCCGACTCCTGACCCCACCCAGCACAGCCCCTTTAGGGGTTGGTCACCCCAGAGGGGAGGTAAAGAGCCACCACCTTCCTGTGGCATGGACTCCTCCTGACCCTTCAGGTGCAGGGCAAGCTCTGTTATTTTTATGTTGCATTGGCAGTGGGGTGTGAGCAAAATAAATCGAGGACGAGCTACGACTAAACTAAGTCTGGCGGCAGGCAACTGATCACTGAACGTTTGCCATAGTACATAGATGTCCTCAGTGACGTGCTTCAGATCAGGCTTTCTTCCTGTATACAACTATTCTGCATGAAAAATAATCTCATCTTCACCTCAGGACAATGAAAGACAAGATCATCATCTTCACCAAGGACTTGTTCATGCCATCCTTAGAGCATTTCCTGAAAATTTAATTTTTGAAGTCTGACAGAAACTGAATTTTATTTTTTTTTAAATTTTTAGTTTCCAAATCCAAATACAAAAACTGCAACGTGGAAGGGTTACAAGTCTTACACCCTACCCCACACTGGTTTTATTTCAGGCTGGCAGAAGGATGAAGGTTGGAGACCACGACAGCTGCGATCCAGCTTATTCACGCTTACCGATCCCGATTGCTGCTGCCTTTGGGAACTGCTGGAAGGCTACAGATGCCACTAGCAACTGCAGGTTGCAAAACTAGCTTCTTTGGTTGATGTAGCCTCCCTGGAGACCCAAGGTTTCTGCCTTCAGAGGTTCTGAGTGCCTTGTATACACATCCTCACTTAGGGAGTGTGCTATGGCAAGAAAAACAATTCTGCCTAACAGTGAGTTAACAGAGTTATTTTCTTCTAATATTAGAGCATTTAAAGGAAGCTGTATCTGCAGAATTCATCAAACTAGCTTTGCAACTAATTTCTGCCAAACTGTTGAATCCAACAGTTGGTGGAAGAAAGCATTAATTAGCATGTCACATTGCTCTATCTGCCGTTAGAGAATATTGATTGCAAGTTAACTATTACACGGAGTATCACAAAAAAATCTAAATGACACATTACACATAGCAGCTCTCTGCACACCATAGCAACAGGGAGAGATTGAAGTAAAATGGTCTGGTTTCTATAGCAACTATCACACAGACCATCTGTAATCAAAAGGAAACCTAGCAAAGGAAACAAAATGGGGGATTTTGCATACTGGTAGACTATTCATGTATTTAAAATATATCACTCTTTAATGTCCCAAAATATTATTCAAGTGCAAGAAACCTACAAAAGCTTCTTTAAAAACTTTTTACTTAATAAAATACTAATTAATGCTCACCAGCACTCTCTCTGTAACTACAAAAAGACACCCTTATAAAAAAGCCAATATTTTTCAGATGCCAGACATATATAACCTTCAAGATCCATGATCCATGTGCTCATCAAGTATTTGGTTACTATTTTATTCTGAAACTCAAATACTGGAAGAGGGCTACTGGTACAATATTTCTGACTATCTACTATATAGAACTGTTTTTAGAAAGATATCTCAACAGAAACATTTAACCACACTCTTTCTAAAACATAGAATATGAAGACTTATCCATCTTTTTGGGGAAAAAAACAAACAAAGAAATCCAGATATGAGAAAACAACAAAGAGAAAAAAATTAAACTCCTCTACAACTGGAGAGCCATTTTTGTCCTGCAGTTCATGTCCTGAACAGAACAATATTATATTAAGGCACATGCAAGACACTCTCTTGTTCACCTTTCAGTATTTTAAATCCAGAGAAAATAAAAGGGACTCTTACTTTTAGATAGGGAAATACTTACCTACTAAATGTAATTTTTGGTAGAAAGTAACTGGCTATACAAAGGCTTTTAAGAAATTATAGAACTTGCAATCAGTGAATAAAACTTATTAACATCAGTCCATTTCCTTTGCTTGGGAAAATGCTGATTTGCAGAACATCAATCATCCACATGCTGAAGGTAGGCATTACAGCCTTCCGGCTTCATTCAAAGCAGAAAGGGGCAATCTGGAATAACAAAACCACTTCTCTCTTCAGTATGTGGAAGGGGCACTAAGGGACCAGCATGGTGATCCTATGCTGTTAGAAGTTTATTCTTCACTAAAGCTTGCGTGACATAGACTTCTATTGCCACTCAAAGCTGTAAGTTACTTGACTGACTATAGTACTGCAAGAGAATTAAGAATGAGTCTTGTAAGAAGACTTCAATCCAGTGCTAAAGAGAGTCTTTTATGTTCTAGACCTTGATAATCCATTTTGCAAAGATGTCTATATTTGTTTTGTTGTGAAAGTAATCTCAGTGCTCAAGCAACCTTAGGTTGGATCTATAATTATCCTGAAAAATAACCACCACCTGTAGTCAGTGTAGACTCTTCTTTCACAGATTTAGGCAAAATTAAATAGATCTAAAGTGTTGTTCTCATAATTTTGCCCACAAACACATTTTGTGGGTTTAACACATTCCTGATGTCAGTGAACATAGAAACAAATGTCAGGATGCTATACATCCTTCCTGATAATACATATACGTAGGGAGCAGTTTTCAAAAACAAATCCTCTGGCTGCACAAGTACCTTATACCACTAACAATCCTTATTCTTTTTTTAGCCAAAAGTGAAGGCAATATCGTATCTGCTAATAGGTTTGCACATTGTGCAAGAAATGGAAGTCTATAACTGAAAAAATACCCACCTCTATTTAACTCGATAGTAACAACTTTTACAAAATGTACTAGCATTTAAAGAAGGAAGAGGTGGGGAGGTTGTGGGATGCTAAGGAGGAAGCTTTGAAATGGGTTATCTAAGGAAATCATTAACAACCGTAGGAGATTACATTCTTGACTATGTCTCCATTAGCAATTATGCACCACAACAGGAATCATTCAGCAGAACAACAAAAATTGGTGCCAAGGCCCCTATAGGCCTCCACCACATACAGAAAGTTTTTTATTTCAGACAAGATTTAGTCTTGGACAAAATGTTTTCAGCACACATACAGTTCAACCAATGGTTTGGACCCCATAAAAGATTGGGGTACATTTGAGGCACAACTCAAGCTTCTGCTTTCACATACAGCTGTCACTTCAGTTTTTTATCATGCTTATCAAAACCATTCTATAATCAGGAGATTTACTTCCAGTTCAAATTTTAAAGTATTCTCATTATATAAACAAAGAAGACCCTGAAATCTTGCAGTCTACCAGAGTTGACTTGTGTCTCTTCAGCAATATCATGTAAAATTTTCAGCATGAAGTCAAGGAAATTTATGAGTTTTGTTCAGTTTTGATCTTTCAAACCTCACAGTGAAAGTGGGAACATGAGAGCAAATGAACCGTCTATGGAGAAAATGATAATTTGGAAAAAAATCCAAACCTTCTTAAAATTATATGAAAATGTTCCATAAAGGTTTAGTAAAAACAGCATTTGATCCAATTTCTTTACATTTTCAAAAGATATGTCTTACCAAGTTAATGAACATTAATAGTAATTACACACTCAGATACTCAAGCACTGCAGACCTTTTTCCCTGCAAGTGTGCGACTAATATATAATATATATCTGGGAATTCTATGCTGCTTCATTGATTATGACTTAATTGCTTTGTTGCTATATCTATGATAAATGTGTGTGCACTATCAGAGAAACAAAAAGTTATGAAAATTTAAAAAATAACATGCATAAATTTTAAACACAAAATAATCCTGTTGGAGCAGAGAACTACTTTAGCATATGATGGTGCAGTTTAAGATGGGATCAAAACAATTCTTATTAGAAAGTTTTTCTGACATCTGTAACACTGCAGCACGAGATATATATTTGATTTTAAACGACACTGCAAAAGGTCAGAACTATTCCCCTAACCTTGTCAAGGCTGGCGAGATTGATAATTGTTTTAGGTAAACTTAGCATCCATGTCATGTGTATTGGACTAAATATAAAATTCAGAGAACAGAGGGAACAAACATATATTTAGAAATTAAAAATGGAATTTCATTTTCCAGACCAACAGTTCTGTATCCAAGAATATAATTCTGTAAATATTAACCAGTTTACTGTCATCTGATTGTTCTGACAGTTTATGTGGAAGTTGCACACAATTGCATGGAGACTGAGTGAAAACATTATTAACCTCCTTGCTGGTCTACCCTTTATAACTACAGTAGAATTTCTTAAGACTTGTCTTTTTGCGTGTGTGTGTAACTGTTTGAAATCCAAAACTATCTCTGCAAGTATACAAAAAAAATTAGTTGTGTTTCATCTTCTTCCTAGATATGCTCAGTTACCATTTAGCACTGGTTTCTGCCTATTAAATCTTCCTTTTAATTCAATGAAATTGATTTCCTAACATTCAATGTTCATTAACAAAATTCCTTTTGTGTCTAACTTTTTTAACCGCAAAATTTAGAAGACAATGGAAACGTTCGCACTGTACTCAAAGCCAGTTTTCATCAGAGCATAAGACAACTGACAAATCATTCTCTATAATCATTCTTGAAACAGTGATTTAGTACTCTATATGAACTCGCTGCAGCCTAATTCAGATAGAACCAAGTAATAGCCATGCTTTTGTTTATTCACGGTATTGAGAAACTTTATAAAACACTAAACAGCCAAGAACAAAAATCAGAATTATGGCATTGCATTTTTATGTATTTGTGTTCTTAAGGTTAGATATCCCTTAGCTGACACCTACAGCACTACAGGAACAAAAAAGTCCATAACATTTGGGGTCACTGAGAGAATACGTTCTGAGTATTACAATTACATGTAGCAAAAGATTTATCCTCAGAGGATACATGAAAACAAAAAAAGAGGAATCTGTTACGCACACACGTGCTGCTGGCCAGTCCATGCAGAAGAATACATATTAGGAAAAAAAAACAAGTGTGCTGGCAGTACACAGCAACTTCAGTTCAACCACATTTATCTCTGTGCTACTCTGATGCAAAAATGACAAGAGATAAACATCCATTTTCAAAGGGACTTAAGCCTGATTGCTGAGTAGAAAAAAAAGAAACATATTTCACAAAGAATCTATGCAATTTAACATTTTAAAATGCTTTGGCTTTATTTACATGAATAAAGAACATTTCCCTGTAGTAATTATGGACACAGTACCTTGGTCATTAAAAGATACATATATCATAAATTATGCTTCTCTAACAATGATTAATAGTTTAGAAAATATAGCTAAACATATTTTCCATTTCCCTGAATACGTTGATGAGATACTACAAAAATAAATTACACAAGTAGGGCATCACCTTTGTCAGCAAAAAAATATTATCGTTTTCTCTTAAATAAAGCTATTGTACTTACACATTGATCATTATCATCACATTCTGAACTTGTCTTTTTTAACTTAGAATATGTTGTAGGAAATTTTATTCTACTTTACCCTGTAAATAACTTACAAAACCTGGACAATAACAGACATGAAGAGCTAATCCTTGTACAATAAACACGGGAACACACAGTTATGTTTCATCAGTGATCATGAAGAGAGAATGAATTACAGAAACCAACTCTAGCAGCTTCTCTAAATTATGTCCCAATGCACACATATGGAGACTGTATTTTGCATTTACAGTATACTTTGCTCAGGTATTACTGAAATGATGATGACTTCTTATCCTTCCTCGTCTGATTCATTGGTCACTGTCTTTGATTAATACAGTTAACCTACCTGACTGCTTTTTTCAGTCACAAGAATAAAAACAATTCAAATAAACCAAAGAGAACAAAAAGCACTTTAAAAACCTCCAAAAATAATATTGATGCTGTCTTCCTTTTTTTGTTTTTCCCTATAATAATTTATCCTGTATAAAATTCTTTAATGTGTTGGTCAAAAAGAAAAAGAAACACCTGGTAAAAGACTAATTTTGCAGTCAACAGATTAATCCATTGTGCTCACATATCTGGAATAATACTTCCTTGTAATGTCTTTCTGCCTTCTTGCCAGCTTTCAATAACACTTTTAAGCACTTTTTATAACTTTGAGCAGTATTTCCAGAAGATGCCAATTGCAGCATGTAGCTCAATTTCACAGAGTTTACAATTGAATGCATAGTATTTGACAAGAAATTAAATGTAAATTCTGGTGAATCCATTTTCTTGCACAGAATAGTGTGTATTAAATTTCTTTGCCCAGTTTTAAATGTGTCTTTTCTTTTAGTGTTTGCTTTATATACGACTAGCAGATCTCCTGAAGCAGGCCAAGAGTAGATCACTGGACACTGATGTTTACAATCTGATTATTTGAACTACTGGCCGCCACTTTGAGGCAACCAAAGGGGTATGCTTAGCCAGTAGGTGAGGCAATTTATTAACACCTCAATATTTATTAATTCTTGCAATCTAGGTCTAATTCCATCACATGCTTGCTGTAAAAAACTCCCCTTGAATCTGACAGCTTTTGATTCAATTTCCTTGCATGGTAAAGAGATACCCCTCTGTACTACAAGAAAAAGAATATTTCATTAAATTCACCAGGCAAAACAGGATTCTTGTGGCTATATTTTGAAGGATTGGTAACAAAACAAAACAAAAAAATCATTAAATTTGCTGTATTAATAAACTAGAAAAATATAAGCTGACTCTACAATCAATTATTGCTAATCGTAGGCATAATAAAAACTTAACCTAAAATATCATGTAAAATTTAACAAACGTAAGAGTCTGATTTGTTAGACACTACATAGGTAGAAATGATACAATTCTGGTCTTAATGTACTTAAAACTATTCCTAGCACTTCTTCAGAGAAGGACGTTAAATCTGCATGGGACCTCACAGGTTATGTAAAAATGGAGTAGAAATTAATATCATTTGGACATTAGTGGATAACAGAATGGGGGGAATACAACTGACCCAGTTTCCAAACCAGTAAGAAAAGCAGTCTTCAGAAACAGTAAAATATTTCAATGATCTGCTTTTATAGCAATTTTCTTCATTTTCATGATAAGTCAAAAATACCGCAACACCATCTTTGTATACACTTATACTGAATATTTGATCTTCACAGTCAAATGCTCCAAGGTCAAGTGTCTTAATCTTGTAAGTCCTACCTTTGTATAACCATAACAAATCACCTGCTATGTCAGACTTCAGAGACATTATTAGAAAGTTTATTTGAACAGTGCTTGGACACCAGCAAAATATTTATAACAGATGGCTTTGGCAGAGCAAATTCAATGAGCAAATCATTTAAAGAGAGCATGCAACATGAGTTAAGGTCTATCATAATGCATTATTATTTAAAAGATATTATTTAAAAAAATTGAGAGAAAGTAACGCAGAAAAAGTTAAGTAATCTAGCCCAGTAACTTTTTGAAAACTTGTTCTAAAAGATGCAGTTGAATACCATATAATATTTTTATCTGTTTCGTATATATATACATGTTTAGAAACATTTCTGCTAGAGTATTTTTAAGAAATAAATATTACTTTGACAAAAATATAAAATACAGCAACCCAGAATCATTAAATGGTGTTACTCAAAATGGAACCACTGTCAGCAAAAAAATCTACACAAATTAATATCTTCTCACTGCCATTCCCTTTTTCACATTTGGCTTTCTGTAGGGCAGAGAATGGGGTCTAAACTGCCCCGTAACAGCACGACAGAGTCCTGATCATGTTTCCCCATGGCAAGTAATGGCAAGACTAGATACTACTGCTCTGGCTGGCCATATGTAACTATCAGCAGAAATCTATACCTCTCCCTAGTATCACATGAATAATGCGTTAGCTGCCTAATCATGTAGGATTTATCTTTGAAAATACAGGCTAGCTCTTAAACAGCACTCTAATCAATTTTGTCATACAGTACCCAAAGTAAAACAACACTAGGTTTCTTCTGCTGCTCTAAAATATTTGCTCAGTGTTTCTAGCTGTAACTATCTCCTGTTTGAATTTTTCATTGGGAAAAACTAGGATAGTACTATAATTTTTTAACTTAAATAAAAATACTTTTGTTCAGATAGATTTGGGTGTTTAGTACACTGACATATAAAAAAATATTTGACAAACAATTACATTTCACTCTAAATATGCAGCCCAGACCCATTACACACCTAATATGTGAACATAAGGATGGTAAACCAGTTCAGTGGAACTTCATCACCATGATGGCTAGGGTTTGCGAATGAAGATTTGGGAAGGGCTCTACCCACATTTGTTACAAGCACGCTGGTGGCTAAAAAGGCCAATGGCAGCCTAAAACAGCAAAACCTGCATTTGTTTAAGTCTTTATGCGTTTTCCCATCCCACCCATTGCATTAGCCCAGTGTCCCTGATTCCCAAAGCCCCCTCATGCATCAAATTCCTATTCTTGGCAGCACCACAATGCTCCCTGCTTTCACCAGTATCCTTTCCTACTTGCAAGGGCAAACTTCATGTGACAGCAACTGTCCTGAACGTACACATGTGCTTGTTGCTCCACTACAAGTTTCACATCTACTCACCATCCAACCACTGCCATACAGAGGGGACAAAGGTCAGTTTGCACCCATCTGCTCACTGTGGAACTATCGTTTTCTATCTGCTTCACAGCCCCTGCTCTTTTTTTCACAACTTCAGAATAAAATTAACATCTTTGGGAACTCCACCGCTCTGCCAAATTTGATGGACTAAGGCAATGATTTTGCAGAAAACGGATAATCGACAAAGTGGACACTTCACTGGTAGGTTGATCTGAAAACCCTAGGATGCAAAAACAATGATGGAGATGGCTCAGTTACTTGGAATTTGGCCTGACTAAAATAATTTAAGCCAAACACACAGACCTATTTAAAAGGGGAACTAGGTAATAGTAGAATATTTTGGAAAGGAGCAATCTGGAAAGGATCATGAACAATACTGGTTTCACACAAAGACTCTTTGCAAATCTGTAGCTTAGAAGGTCAGCATAATATTTGAACCTATAAAGAAATGTCAAGAGAGAACAAGTAGGTGATGTTACGGTATTAGCAAGATTATTACTGCGATAATATGTGCAGGACAGGAATCCACGTCTTTTAGGTTGCCGCTAAAAACTGTAAAATCTTAGAGCAGTGATGGAAAAATTACTTCAGGCATGTAAAAGCAGTTGAGTCTGTTTATTGCAGTGAGAAATTTTAGAGGTAACTTGAACAAGAATTACACACAAGCTAAAGCAGGAAGGGCTTATAACAGTAAACAGGTCTTTAATCTGGTAGAAAACGTCAAAACAAAAGCAAAGGATTAGAAACTGAAGCTAGACAAATTAGGTGAGAGGAACTTCATTTTGGACAGTCTTTAAGAATTAAGGTGGATGACACAGCTTTAAAAAACTAGGAAAGGCTATTGGGGGCAGGAGGGAAGAAAAGTCAGTGAAGTGATTTTTTAGCATTAAAATAGTGAAGAAATTTGTGATGATCACCATTAACCACATAAATACTGAAATGTAGCAAAACACTTTTGACCTGCTTAAGTAATGCAGATTATGTAAATTCTAAACTAATGTAATTTGAGACACAACCTGATTCACAATGCTATGATCTGAAAAAAAGCCTTTTGTAAACTAATCTGAACCTCATACTTTCTTCTACTCCTAAAAACTTGGTATTGATTTATGAAACCATCTAATTTTCATCTAGAATCTGAAATCATGCATATAATTAGGGTTCGTGTTTTGGATCACTTGGCATTTAATGGGCCATTTTCCACTCCTTGGGTTGCTGAAGGGAGGTTGCTGGGCATTCATCTACCTGCCCCTCTGAAACTAATCTGCTGCTCTCTGTTTTACAATTCACAGTGTCCCCTGAGTCACCATTTATATTTGCCTAAGTTATGGCTCCTCATTACGAGCAATTATCACAATTCTCCAGCTGCTCACACAGGTTTCACATAGGACTTGGTAGACTGTGATTGTAAAGGGCTTTAGCACTGTAAGTCATGTAGCACACCTGCTCTACCTCTTCTAACACCAGCTTAACTGACCATGGCCAGGGACAGCAAAACTCAGCTTGTAAGCAGCAACTCTTTCCTGATTGAATGTTCAGCTTCAAAACCAATGGCTTACCTCAGTTCAGAATTGCGAAGTAATGTGTCAGAAAACTACAGAACCAGCTTGAAAAGCCAAACTCAGTTCCAGCTACTGGCTTGAGATTCAGAGGGTTACATTTATAAAACAGGACCCATTCGGGATGTGCCAATCATCATAGAATCATAGAATTGTTTGGATTGGAAGGGACCTTAAAGATCACCTCGTTCCAACTCACCTGCCACGGCCAGGGACACCTTCCACTAGACCAGGTTGCTCAGAGCCCCATCCAACCTGACCTTGAACACTTCCAGGGATGGGGCATCCAAAACTTCTCTGGGCAACCTGTTCCTGTGCTTCACCACACTCACAGTAATGAAACAGAGTAGAGGGGCAGAATCACCTCCCTCGAACTGCCAGCCATGCTTCTTTAGATGCAGCCGAGGATACAATTGGCTTTCTGGGCTGCAAGCACACACTGCCGGCTCATGTCCAGCCTCTCATCCACTGGCACTTCCAAGTCCTTCTTGGCAGGGCTTAATCTGCCAGCTTGTATTAAAACCAGGGGCTACCTGGACCCAGGTGTAGCACCTTGTGCTTGGTCTTACTAAACCTCATGAGATTCCCGGGGGCCCATTTTTTGAGCTTGTGCAGGTCACTCTGAATAGCATCCCATCCCTCAGATGTGTCAACTGCACCACGCAGCTTGGTGTCATCTGCAAATTTGCTGAGGGTGCCCTCGATCCCTTCGTTTATATCATTAATGGCAATAGTAAATAACATTCATCCCAATGATATAGGACATTCATCCTGGCCTGTATCAGGAACAGTGCTGCCAGCAGGACCAGGGAAGTCATTCTTACCCTGTACTCAGCGCTGGTGAGGCCACACCTTGAGTGCTGTGTCCAGTTCTGGGCCCCTCAGTTCAGGAAGGATATTCAGGTGCTGGAGCAGGTCCAGAGAAGAGCAATGAGGTTGGTTAAGGGACTCGAGCACAAGTCCAATGAGGAAAGGATGAGGGAGCTGGGGTTGTTTAGCCTGGAGGAGGCTCAGGGGAGACCTCATCACACTCTACAACTCCCTGAAATGAGGTTGTAGCCAGGTGGGTGTCAGCCTCTTCTCCCAGGCAACCAGCAGCAGGACAAGAGGGCACGATCTTAAACTCTGCCAGGGGAGGTTTAGGTTGGATATTAGGAAAAAATTTTTTCCAGAGAGAGTAATCAGACATTGGAATGGGCTGCCCAGGGAGGTGGGGGATTCTCCATCCCTGGAGTTTTTTAAGATGAGACTGGATGTGGCACTTAGTGCCACAGTCTAGTAACCATAGTGGTGTTGGATCAAGGGTTGGACTTGATGATCTTGGTGGTCTTTTCCAACCCAGTTGATTCTATCATTCTATGATTAATTACCCTATATCCAAGTGAACCCTGTTACAACCAGTTGAAGTAACAATCATTAATTCAGACTAGAAGAAAAGACAAAAATCACAAGAGCTATCTCTGCTACAATTAAAATAATTTATAAAAACTCAGGAAGCATTAGGCAGTCTGACCTGTATGTGAATTTGTACACAATTCAAAATTTTTACATGAATCCCCTTAAGGGAAGAAAGCCATTATCACAGGCATTCCAAATTCTGACAAGTAAGATGCTAATGCGAATAGTGAACAGAAATGAGACCGCTTTGGATGCATGATATCCATCACCACAAATATATTTTTTCTTCCTCCAAGGATATTATCAATCTAAATTGCTCCTGACCACAAACAGAAAAAACAGCTGCGCATTCTTTGGGAAAGAACACCATTCACTCATAATGTACTCTGACCGTATGTGAAGATGACACACAACTGCACTCCCTGAAGAAGGCATGATGTAACAAATGTTGGGAATGAGCCAATGTTGCAGACTCCAGGTCCTTTTAGCTTTGCTTTGTGATTGCATCCAAAGAAAGCACTGACAGCAGGAGCAGTGGTATTGAATGTCTAGGTTATACCAAGGAGTCAGTCTACATCAAACTTAGTTTCTTTGGATGAGATCTATTAGACTAACTTGGAGCAATCAATGAAGTTATTCTCATGGAGGAAGGGAGCAGAGCAAACAGTGCAAAACGGGGAATTACAAGGGGCTGTGCAGAATAACACCTTGAGAGTAATAAAACCCAAATACTTGGCTGAGCATGTCACTTGTTCTTATTTAAGCACACGACACTTTACAGGAAACCTTATCGGAAACAATCCTCTCCTGTGCCCCAGGTAGTCTACCCTCCCCTAATAGTATGAGTGTCTGCTATTATTAGGGGCAGTTATTGGCTGCTACTGATTCCCCACTCATAGGCTAAAATTGGTAAGAAATGGTGGCTTTTTCATCTGTATGATGATGCTGGGCTGGCCACTGCCTAGCCTGGATTGTTTCTAGAGTAAAGGAGCCAGAATTTCCTAGTCCATTACACTGGCATTTCTAGCAAGCACTACTGGCATTTTAAAGAGAGAATAGTGGAATATTTGAATCATTACAAAATGATGCCAGAAAAGGAGGGAGGGAGACCAAGAAACAGAAAGAAAAAGGGACTCAAGATCCATAAATCTACTAGAAGTCCCTGAATATAAAGGCTGGGGAATGAATGGCATTCACACTGCTGTGTTAGAAAACAAACTGTATTTAGTCTAGGCAGCTAATGAAACTGCAGGTTCTAACTTCTGTTTACTTTCTGTCACCAGGCAGAATCTGCTGTATCTCAAGTTGAAAAGTTCATAAACTAAACATTATTTTAAAAGTTCAAGAACTACACACACATCATTATATAATGCAAGTGCTTAGTGTCCAGAATACACTGAAAGTTTGCCTCTTGACAGTCCTAAAAAGGCAGAAATATTTTTAAAAGCATTGATTGAGCATTTTGTATCATTACTAACAATAGCATTCTTTAGTTCTTTATAAATGGTTCTTTGCTTTTATTTACCTAACATTAAAACCCAAATGAAAATCATTTCTTAACTTATTTATATCTAGTTCAAAGTATTAAGACTAAGAAATTTCCTAAGAGAGAACATATTTCCTAATGAATCCCCTCTTTTTTTAGCTAAATTAAATGTTCACTAGAGAGCTTAAAGAAATGTTAGGATGAGTTTTAAAAACAATAAAAAGAGCTTCTGAATATAAGCAAGAACTCCTGAGCATGTGCCAAGAATTTTGCAACTTTATCAACATGATTAATAGTTTCATTTTGAAAAGGGGCCATGAACACATACAACCCTGGAACTCATGAGGTCCCGCACATGCAGTCAGCAACAGCGAAAAGAACTCAGGAAACGCTACAGAACTAAACAGCAAGAACTGTTCCCAGCTATTAGAGAGAGAAAAGTGGAGGGCTATGCCAAAGTGAATGTTTTCACAGAGCTGTATTTTTATGGTCTGAAAAAGCATGTTCAGTGGCATCAGAGCAAAGCAAT
This sequence comes from Neopelma chrysocephalum, assembly GCF_003984885.1. NCBI lineage: Eukaryota > Metazoa > Chordata > Aves > Passeriformes > Pipridae > Neopelma > Neopelma chrysocephalum. The sequence continues at coordinate 3,723,389 of NW_020897765.1, forward strand.
AAACTATGCCAAGATTAAATCGCAAGGTTTTGAAAATAGCCCTTGTCCTTTCCTTACTCCATACTTGAAGATGCATATTAGGGTTTATTTCCTCTCAAAATCAGCCTCAAGAATGTAGGGCAAATGTAATGGGATCCCAACTGCTAATTAATCAATCACACTCTTCCATTCAGCAATACTTAATCTTACTTGGATAAAAAGTTATAAAAGATGACATTCTCATTTAGTAAATAAACAAATTATTTGGCAAATGGGAAAATTAACCATTACAGGCCAAGATTTAGAGTGAAGTCTGCTCATACCAAGAAATCATTTTTAAAAGTAGAAAGAAAGCCATGTTTCAGCAGCATTTATTCTTCAAAATTTTAATACCTGAGTTTTTGCATGTGTGCTGGTTATGCCTGTGGTAGAGTTAATTTCCTTCACAGTGACTAGTATGGGGCTGTGTTTTGGATTTGTGCTGAACACAAGGTTGAGGTGTTTTTGTTATTGCTGAGCAGGGCTTACACAGAGACAAGGCCTTTTCTGCTTTTCATATTGCCACGCTGGTGAGGCAATTGGGAGTGCATGGGCGGTTGGGAGGAGACACAACTGGGACAGCTGAACCAAACTGACCAAAGGGATATTACACAGCTTATGGCATCATTCTCAGTATAAAAAGTTGGGGGAAGAAGGATGGAGAGGGGGACATTTGAAGTGATGGTGTTTGCCTTCCCAAGTCACTGTTACAGTGTGATGGGGCCCTGCTGTCCTGGGGATGGCTGAACACCTGCCTGCCCATGGGAAGCAGTGAATCAATTCCTTGTTTTGCTTTGTTTGTGCACACAGCTTTTGCTCTCCCTATTTCTATTGAACTGTCTTTATCTCAACCCATGAGTTTGCTTGCTTTTACCCTTCTGATTCTCTCCCAGATCTTGCTGGTGGGGGAGTGAGTGAGTCAGTGAGGGGCTGTGTGGGGCTTGGCAAGCATGACAGCACATCACATCTCGCCTTGACCCTTCTCTCTAAAACTCAGGCAAACCCTAGATAAGAAAATGAAAAAAACACTCAATATCAGAAGTTCAGATTTTCCAACAGAGTCAAGGCACTCTGTAAAAAATGTTTTCAGATTCATGAGTTATTAGAATGTCAGACACTTGTTAATTTTCTTGTTGCATTATTAAGTATTCTTTCATCCAGAAACAAGACTCATCTTTTCATTCTGACAAGGAATTCTTCCTAACATTTCTCAATTAAGAGTTTTTCAAAAGAACAACACTGTAGATAAAAGCAGTCAATCTGTCAGCTAGACTTTCTGCAACAATATTCTATTTTTAACAAAAGCTTCTTTGGGACAGACTTCTCAAGTTCCGGATAGGACTGTTGGTGAAAATCTCAATTTAAAAAAAAAGCTCGAAGCACTTATCAAAAACAAATATTTAAGGAACAGAAAGACACCCATAGCAGGCTGAGATCCAACTTCCAGTAGATTTGGACTATTGACTCAGAGAAAAAGACCCAGACCCACTCACCTGCTGGGTAGGACACTCACCTGGTGTGTAAGAGAGGTTTTAAATGCCTGCTATAGAGAAACCTGAACAGTTCATACAAATGGGGGCAGAACCCCATCCATCATTTAGGACATGTGTGCTTCTTGCAGCACAGAAAAGCAAGGACCTTGTTTTACAATGAAGGATCAGATCACCAGGACTGTTCATCAAAGCCTGTCTCTCATTCCTGATATCTTTTTTTCACTTGTTTGGAACAACACTGATAAAGATTTTAAGTTTTTTCCAATATAAAAAAACCTATTTTACACCTGCTGTACTTGAAGCTCCCAATATTCATGTTTCTCCTTGAGCTGTGTGATATCAAAGAGTGCAGTTTTCTGCAGAGGAACACAATACCACAAATACTATAGACAGAAACATATATTTCTAGCCTCAAACAAATATTTCTAGCCTCACTCTCAACAGAGGCTAGTAATATCAAATTATACACAAAAGTCCACCTCATATTAGGATAGCTTCAATTTATCCACTGTCAGTATTATCTGTAGAAGTTGGCTATGTAGGTCACCTTGCAACAGATACTCTCATTCCTCTCAATTCACCTGAAGATGACAGGGGCATACGTAAACTTCTGCCTAGCTAGGGCAAAAAGGGCTTGCGTGGCATGCACTGCCTTGTTGGGGCTTCACAGGTCTGACCTCTAGAAATAACAGGCTGAATCCACGAAACCCAAGCAAGCCTTCTCAAGTATAATTGAGAAAAATGTAGGATTATAATTGCTAATAAATACATTACTGTAGACATAAAATTGCCCCAAACCTTTAACCTATAGTATCCCTTTGTTGTACCTGCCCAGTCCCAGGTTTAGTGTCCTGCGTTGCTTCAGCAGGAGCAGATTCCTGCAAATCTTCAGGTTTAAGGTCTTGAACTTCTTCCACAGGAATTGTTTCCAGCTCATCCTTGGGTCTAAAATGTAGAGTGTCTTCTACAAAGTCTGAAATATTTGATTCCTGCAGCCTATCAGGTGCAGGGCCCCAGGCCTCATCTCCAAGAGTCAATTCCATTGCCCACCCTGACGCGGCAAAAGGCAGAGTGCTCCTTGCGAAGCAACCCGGTAATGAGAGCATCGTCACTCACAGGGAACGATTACAGACACCTGAACCCTGCTCCCAGCAAGTAAATAAAACAAAAAGCACATCTGGTTTAAAATAGTCTTATTTTAAAATCACCACTCTGAGCAATCTTTTATTTCACTTATGAGCTGGATCTGTTGAAGAATAGATTTCATTTTATTTGGAAGAATTGTCTTTAAAGTGACTTACAGGTAAAAAACAGCACAGTGGGTCCTCTCATAGGAGAGCTCTAGACATTGCAGGAGCGAGACACAGCCAAAACTGACACAAATTACTCAGGATTACTGAACTTCAGCTCATTGATACTGGTCTGATCCAAGGAGCCTTTCTGAAGCTTTCAGTAATCAGCCCTAGAGTTCAAAGTAACTGCAAAATCGGGACAGGAACAGATGTGGAAAGAAATTTCTCCCAATATGCATGGATGGGAAGGAAACTAGATCTCAGATGTCATGTAGGGGAGACATTTTTTATGACTGGGGTGGTGGGACACTGAAACAGGTCGCCCAGAGAGATGGTAGATGCCCCATCCCTAGAAACATTCAAGGCCAGGCTAGATACAGTTCTCAGCAACCTGATCCAGTTGAAGATGTTCTTGCTCATTGCAGGGGGGTGGGACTAGATGACCTTCAATGGTCCCTTCCAACCCAAACTATCGTATGATTCTATGAAACACTTGATACCAAACTCTGTCCAGTATGATGGAACTTACAACACTGTTGGAGCTCTCAGGTTGAAAGATCGAGTAACATGAGGAAGAACAGTTACCCAGTGGGTATTCAATGTAGTGGTACATCAAACACAAGATGCTATAGTAGGAATTTGCTAATTAGATTTATGCAATTTAAGCAGAAGATTATGCAAGCTTCTGATAGGGAGATTACTTATTGAATGTATGTGGCCAATTACGTAGTACTAGAAAAGAGTAAGGGAAATGGCAAATGGAAAAGGCAAAGAGCAAAACCTGGCTACATCTTCAATCGACTGAATATATTTAGTTAACATTTTTCTGAACTACCTGAATTGCAATGAAAACATATATTATTTGACTTTCTAGGAAAAAAGGAAATTCTATTTTTGCCACATCTCTTAATGTGAAAGCATATGTCTAAAAAACTTAAATTACACAAATTGGGTTTCATTATGAAAGTATTATGGCAACTTAATAGTTGGTACTATCAATTATTAGTAATATTGCTAATAGGGCTGAACTATTTTCCTGCAGGATTAATTAGAAGAGGTAGTATCTGGTAGCTTATATTAATAATGCATGCAGACTAACAGTAAACCAAATATTTAAAATTTTTTATTTGCTTAGCATGCAAATGGAACGACAAGCTAACATGGGTTAAACTTTAGTCAGTCCATGATTATTTCTTCAGGACAACTTACACATATCTCACTGCCTTTTGCAAATTGTCCAGACAGATATGTATCTCAGAATCTGTATCATAAATATTAAAAACAGTAGGATAATTATTTTGGATTACTGACTCAGAGGAAAAGATATGGAAAATGAAAAATAAAAAATGCCACCTGGTATCACAAGTAGCAATGGCATCGAAACATATTTTTGCTGATTCTTCCCATACCTAGAAACAGATACCTTCTTGTTAGCTTTTGACGTTATTGAGAAAACTTAAAACTCCTCATCCTTTTATTATTTTATTCCATTCCAATTCATATTCAATTTTGTTTACTTTTGGAAACAATCACATATAAATTAGAAAACAATGCACAGATTTCTGAATAATATATTATCTATAACACATCTTGATCTCGGCAAAGAGAATATTTTATCTTCTTATAGAGTTTGTTTTCTTTCTTCTCAAGTAAAAACAAAGCCATAAATTTAAAAGCATCATGACTAGAGTCAGTCTGTGTATCTAAAAATCCAACAGAAGTAAGAATAAAAATGAAATATGTTTAACTTTAACAAGCCTTTAGTAGTCTACCATAACAGTCAACATCTTTAGATAAGAATGGAAAGTGTAGGTTATTCTACAGACAAAAGAAGTAGCATAAGCTGTGTATAAGGAACAGAAAGAAACATGCCTTCAGAATTAAAGATATACTAAGTACCCCACTCAATATCCTTAATTTGATCCATGTTTTGTGAATAACTGTATGCTGCCAGCTAAAGAAACAGATGGATGACAATGTGATGTGGACACAATAAGGGAACGACCTGGAGCACAGGAACTGTGGGGCAATGTATGAAGCTTAGATGTAGAACTGATGGAGAGCACTACTAGGTAAAACAGACATTTTCCCAATATTTTGAATAAATATATATTTACTCATTAATAAAAAAAAATTAGTGTATAAAATTTTATATTTTCTTCAGTAAATTATGCACACTTCTTGCACTACTGTTCTTAACATAAAAGACAGATTTTAAGTCTCAGGGTAAAAAGATCAAATGCCATTCTGTAAAGCATTGTAAAATGAAACAGGCCTCAAAAAGAAAGATCTAGAGTAAGATGCACTGGTTTAAAACCCGATGCCTCTACATCCCCTCCGTGTAGTGGGACAGCTGCTCACAGCCCATGCAGAACTGTGACAATGGTCACTGCATGGCGTCAGCTGCCTCTGCTTCAGGGGGGCAAGAGCCCTTCCTTCAAGATGCTACAACTCTTACTTGTGTCTATCAAGTCTGCATTTCATCAAGATCAGGGAAACTCACAAATACAAAAGCTTGCAGCCTTTGCAACCATCTCCCACAACTTATGTACCAGGGCACTATTTCAGAATCTCTGATAAAAGTAATTCAAACATATGTGGAAAAAAGATATAACGTCATTTGTGAGGGCAGTGAGTTGTGTCCTTGAGGCATTTTTTTCCTCCCCAAAACAATCCATTACTTACAGCCAAGATGACAGATCCAAGAGGGGAAAATGGCTATAACAAATCATGCTTCTTAATCCTTAAATTTCTGGGCAGATAAGGATATTAAACATCAAATGCACCTGTCAGGTGTTCAAGAACTTCATATTTTTTCTCTCCCTCCCTGCCCATTTAACACAATTAATGGGGTCACACACAGGAGACCGCCTCTGGTCCCTGCTCATATGGCAGACACCACCGCCTGACACACGTGCCTTGCACTCATGCTGAGGGAGGCTATGAAGAAAACTCTCCTGGTTGCTTTTCAAGCTGAAGAAAACAAAATACGGCATACATTTTCTCTGGATGGACACCTATGCTCAACTTGGTTTTCACAGAGCTGCACCCACGCTTGTAGGACACCAAAGAGATGGCATGAGAGACCACACTTCCCCCATGTTTGTTATTCCCACCCATATTAACCTTCTTTTTACCTGTTGATGTAACTGCTCAAGGATAAGGCCCTCACCAGCCCCTGAGGAAAGAAGGGCCCAAGCAGGACCCAAGGTATCCTGCTCCTGGTGCACACCCTCTCCTCACTCCCTGACTACTGAAGGCTGCTGCTCCCCACCTCAAAGGCTGCTCCAGGGTGGCCCTCCTTGCTATGGAAACTCACCCACACCCCACACATCATGAAGTCCATCCCAGTGCTGAAGCACTTGTCTCAGCACTGGTCTCAGCATTTGCCAAATTTTCATCATGTTCTGACTCCCGCTCATTCCTGTCACTATTTTCCTTGCTCCCAAACATATGGCAAGAGTTTCAATATCAAATTTAATATTTCAATTTAGCAGACATTTGAATCATCTGGGTAATAATATACTGCTTTTTCTTTTTTCTTTTTTTTTTAAAGAATATGCAAGATATTTGGCATAAAAAAGTGTTATATAAATCCAACCTGAAAGACTTTTCATATCTGAAATGAAGAAGAAACATAAAGACAAATCCCAGTACTAGAAATATTGCTATATAATAATACAGCTTTTACTTAAAAAAAAAAGAAATAAAAAATTGAAGAAGGTGTACTTTTCAAAAAATTTTGAAAACAGCCTATTTTAATTCACATAAATATTTTAGAGAACACTGAAAGCAGGTGTCTGACACTCTAGAAATATTATGTACTCTATTTTACTGCCTGCAGCACACAGAAGATGGTATTAATCACAGTTAAAAAAGACATTTCTATGGAAACTAAAAAACAGTGAAGTTTGGACAAAAAGATTATAAACATACCTATAGTTAAGCAAGGTATAGGACAGTATATTTCTTTTTTTTCCATTTACTATAAAACTGCTAATATTTGGGACATAACTTTCTCATCACCTTTTCCTGTTTTGTACAGGAGGACTTTAACTAGAATTTATATGCAAACCAACACTATGTCGTCAGCTGTGAAACAGAATAAAGATTTGGACATAATAATTAAAAAGAAAAAAGGTGACTATTTTGGCATTTATCTTAGTCTAGAGGTTAAGAACCCCAGGCGGACAATGGACAGGCTACAGAAGAAATATACAAGGTTATAAATGGACTTCAGGTATCTAAAAATCAATTTATTACAGGTAATTATGTCTATACAATTTATCTGTTGCTCACTTGCTCATTTATATTTCTCTGTCTTGAACCAAGAAATGTTAAAACACTACCTACTAGGCTGAATTGCATGTAGGTATACTCTCCAACCTAAACTGTAGGTCATTATCTCAAGTTAGAGGAAGCTAAAGAAATATTTCTTCAATTGGAGTTTCTGTGCCTAGTTTTATATTTGCAATATTCAGAAAGTCCCTGGAATGCATACAAAGTTGAACAGAGCAGATGTCATTTACATGAGGCAAAACAAAACAAAAACAACAAAAAATCGCTATGACTTGGAGAACATTGCCCTCCAGAAACTGTGGGGCAAATTCACACATCAGGTGCTCACCAGTCTGCTCACAGGTGACTGGTGACAGGGCAAGAGAACTTTTTTTATGTCCTCTGGACAAAAAGGAAATAAAGCATGTACACACACACGCGCGCTATGGATAACTTAAAAAAAAAAAAAAAAACAAAAAAAACCCAAAAAACAAAGCTCAGGTTCAGCTTGCCATCTTAGGTGCCCTACTTCATTGTATGATCTTATATCAGAAAAAAAACTTACAAGAAGGGAGTTTGGCTTAAGTTGAGAACTGCCCATACATTTTACCACATTCCGAATTTTCACCCTTGGTATGTTATTATCACTTTACTACCTAAAAAGGTATTACTTTCAGAAGACAAAAAAAATGCTGCAAACTAGCATTCATCATAAAGAATGTTACAGCAAACACCAAGCTTTTGCTCCACATGAGGAGTTTTCAAGTTCACATGGGGGTAGGCTGCTCAGATCCCAAAAAACAGGTTGCTCTAAAGCCTGGCCTAGTATTACTGTGTTGGAAGTGAGAGGTTTGAAGATTGACTATAGTAAAAAGTTTTCCAATGGACTGTCCACTGGTTTTGCTTCCTACTTTTTGCTTGTCTTTTTTACAAAAAGTACATTCCTTTATAATTTCTTAATAATTTCTTTATTAAGAATGATTGTTTGCCATGTCACATGTTACCTTCAGCTTCTCCTCACTTCCAGAATTTTTTATACTGAAAAGATGGACTGTAGGGATCCTTCATTAGCTCTTTCTTGTTTGGAGTCTTCGTGAGGGGAAGGGAAGCAGGGGAGACATGAGACACTATATTCCAAGACAAAGTAAAAACAAATAGTCAGTGAGACAAGAAGATAATCAATTTAGTGCTCAGAATTTAAAAAGTAGCTCACTTAGCTATTTTATACGTTAAAATGTTTGTCTAAATGAGAATCATAGAACTACGGGGGAGCAAGGCTGTATGTGGGTTTCCATTTTTTTAATTATTCTGTATGACTTTTTGGACTACCATTACATAAAATAAGAGCTTTAAAATAGTTCTAAAACCAACTGCTTGCTGAACCTGGTGGTTGTCACCAATTTCCAAGATTTATGTTGAAAAAGAAAGAGAAGTGTCACTGCTCAGAAAAGCATAGAAGTTGATATTAGTGACAATTAAAGGTGTGACTAACAAAATGAAACTGCAGCCTTTTCAAACCCTTGATCCAATTCTCTCTGAGGTCTGAGTTCACAGATACCAATGTTTGGATTTTGTGAAGAAGTCCTTGCATTGTATTTTCATTTGATAGAAAATTACACCTAGGTTTGTTACATGCAGACCATAGTACTAACAATACAGTAAAGCTCACCATGCACCATCTTACCAATAGGTTTTTTCAGTGTAATGTTTCTTGGGAATTACAGTATTCGATTAATGAGATGCGCAAATGTTTTATCAACTCAGTCTCCAGAGCAATGAGTCACTCCTAAATGCAGAACAGCAACAAAATTAAAAACAGCTTATGTGTTGCTGTATTCTACAACCCATAGGTATAGAACATTTGATTTCAATAGAGCAGAACAGATGCAAAAAGGTTCCATTGAAATAAGAAATTTGCATAGACACAGAAAACACTGTAGCAATGTGTGCTAAGTCTGTGTGCAATAGCTAAAGAGGTGCTGTTAATGCTAAACAGCTCCAGAAACATCAACTGAGAAGAGAGTCTGACCATCAGACACAGGTATGAGCAAAAGACACTGTTCACAGCAACCAGCCACAGGCAGCTAAACGGGAAAGCTGGTTTGCTGATGTTCCCCCTGTGCTCAGAGGAGAGTAATTCGGAGTAATTCAGAGCAGAAGACTAATTTAGGCAATACAAATCAACTTCTGGAAAAGATGGCCTGTCTCCATAATCAAGCACACACAGAGGAATGCTGCTAGCTTGGGTGAGAGCTCAAACAGCACTTTCTGCCCTGGCTGACGCCAACAGCATTCACTGAAGGCAGACAAAATGAGCTAAGCAACAGAGACTGTACCAGATTCTCCATTTCTCCTAGAAAAGCAGGATAAAAGCAGAGAAAAAAGGATTGTAAAAATAGAATAGTTCAAATTGTACCCTATCTTCTCATGAAAAAACACACAAGTTTGCAAAGTGGATAGTAATTAATAGATACTCTCTTAGACGGTAAGGATGTATCATATAAGGAAGAAACAACATTTATCCAAATGCCTCAGTCACCCTCATTTATGGTGCCTAGAGACCTAACAAACAACAGACTGCTAGCAATCTGATAAATCAGTTCTATTCAGAAATCCCTAGAATACTCTATACAGCAAATGGGCCATACAAAATGTTTGTAGGTACAGTGGGAAAATTCACTTTGTTTACCCTGGTATTCTGGGTTTTCTGCTTTAAAAGGCTGGGAATTTTTATCTGTGCTTATATATTAACTTAATTTCCATGTCTGTCTGCTTCCTGACGTATCTCATACTGAACACTTGCTGATATCACAATTTACAATACATTTTTTGTCAAAACATTAATTCAAAACTGGATTTAATCTCTCCTGCTAGTAGCTAGGGATGTCCATGCCCTCAGCACAGGTGTGAAACTATCGGAGAAATGTCCAGCAGTCCCAGAGAGAGAACAGTCCAGCCATTGCCCAAACTCAGAACCTTCTGGAACACACAGTAGATTGGGTCTTCTTACAAACTCACTTCTTTCCAGGAAAACTACAATAAGGAGGTGAGGAAAAAGGTGCGTTCACATACATTTCTGCTTGCCGTGGTACAGGTAGGGTGGGCTCCAAACTCAAGGGCTTCCCACAGTTTGAACAAAACCAGAGAGACTAAGACATCCAAATTTGATGGGTTTTGGTGTGATAGGGATTTCAACCACACTCCTCAGCCCTGGGCTGTACTGTATATAGTATACATCCATGTGACTGTTCCTATAGTCCACTCTGTGGCTAAGAAGCAGCATGCAGAACTTGACCTAAAACAGCCTGCTAGCAATGCAGAGGCCACCTTGGGACTGGAGAGGACACCTGCCTGAACACAGCATCCAGACCCTTCCCCTCACCACCAGGTGGGCAGCCCGTGCAGCCTCCCTGGCCCAGCAAACCAGTGCAAGTGTAGTTTGGTGGTTTACAGCACTGGTAAATTACTCTTCAGTGGCTCATCCTCTTGTCTGAGGGCTGTCTCCTTGCCTCAGTGGGTGGCAACACTCTTATCAGCCAAGTGCAAAACAATAAGAAGCACTGTCTCAATCAAGCTGGCAGAGGTAGGTGTATACACATTTCAGATTTTCATAGTTCTGGTTTGGGGATAACTTGTGTAATAAAACTGATGATGTGTTTTAAGACAGATCCTGTCTTCCTGGAAATACAAGGGATATTGTATTTCCAACTCTTGAATGACCGCTAAAATACCACTTTCACAGAAAAATTTAGTGATGCACACAGTTAAACAGGCTTGAAAAGAAAGTCCAATAGCACAAATAAGACCAAGTTAAGGTCCTGTTTTGCACCTGGCAGAACCACTTTGGTGAGACTATTCAAAAAGCCTTATAAAGAGCTAGTAGAGAAAAATCCCTGAGTGATACTCAGATTAAGCAGAAAGGTAAATGTTTGCCAGATTAACTGTAAATTGCAGCTGCTTGACTTCAAGTATGTGTTCTGAAAAACCATGAATAATACCAGTCTTATAAATACAGTGAACTTTCCTAGCATGAAAAATAAAATCTTATGTGTGCTGCCAAAAGTGTGTCTGGAAGCTTTCTGTTTAAGTTTTGTACTAGCTAGGAATAGGATTTCCCCCAAGTCCACTGTCTACCAAATATTCAGGCAATAGGAGGAGGTCATTCAATGTCTAAATCAAGAACTTTTCTTTTCAGATGCATAAATTGATATAGAATTTTAAGCTGACTGACTACAAATTTCCCAATGGTGGAAAATGAAAACTGCCTTGGAAACAGCAGAGATAATAATTTCATCTGGCCAAGGTCTGTCTCTTTTTGTAAATGGCCTATGGAACGATTAGTACTGGCAAGTCAAAATAGGTTAGTATTTTACTGCACAAAAATTAGACAAATGGAAAAGATCAATGCCATTTTCTGAACAACATGCTTCAGTCTTTAGTCAGAAGCACCGTACAAGCAGATCCATTTCAGAGCAATCCCAAGGGAACCATCAGAGAAGAAAAACTCTCTTTCCAACCGGGGCTGGGGCTTTTTTTCTGCATTGGTGATAAAAGGACAAATGATACACACATCTCCCAAAATCATAATATCTCAAACCCTTCTTGTTCCCATCGATGACCTTTCCCTCTTTTATTTAATGAAACAAACACTGCAACAGTGAGTTTCATTATTATTTCATCTCTTGGTAACTCCTGGCTAAATGTGAGCCACCCACAAGTGCTTTCCCACATCAACAATGAAACAACCATAGCTATAGTTACAAACTACAGTTACAGAGAGATGATGTACAAAAAATACATATTTTCTAGTGATTTTGAGCTCCATCTACCATTTAAAAAAAAAGAACTAATAGGGCGTTCTCCAAATGATGTACATTTGATGCATGATGGAAATAAGCCCCGGATTTAGCTGACCTTTTGCAAGAAACTACAAGGCGTAGGATAAAGAGTGTGTGACATCAAGGAGACAAAAGGATTTTCTGAGTATCGTGCAAGGATGTAGCTCTAGACTGATGTGATGAACCTTGCCACAGCAGAAAGCAGATTTTTGATAGGAAGAAGAATACCAAATTAAATGCCAAATTCTGAAGTTCTGTTAAACAGGATTTTACTACACTGACTTTTAGCCATATAATGGGACAAAATTAAGTAAGTTCTGAGTTGAACTCTGAATAGCAAAAATTTGTAGGAAAGATAAAATGTGACACTACAGTGTACTTCAAACTGCCAGGAGTTTTTCTAAAATAAATGAATATCACATGGAGGCTGAACACTGTGCAAAATTTTCAAGCATTGGTCTAAGTAGCTCTTGCTTATGAGCAATTAATCAGTAAGATTAGAAAAATCTTAAACCTTCCAGAGTTAAGTTGTTTCCATAAAAAAAGCGCGTAGCACCCTGCCAATTCTCTCAGACTATCTCCAATGAATCACTGCTTCTTAGGCCTAAGACTGTTGCTGTCTCTCTTCCACTTCGCTGTGTCATCTCATTCCAATGCTTTATATCAATAACACAGTTTATCATCACATTTATTACGTAACATGTTGACTAATTTTATGCATTCACATTTTAAAGTATAGTAACAGAATAGTTGGGCAAATCTATTGATGTGCTTTCATTTCTTTGTCATGTCTGTAACAGCATTTAAAACACTGTTCACTTTTCTCAGATAATAACAGGAACTTGAGGATTTTACAAATTTTATCCTTCAATAACTTCAAACTGCTTATGGAGTTTGAGCAAACATTATTTCTCCTAAGCATGGGAAATTTTATTTCAACATATTATTTCAGCACGCTATTTAATAATACAAGCAGCTTAGGAAAGCATCTTATTTCCACTTCAGTTTAAATGGCAGATGATGGATAAATTGTAGCTAGTGTTGGAAAGAGATGTGTAAAACGAACAGACTCCTGATTAAATGCTATTACTAACTCTGGCAATTTGCTTGGCAATTATTTCAAGGACAAGGCTGAAATAGTCTTTAATCTTTCCTTATTATAAGCAAACATTTCCTTGACACATTACTGTTTTCAAAAGAATTCCTAAAAAGTAAATAAGGTCAAAGAAGTTGGACAAAGACTGATTTATTTTTCGGAGAGCTACGCATGCAATAACATGTGTTTAGAAAAGTAGAGAGGGGAATAATAAATACTGAATAAATACTATAATTTTCATCATTTTTAGGAAAAGTAAACCCAACTAGCTATGCTTCATGGTTTCTACAGGAGCCTGCGTTAAGCTCAGTCGCCCCGAAAAGCTGGATCTGATAATGATATTTTTGAGAGCCAATTGATCAACCATGGCTTAAAGCTATATTTCTAACATAAAAGACATAGCATTTAAAGCTAATTTGGTATAAAAGCAGAAGGCTAGTTTTCATCCTTCAACAGTCTCCCCAAGTTCAATCTGCAAAACAACTGAAAACTCAAAACCACCACTGGAGACAATAGGAGGAAACCTATCAAAGGCATATCTATATCTATTTCTGCCTTTTTCTACTTCACCCATCTTCCCATCTTTCAGCAGCTCACTTGTTTGCAAGAACCAGTTCTCTCTCTTTCCTACCCAAGACTTGATTATCCTATGAATAAACCAGCTGTTGAAAATCATTCAACACACAGGGGACTACAGGTTTATGTGGAACTTAGAAATAATATTATGCATCTCAACAGTATTATTAATGACCTACTTTGGAAGAGGTGGAAGAATTGAGATATTTTACAATATCAGATTTTAAGGAAGTGTTTTTATCTACCTAGGATTGCTTCAGGTCCTACCTAATATTCCAGCAAAGTCTGAGTGAAATGACACAAAAAAGCAACATTCAAATCTACAGGAACATATAATCAGTACTGGAAGTATTGTCTAAATGCATAGCCCAAGAGAAGACAGCTCTGTGCTGCTACTGCCCACAAAACTGGCAATTTTGTGACTAATTGGACAGAAATGGCTCTTGCATATGTTAAAATGTATCTACTTAGTGAGGGACGAAACCAAATACCCTGAGTTAAACTGGTGGAGTATCATGAAAGACAAAAGGTTCAGTAAAACCCTCTGGCTAATTACAAAGTATCTTTCTTTACTCCCTGAATCCTGACAGCGACCAGGAGCAGCCCGGCTTCACAAGGGAGAGAAACTAAAGCTGCTTGTGCACATTCCAACAGGCAGTTATTTTCCCTTGAAAATACTTGCATTTTGGAGCAGAGGATGACATTTGCTTTACAGAGGACCAAGCTGTTCCCTTGTGTTAGGTGTTTGCTCCCAATCAAAACCATACAGCGTCAATGCAAACCCTGAAATTCGCTGCAATATTTAAAATTACAAAAATCACTTCAGGTTTACTTTTCCATAAAAGGAATTATGCAGTTATGTTTATGGTGCACTTACATGTAATTATAAGCTGAATTTTTCAGCTGACTTATCACATCTTATTTCTAAAAAGAACCCCCCATATTTTAAGGTCTTGTTAAAAAAACTTTCCAACTAAATAGGACCACAAGAAAATGTTGTGAAAGTACTGCATTTATCTTCCTAAAATATTCTCAAGTCTCTGTATTAGCTATAATTAAATATGTGCATCAGAATCCTTGCCCCATCGCAGATACTTTGTATGTTTGTGCTTACCATAACTAGAAGACACTCTATGATAGCATATAATAAACCTTGTGTCTCACCACAATGTTCAAAATTATTGAGTAAGACAATGCTGTATACAAGAACCAGAAACCACAGTGAATTTTCTGGGAGAAGCAGGGAACAAAATAAAACAAAACACTTGATTTTCATTCATTCCTATTCCTAATTTTGATCTTAACTATTTACTACTATGTAGTTTTTTTCTTGGAGCTCCTGCTATCCCCTACCCAATAGACAAACAAAAACAGTTTCTCAGTACAGCTGTAAGGCTTTGAGAGGTTCAGGTCTTGCAAACCCACTCTGATTAGAACAAAACTGAAAGAGAGAGACTCAGAGAGCAGTCATGGAGATATTTGGCCAAAGGGAAAGCCTAAACACTGAGTTAAGCTTAAGCCTTTCTTCTCATTCCATACACTCTCCACTGTGACGGAAGAGCCTCCCACTGTACATTTAGCAAAGTTGCAAAGATCATTCTTAACTTCAGCACTTTGCCTAACTGTTTAAAAACCCCTCACATTCCTGCCTGTCACAAATAACCAAGTCCTTACCTCCTCCTCCTCCTCTGCAGAAATCCCACCTGGCTCAGTGATGCACAAGTACTGCCACACCCTTCAATCGCCCTGCTGAAAAGGGGAGCACCTGATGCTGCCAAACTTGATTGAGTGCAGGCTCTGGTAGATCCTGAGCAACTGAAAAGACTCATTTCTCCTCTCCCTCACAGACCCAGAGGAGAAGCACATAGACAGCACACAAAACAGCAGCAACAGGAATGCCAAAGAAGGTCCAACAGCTGCCACTGGTAGGGATGCCACCCACCCTCCTTCAGAACTCGCATCTCCCCTGTTCTCTCGCAGGAGGCCACATAGGACCTCTCAGGCACCTTGCAACACCCACTTATCACCTCAGCAAGATCAAAAGCAATGCTAGCAATCATCTCAGCAGCCATCACATATAAGCCCCATCTTTGAAATTTCCATTGCTGCTTGGAAAAGAATGTGTTGACTTCAGCTGCATATAGAGTAACATCAAACATGTACACCCATTCAAGGCTGTAAAGAGAGCTCCTATCCTTCAATTTTTAATAAAGTATTATTCAGTTGTTCCCCCCTGTAATTTTCTCACACCCTGATACAAGAAGAGTAAATGGACATGTAAGAAGAGCTTTATGATGTTTTGCCTGTTTGTTTTGGTTAGAGGGTGTGTGGGTTTTTTTAAATACATGGCAACATTTTGATTTCTATTCTTAGAAACCATTTGAGGCAAAAAGGGGCCCATGAAAGAATTGAAGTCCACAAATGAACTTCCTTTCTGCTGGGTTTTTCTCAGCCGTCTCCCCTCCAGCCATGCCTGCCAAAATCCCATGCTTTATAGGGGCATCTGTTCTATTCTCTCCAGGCCAAAAAAGGAGACTTTTCAAACTCTTACTACAGCTGAGGAAATCTATAGCTCAATGAGCCTAATGCAATTTTTTCCTCCATGTCTGCAGCTCCAGAACTGCCATCAGAAGGGAAAGTCCTTTTCTCCTCCCTCCCTTTCTGCAGCCACACGCTCCCAAGCCAGGCCTCTTCTAAAAGCTGTCCTACTCCCACTCCCCATCTTGCTGGTTCTTACCACATGACTGAGGAACAGATACAAGCCATGAATGAAACTCTGCATCAGCTGCTGAACTGACATATTCTTATGAATCCCTGCACTGTTCTAAGTGCTTCACAGACACCTTCTCTGTGAAGTTGGTACACTTCGTACAACAAGAAATATATATAAAACAGTTGCTGTCCCATACTAATACTACTCCTAGTGACATTATGTTATTTTGTATCATAATAAAGGCAGTCTCACTGGATTTGACTAAAAACTAATTAACATTGTATGATACAAATAGCAGGTCACCCTGAAACTACATTATCTGCCCACAATTTAAGGTCACATACTGGCCTTAAGAGCAAAGTTTGGTTGCTCCCACTAACACCCAAACAGAGCAGTACAGACATCATACTCCATATGCCAGCCTCACTGTAAGGTGACTTCATCCAAGTGCAACACATTTCCTTCAATAATTTATAACTTAGAGTGAAAAACACAAGGCACTACAATTCCATCAATTGCCCATGAAATAATAGTTTTAATGTGTTTCAGATGTGTTTTAAATAATCGGACATTCTAGTATTTATCACTTGTTTAAGGCTTCAATGTAACCATAATAGCAAGCAGAGGCCACCAGCATCACTGCTGTGGCTTTCAGCAAAATCAGCAAAAAGAGATCAGAAAAAATCTGAACCTAACAAAATATCCCCAGACATTTGCATCAGAAACAGATGAGAAAATTAAGCTGAGCAGTAGGTACATATTTTCATGTATTAAAATCAGTGTTTGTACAATACCTCCAAAAATACCTCACATACTTCATTTTGTTATGGGTGAAAGCTAAAGTCTGAAAAGCTCCTTTTTTTCCTCTGGAAGCAAAACATGTCTCATCATTTGAGGCACACAAAGAATGTAAGAATATATCAATTTGCAAATGAGCTTTTTTGTGATTATTTATTTAGATCTTCCAGCTAGCCACAATCTTGTTCATATATAGTCTTCAAGAAGCGGGAATAGCTTCTAGCAGGGAAAGCATAGGCAGGTTTTCAGCATAAGATTGTTAGTACTGGGCATGAAGACCAAAGCTACCTGTGCCCACTCTATACAAGCTCTTTGTGGCTCAGCCCGTAAATGCATTGCCTCACTAGCAGGCTGCGCATATGAGCTGAATACATAAGCTCTTCCCCTTGTGAAAAGGAAAAGAAAAATTAAAAAATCAAACGTAAGCTCTACATCTGGGGAAAAAAAAAGGTAATTAAAAGAAGAGGAATACATGTCTGACATGGCCCAGTTCCCTGGTGAAATCAAGATTAAGAGGCATGTTTATGAGCAAAACTAAGTCAATATTTTCAAATTGGTTTTTAGTGCAAACCTTAGTTTTACCATTCATAAAATTCAATAGGTAATTACACAACTAGGCAAATGTCCTCAGAGGAAAGTAGAAGAATAATGAATTCCCTACATAATTATTTATAGCTATGTTTTCAAGTGAACACAGTGTAACAGGTATCAAGTCAATATTTAAAGGCAAAAAAACCCAAATTTGTAAAACCTTAAATATTTCTGAAAGCCAGTCCATAGACTACAGCCTATTTCACAATCTAATCTGCCCTTGCAATACATAAAAATCCCAACAACTCGGACTGCCTCTGTGATTAATCATTAAGATTTAAAATAAAACCTTGACAAAGACAGGTCCAGAAGCACAACCACAAAATATGTAATGCTATCAGAACATGCAATTTGCTTAAAATAATGCTCCCGGGAAGCACCATAGTGTTGTGTGCAAAATATTTTGTCTGATCCGTATTTTGAAAAAACCCTTGGGAACAAAATCATTACCAAGCATCAGTCAAAATAGCAACAAGTAGAGATCAGATCCAATTCAGTCTTTCATAACTAACCCTCAGAACAAGCTGCTTATCACTCCAAAGCTCAAAAAAGATGATGAAAACTATATAACACAATGTCCTTTAGCTCCCTAAAGACAACTGATTAAATTCAGTTAGGAGCTGATTGGAGAGCAATGATGCTTCTGCTTTCCAAATACACGGCTTAATTGCCAATACAACTTCACAACAAAACAGACAGGGAAAAAAAAGTCCCTCTCCTGCTACTGAAAAGTCAAGAAATAGCTGCTGGCAAGTGAGAGAAAGGCCAAGTTGTTGTTATTTTTTTAAGCTCCAATATCATCAATAAATGGAGACAAAACTAAACAAACAATTTTTTGTAACAAACAAATAGAACATGATCCAAAATGTTCTTCTAAAATCTCTTGGGTTTTCTTAATGTTGCAAGGAAAAATAAAAATAATAATCTATATCAATACATAAAATTCCCAGCACAAAGGAGGCTTAACTGGATTGAAAAGAATGTTTTTTAAAATTTGTATATTATATACAGACGCTCTTGCTCCAGTTTAAGGCTTCTTCTATACACATTAGAAACAATACTGGACAGATTGCTCTGCTCTCTTTCAACACTGTGCAAAACAGATTTAAAAGGAAAAGATCACTGGGCACAGAATTTGCAGAGTGCATTTTCTTCTTATAAACAGCAGGAATTTTCAACCAATTTGAGTAAAATGTTACTTTGTTCTCTCTCATTCAAATAAAATTAAGGTGGCATTATTTTTACTACTGTAGCATTTGGTATGCATAGCAGGAAACTTGCCAGGTATATATTGGAGCTAGAGGGACATATGCCCTTAAGAAAATAGTAAAATGCAGACACAATAAAACTTTAACAATGTAAGCAATAGACACTAAGTCTATCGCTCCTGTAGCAGCTCTAACTTAAATGCCCAGCAGCTCTGTAGGTGCAAAAGACTGAATCCTGTATCTTTGCTCTTGCCAAATACCTCCACTGCCTTCAACATACATAACATTTCTTTAGGATTAGACGTATCTGTCTCTTTTATCCAGTGCCAATACATTTCTCTGTTAGGAAATATCCACTTCCCATTGATGCTGATGACAACCTGCATGCCTTTCACAGCTCTCCCAGTTTAAGGAAAAGCCAGTTAAATATTACGCAAAAGCACCTTCCAAGCATTCTTTCTTCTTTATGAAGAATGTAGACAGATCTTAGTGATAAATGTTCAGAACAATTGTCAGGATTCTTTCTTGAGTGCAGAAGGGAGTACTTGTAGAGATGTACACAAAAGTTGCAGGACAAGTTAAGAAGTAAATGGGAAAGGAGATGACAAGAACTGAGGGGGGGAAATGAGGTTGGAGAAAAAAAGACAGCTATAAACATCACAAGTATTGTTGAAACAAACAGGTTGTGTGTATCCCATGTCTGCATCAAAACCAGTGCCAAATAAATCCACAAATCCCTTTTCATGCAAAAACACACTTCCTGATTTTAAGACAGAACCGAAACAAAATAACAGAAAATAAAGGGTCCATCATTGATTATACTGGGTTTGGATTCATTTATCCTCTCTGCTTTTCTGCAGCTTTCATCTATCTTGGGAGAAAAACATTTTCTCCTGCAAATAAATTATTATTGTAAAATAATTCTGTTGATTTATACCAGGCAAAATATCTCCCAAGACAAACAGGAACAAGTAATATGTAGCACCAAGGTAGTTTCTGTGATGGACAGAGCAGCTGAGCCCAAAAACGACTGCACCCATTCTGGGGTTTAATATGTGGGACACTGGGCACCCTGGTCATCTTGGCAGCAATTCTTTCTTACTGCAAGAGAAACCAAGCTGTCCCAGGAAAAGAATCAGAGTAAGAAAGCCTGTTGAAGATGTAGCCAAACTCTGAAATAAACCTCCCAGAAGTAACTGTGAAGAGACATTTCTCTCATACATCTGCTACAACTTGAACAGCTCTGCCTGCACATTACTTGCTTGAAATGTTTTGTGGGGATTTTTTAAAATTTATTCTGGACAATGTCACATAACACATATTTATTCATTAATTCATTTATTCATTAAAATCCCTTCATTATCTTCAGTGACAATAACATCGCAAGACTGAGTTTCGCTTCAGCAATCTATGGAATCTTTGATTTTTCACAGAAGCCTACTCACCTTTCAATCATTTGTATTATGTCACTTGAGTAATTACTAAATTTGGATTTATTTCATGGAAATATAAAAATCTCTTCTGTAAAAATCAACACTTGAGGAAGTCACACTCCATGCTCCCTTTAGAGACTTTGGAAAGATACAGGCACACTTAGACTATAGCTCACCAACCCTGTTTTATACATCTGTTTTAAAGATTTGATAAATCACGCCTCAACAGTCTTTAGAGACAGTCAGATCTCCATTGACTACAGGAGTCCACCTCAACATCTCTATATTGTTTGATGATCCACCTCCTTGTGTTACACATCCTCTTTGCCCTGATCCCCCTCACGACAGCAAGAGGAGATAAACTTGAGACCAACTTCAGATTTCATTTAGATAAACAAGAAAGGCAAAGAAAGAAGCATGTGCAGCTGGTGTAAAATAAACACTCATACTCTGCTAAAAATGTTCCAGGCTGAATTCAACATCCACGAGGACCTAAGTTAAACAGCAACAGAGAATTCCTCACAAAGATTCCTTGGAACGGGGAGATCCTGTTGCTGCTCCCAAACACGACTTGGACTGTTTTTTTCAGAGTATTTTAAGACAGGACGAAATGTCACAAATAATTAATTTACTTCATCTGGGGTTTATACCTTGATATTGTTTACTGCCACTGAGAAATTACCATATCAATTAATACTTCGTGCCTATTTCCAACAGACGCTGAAATACAATAGGGGCCTGACTTTATCAAATCTACAGACTATCACAAAACCTATCAACATGGTTACACCAGGACAAAGAAGAATTTTGCAAACAGAAGATGTGTACTGATACAACCAATGCAACAACAGTGGAGATGCAGTTTTGAGATGAAGGAACATGCGTAACAAGCAAGTAGAGAGGAAGGTGCGATGCCTGCTTATGGTTAAACCAAAAACTCTGCTATGAAAGCTCCCAAATTCCAGAATCCCTCCAAAAAAATGGCAAAGTCTGTATTTACAATACCATGGCTTAAATCAGCAGGACACGAAGAACTGTATTTCAGACTCTGCACAGGCTCAGTCACTGTGATGCTCTGCGTATCATTTCTGCTCTCCAAGTTGTTGACGACCACGAACACATCAAAACACACACTCCCTCCCCAAAAGCACAGTCTCAGTAGCACCATTCTGCAGCCAAAGACCACACTAGGCTCTGGATACCCTCCCAGATACCTCTGTCAGCCAGACTGAGCTGTCTCCAAGCACCCACAGTGGGCTGGGATCCCCATGAGGTTCCATTTGGATCTCTCCTTCTGAGGGAGAGACATGCAGACACCGGTCATGGGAGTCTACAACACCGCCCCATCTTTGACAGGCTTTTTTCAGCATCAGTGCAATGGGGACAAATGTTGCCAGGGATTTCCCCTCCAAACTATGCCTCAAAATAACACTGGGATGTGGGAGGAAAGCAACTAGGTTAACACTGCCTCACACAGGACTATTTTAAGTAGGAAAACCCTAGGGTTTTAAGTAGGGTTTTGATTCTTTCTCCCAAATGTTGCCACTTTAGGCACTCCCATCAGACTCTACCTCCTCCTCCAGCTTTAATCACCTGATGGAATTAGAGTAACAAAAATAAGGAAAACTACTATACATGGAAATGAATGAGAAATGAAAAAGTATTTTCCTGCCAAGACCAAAACAATAGCAGCCAAATATTTTTCATTGTGTCAGGACAGGCTTCTGCTATTTCTCAGGCTACAGCGTCACTCTTCGATTTGACAATTTCCAAAAAAAAAAATAAATTACTTGAACATTTACATCAGTAAATTATCCAGTCTTTCAGAAGCTGAAAAACCCATACCTGGCGTACAAAACTGTTAGAGGTAGTGTCAGAAGATGTACTCCCATCTGATCCTTTAAATCGGTTTTTTCTTCTTGCCCCTTTACCGTAAGACTGTAAAAAAAAAAAAGGAAACAAAAAAACCCACAGATTAGAGGAACAGCATTACAGCATTAAAGCATCAGTTTTTGTTGCACAGAAAGCTTTCAGTGCCTCCTAGGCAAGCAGGGATTCAGATTATCAGCTTTATGACAATCAATAAGCAAATTTTCAGTAAGTAACTGATGGGACGTGAGCAAGTGCTTATCAGATTTGGTAAATTGAGCCCTAAATGCTTTGCTGTTTTTGGTTTTCTTCACATTAGGGTTTGGAAAAGCATTTATAAACTTGTATAGATGTAGAATTATTCACTCAAGTCAGAGTGATTAAAAAGTACAGTTTGTTTTGCAGCTAGTTTAAATAAACAAGGTAGGAAAGGAGATACTGTAACAGTCTCCAGTACACCACAGCAATGAGCCAAGTCAGCTGAGGGAACACTAAAGAGCAAGAAGTGACCAACAACTTGTTGATTGAGATACAATCTTATAACCCAGGGAGAGTTTACAATAATGTTTTTTTTAAAAACTTGAAGTAAGTGAAAGCAGAATAGCAATAAAAAAGGAATACAGGTGTAACTGGAAAAGGGATAAATGCAACTGAAAAGCGATGCGTCATTTTTATCTCTTAGGAAGTTAAAAAGACACTAGAAGAAAGTTTTGGTTTGCTTAAGCAAAAATTTTAAACCATAGTTTAGAAACACAGCAAACATGTGTTTGTGTCCCTCCCCCCCAAAAACCCCTATTTGTTATGTGCATTGAATATTGATCATCAATAAATATAATTAAAATAAATTTTAAAAACGTGAAAGAATTCAAAACTATGTTATTTGCAAACACTTATTTATGTGGTGACTGTAAACTGTGCCATGACACCACCTCCGACCAGGGCATCTTCCCAGGTATAGAAAAGTCTCACAGATTTGTTCTGTAGAATGACATTACAACACAGCCCTTCCTATGCTATTCCAATTGTTTAAGTTCCTCTAAACTTACAATAAAATTATGTCTTGACTACTTAAAACATTATTTTTCTTGAGGCTGATAAATACAATTTTTTTCCTCACTCATCATGCTGCTGTAAAGGTGATTTTACTAATCCATCTCTCTGAATCATGTCTTCTCTCTTTGAATACCTCCCACAGTTCCCTGAAATAAACAGGGTCTTTGTCTTCTCTTTCAAGGTCTGTGTTGGCCTATTCCCAATCTCACCTCTCATCCTGCATTCAGCACCCAACTTTTGAATTCCACAATAACTCAGGGGAAAAAAAACAAAACAACACAAAACCAAACACCAGTCTCCATCACCAACATGCTAAATTTTCAGAAAGTAATTTCATATCCTCTCCCATAATACTTTGCAGTCCTTCTCCCAGGGACAAAAATTCCTTTACAGAAATCTTGTTATTCTCCTTTAAATATATAACAAAAAAAATCCTCTTGATAATAAGGCATTAGTGTACCTCAAAATATTATACTAATAAAGAAGATTATTTATCCACTACTAGTTCCTAGGATCCCAAGTCCATGCATCCACATCCTGCTGTTGACTTTGGTCATAAGCCGCTCTCAGTCTCAGGTTTAGATACAATGAGAAAATTATGATCAGCTTACTGGAGAACATGGCTGTGCATGCATTACAGCACAGAATTTCTGATAACCTGGCCCTGATACAGCAAACCCTGGAATAAAACCCTGCCTGATGCATAAGGTGTGTCCTTCCCTGGGCCTGAGCAATCTTCAGAGCACCGTGCTAAGCTTTGGGCCTGAGTCCTCTGGTTCTCATGGTAGGGAAGGATGGGCTACAGTGACAACTCAGAGAGACACTTAAAATCTCATACTGGCAGACTTTTCAGATAATGACTTCAAAATCTGAACTGTTGTTCTTAGCAGTAATACATACGGTAAATATGGTGAAATATTTTGCAATTTAAGAGTAACTGAGGAGGACAACATATAGTCACTACAAACTTCAGATCATTTGACAAATCCAGGTAATTTGCCCCTATGAGATTCAAGAGAACAATATCAAGCTGTATCTGGACCATAAGTGTTGGGTCTGGGCAAGTTTGGAGCACTGGTTGAAATAGAACATACCAATCTTTTAAAAATGATGTCTCAAGCAACAATAGTTCTGTTAGCCTGACACTCTTGGTAAAAATAATATCTGTTATGTCACTGACCTAACAATGACCTACAACAACAGCAATGCTTTATCCCTAAAAATACAAATTTATGGGAAAGATATTTTGCCAAGCTCATATGATTTTTTCAAAACTGTAAAACAGCCACGTAAGAAATTTCTGAAAGGCACACAAATTGATTCTACACATGCTGGTTAGGGCAGAATCATAGGAAGATCAACATGTTACTTTCTGAAGAGTCTAGAACTGTAACCCAGCAGGTCTCAAAATGTAAAATTAAATTTCAATGAGGAATAGTTTTACAGGGTTGCATTTCTAAAAGGAATCTTTGATAATGGAAGAACTTTTTGATAATAGGAAGGTCTTCATAGACCAATAAGAATACAAAGTAGGTTGGAACGACCATTACCAGCAAATTCTTCAAAATATTTTCCAGTTGCGGTTAGAATAGACAGTTCTATCAGAACCATCTTTTTCCGCATAATATAATAAAATATTTCACCTAATATAATATAATATTAAAGGACCCAAAATACATTAAAAGTACCTTTAACAGCAGTAGTTCCCACATACAACAACATCTTAAAAATGGTTCTTATTGAGGTAACTGACTTTGGTCACCCACAAACATTCTGAACCCCTTTTCTACAATTTTTGTGGAAGTAAATAGAAATGTACTAAGGAAAAAAACAAAGAATTTCTAACATTCACAAAGGAGGTCAAGAATATAAAGCATTCGTATAAACATCACGCTATACAGGCAATTTTGTAAATGGTGTAGAGTATAGTATTGTGTGATTCCCAAGGAGATACTAGAAAAAATGTACACATATTCTCTTTTATGTTTTGTTTGTATTTGCCCCCAGTTTCTACAATATGATTTTATTTAAAGTGTCATAGTGTTCACTTCTATAACACAAAAAATTATGACAAAGGCAAAAGAGGGACTGAGTCTAGAGTGATGAGGACAAAACAAAGAGCAGAATAAAACCGTGTTACGAACACAGAAAAAATGCCCACCTCTCTATCTGCATAGCAATGACTAAAAGCATTTATTTCTGAAAACATCACACAGCAAATGCAACTTACACTGAAACTCACCTTGATTTTTCAGTTTGAGAAGGGTTTTTTTGCATGGCAGAACATATGTTTTTGTTCTAGTCTTCTATAAGTGGAAACTATTGAGAAGCATAAGCTAAATACTAACCTTAAATACAGAAAAACTGTTGACATGATGGCAGGCCGTGGCTGCAGAGTGTAGACAGTTTTACACCTGCCTTTTTGCACAGACTGATTCTCAGTCAGAGGAAAGGGAGACAACTTCGGCACAAGGGAAAACTGGGATTTGATGACTCCTTTCATTATTTTAAAAGGAGGCTAATCAGGGATTACATTTGTCTTCTATGCCTTTCAAGCTTATTCCCACAGTCAAAAATGCATGAAACTTTCTTCTGAAAATAAGTCTTCCATAAACAAAACAGTCTTATGTATTTTTAAAAATTATTAACTATCTCTGTCATGTGGAGACTCATGAATACTCATCCTGTCACAGTCGTTATGTTTTGCTTTTTTAAGTGTACTTTTTTTTCCATAAGAGCTTGATGTGAGAACAAGACCTCTGTACAAAAAACAAAACCAAACCAAAAACAAAACAAAAAAAATCTACCAGTTACTTTCAATTCTGGGAATAAAAGAAAAAGAAATTTTTTTTAACAATGAAGCCAATATGTTACTGTGATTTTCATATTAAAATTAGCTGCCTTATCTGTGTTCTGTTCAGCAGTTGGCTGCAATTTAGTAGCTAAAAATAAAGGGCTGAATCACGATGCGTGGACATTGGCCAGTAAAAGCAACAACATGAGGCAATTGTTCTTAATCTATATGGTACCCAACAGACAACCGTTGGAGACCAAATGCTTCCGCATCCCAGTATACAGTGTCCAATGGTAACAATCCCAACATCCAGCAGAGGCAGGTGCCTATGGCACACCAGCATTTGCCCAAGCTAATTTGAATACAACTGACTCCAGTCCTGCAACAAAGCCTGTTCATATAAAAACTTTGCTGGCAGGAACATTCTCACTTGATTTTAGCAGAACATCTTACACAAACATAAAGTTATGTATACATTTAAGTGTTTACAAGATCAAAACTGTAGCTTGGTTTATTAGTCAGGTCTGTGAAATTCTTTTAAAATTGTCTGAGCTGCCAGAGACAAGAAACAAAACACACACATTTATGTTCTACAGCTTCTCAAAATACCTGGCAAAAAATGTGAAATCTCAGAGAAAAAAAAAAAAACAAAACAACAAAAAACAAATCAAAACAAACCATCAAAGTAACTTTGTAAAAAATATTTCATCAACAAAGTCTTTAGAAAGCAAAGTCTCTGCTTTCCAACTCTGACTAGAAAGTACATTGTGCAATCATTATTCAACCCATGTAATCAAATTAAATATGGGAATCATATGAAGCGTTAAAGGCATACATAGCAGTTTTCGGATAATTAACAGTTTTATATACATTTACTCGTTATTGCAAACAGATGAGATCAATGTCACTGAGTGAAACCCTTTCATATTAATGAGGTCCTGCCTCAACACATGAAAAGCATGCATCCATAACATTTAATCCTCTAACACACATGACAAGCAGAAGGCATGGTTTATCCCTGTAGGCAAAATACTATCATCCAGAAGAGGAAATATAAAATATTTAAAATTACCAACTATCTACAGCCAGTGAACTGGTCTTCAGTGAGAATCTTAAAATGCCCTTCACCAGTAACAACTCTCATGGTATTTTATATTAAAGTAGAGCGAACCTGAACCCTTACTGTTTATTATAGGTAAAATAGCTCCTTAAAAAATATCTTACTGGTCTCATCCCAAGAATGATGAAAAGGTATAGAAGATTTAGGCAGTAGAGTCACTGATGTCAAGTCAAATCTTTAAACAAAGATGCAAGACAGAAATTGGAGAGAAAAAGAAAAAAAATCAGAGCTAGAATGTATCTTACATGATCTCAGATGAACAAGTGACCAATTACAAAGATCAAGAGAACACCTAAAGGTAAAGAGTGACCCCCCTGAAGGATTAGAGAATTGCTAGAAATGTCAGAAATGCAAGAATGAACTAAGTATTTTTCCTTCCTACACCAAAGCTTTGAAAATAGTTAAAACTGTCCATGTTCTAGTCAAAGGATAGCAAGCTGGGATAGTGCAGAACATACACATCCAGCTCTATCCTCCCCTTAGAAGAACAAGCTATTGCCACTTTATCCAATTCCTTACAACAAGGTAACAAATGTTTCTGTAGCTCAGCCCCCCTGAGCCCTCTCTGGTCCATGGCCAGGCTTGTCGCCACTCAGAAATGATACCCTTCAGCTACTGGATAGTGTAGCCTCCAGCATCAGCTGCATGGCTGCAAACCCCCGCAACCTCACTCTACAGAAAGGGACGTGAATATTTCTGATCTTAGCACCACAAATCATACTAATCTCATAAAGGAGATGAGATCAGCCTTCTGACAGCACAGCCAAGGGCTAGAAGTTGAACATAGACCTTGATGATGAGCTCCCCAGCACTCCTCAGCTCCCTTCCGTGATGGGAACTTGGAACATAGTAAAATATTCTGGCTTGCCTCCGTCTCAGGGCTGGGGTTTCAGGTCATCCTACATGGTAAACATCAGTGCAGTTCTGTGACAGGCACTCAGCCTTGTGACATACCTTGAGCAAAGAAGTTGCCTAAGCAGTACAGACTCCTGTCCCCATAGCAGAGAAGAATCCCCAAGTTAGGTTTCAAAACTTGGATTTCTCCAAACAAACAACGTTTGTTATAAGGACACCATTCAGAAAAGACAGGGCTTCCCTCCAGGAATCCTATCAAATTGAAGATCTCCATATACAGTCATCAAGTTCATGCAAACTACAGTGATGAGTTTGCAAAGTCCATTCCACAGACATTTTAGAAAATCCTCCACCTACACAAAAAAAAAAATCCATAGAAATAAAGAAACCAATTATTTATTTCTCCAAACTTGCATATATAACGCACAAGTAAGTATTTGACACACACTTCTTTTTCCCCCATGTAGAAAGGAAAAAAAAAAAACAAACAACAATTTCTGCTGAGAAATCTGTAACAGACAAATCTTAGATGCTCTTTTCTGCTGGCCTGTGATAAAGCCCTTCCAACACTGCAGCTAGAAATAGCCCTATTCTCACCAACTCCTACACTCCTAAGCCATCTCCCAGTGCTCTTACCCTAGCCTCAGACCAGGTCACCTGGCAGTTTCCATCTGCCAGACAAGAAGCTGGGAACTTGGCCTGCTCTCCTCCTCCACAATGTCTTGGAAACCCACTCCAGTGCAAACCTGTTGCACATGTATCTGTAATGCCAGTGATGAAGATGTCAGCTCCCAGCAACAGAAGGTGCTGAAGCTCATGCCCAAACCGCTCTGTGCTTCCTGCAGCTTTTTAAGATTGGCAACTACAGTTGCAGGCCACATGCCTGCACATACCCACATGCTCTCCATGGATCTCTTTATTTCTCTTACATGAGCAAACAGAAAAAGAGGTCTGATTCTATGACAGAAAGTTACTTGGAGGGAGCAATAGCCAACTATGGGGCAACTACTGAGGACCTCTGCTAAGGGTCTGCTGCCCTGGGGACAGAAACCAAGGCGAGACCTTGGAGGGCAGAGAGGGTGATTTTCATTGCTTTGTTTTATTTGGAAGCTCTTCTATCCTGGCATAGGAAAGAACTGAGTAAAAGAAGCAGAAGAAAAGTAACTGAGACTCCAGAGAAGCCAACCTTGGAAGAGTACAGGAACTTTTCATCAGTAAATGTCTGAAATTAGAAACATAGAGACAAAACAAGACAAATTCAGAGATTGCCTCTGGAAGACAGTTGCCAGATACACAAATAAGTTAGGACTGAAGCTGCTGAATTATTTCTGAGGGATTTTACATTCTAAGAAAAAGTAAAGAAAAATTATTATAGCCCATATATGCTGATAATGTGCAATACCCAAATGGAATATGTCTCAGGAAGAGATGAGCATGCAAACAGTAGAGTTCAGGAAAAATAAACCCAAACAGCAAAGGAAAATCATCAGAAAAGTAATAGCGGAAATCAAAAGGGCTTTCTTCAGTGAAGGACTATTAAAATTTATTTTTGTCAGTAAGGAGTACAACACTGAAAGGAGATTACCACATTGGGAGAGAAAACACTACACCTTGCTGAGAACCATGAGAAAGTCCAATGAATGGAGGATTTTATCTCTGTATATATTCCACCGAGTTGCTGCTACATTGGATCTGGATTCCAGGGATGCTGCCAGAAGAGAGTAAAACCTTCTGTGCCTCTATAATGAATGGGTACTGTTATTATTTAAGTAATAAAAGTGATATAATTCTTGTTTGTTTATGGCTTACAAAGTATTCTTGTAAGTCAGTACTGGGAAATACACTGTTGCAAAATGTTTGTTTGAAGAATAGGTAAACACGCATGAATTGTGATACATCCGGCTGAAAGAAAGCAGCAGAGGGCAGTGTGATTAATTTGCTGAGAACAAATCTCTGGATATTCTTTCCATTCCTCATCACCACAATACAGGTAATGAAGGGATGGTGCTATGCAACTGGGAAGACAGCTGGAGATCAAGGAAGGACAACAGTCAGTGTAAAGGCCAAATAGCTAAGCTGATATTGTAGAATCATCGCATGCACATCACTCTAAAATTCACACTAACATCAACTGTATTTGATACAGGAGGAAAACTGAACAAGCCTGTCCCTAGCCCCATGCATTCAGTTTACCTTCAGCAGCGCAACATGAAAAACCAGTCAAGCACTCCAGGGAGAATGAAACCTTTAGACCTGGAAGGCAGAAGCACTTAACAGTACCAGGCGATGGAGGAAATCTAAATGCAAGTGAAAGAGCTGAAGAAAACAATCCAGAAGAGAATTGTTTTCATTTAAAATATGTCAGGTTGTTAGGACCTGCATTGACAGATGATGCATAAGAAGGCAAGAAAAAGAACAGGAGGTAAATAATAATGAGGAATAGAGAAGAATTCATCCAGAGTAAGATGCCTTTTCCCCCCACAAGATAGTCCATAGTTGCTTGATAGAAGGTTTCATTATATTTTCTTTGAAACATCTTGTGTAATTTGCTGATCTGATTTGCTATGACTGTTCCTAATGTACAACATAGGAAACTTTATCATAAGAAAATAGCAATAGAAATTGAATCTAATGGTTTCTGGGGACTGAGGGACTTTGAAGTAGGATTATAAGAAAATTACATGGGAGGGAGAGGAAAAAAGAAGAGAGGCCAAGAGTTACCATGAAAGGCATTAATATGCTATGTTATAGTATAAACACATCAACACAGCATCTGGGTTAATTAAAATTATTAAATCAAATATTCTACTAATTCAGATTCCTAAAATAAAGGGGGGTTCTTGAAATTAAAAACTAAAAAGGAGTTGAGTTGATTTTGTTTAAAAAAAGATACTGATAATTAGTGATGCATTTGAACAGAGTTTGCTTCTTTCATGATTTTAGAAAATCACAGATGTTAATTTTACTACAAAAGGGCTACACCTAAAACTACCGCTTTTCATTGACATATACCTGAACATTGTGAATAATTCCACAGTGTAACTGTTAGCATGTACATTTGTCTGGATAAAACTGGACATCTGAAAATATACTGCAACCCCATCTAGACTAGGATCACAGTGAGTACCTAGAACTATGTTTTTATAGTAATATGGACCTAAATGCCACGGATAATAATAATACAGAATAATGCACCAATACCTTGTCCCCATTGCAAAGAACTTCCCAGGGACAATACAGTATTACTGTTATGATCAACACACAAGGAGATTTTACTTTGTTTGCAGATCTTGTTAGGAAAATGCATTATGAAAATAAAAAATAGATTTTACACAGAGGCTATCTAGGAATATTTCACACATTTAACTACCTTTTAAGTGTAATAATTCCAGAGTGTTAACTACACTCACTCCTTTTGCCACAAGTTTAGCCAAAATGGATGGACAGGCACAATCAAAGACACTGACCATGATGTACAGGTAAGCTAAAAGAAATCCCAGCTTTGCAAAAGTAAAAATCTTGGATAAGAGAAATTTTGAGGCTTGTTACAACTTTACAAATGCTCTTCAATTACATTTTACTAAATCCTAATTCCCAGAAGTAGTACTTCAGAGCAAATACTTTTAGGAGTGATATCACTCCATAAGCTTGCATGTTGAGGTTTTTTCCCTGACACATTACTTGGCATGAAATGTTTCTAGGATTGCTACTCAAGTACCTTGGTGAAAAATATAGTGGTGTGCATAGCTGAAGTACCTGTAGGCAATCCACTTGATGATTCACATGTCCTCATTAAACCTCTCCTTGTCACTGGGAGTGTGTTCTAAAGCAGCAAGATTCTACAATATTGATTTTTTTAAAAATCACATTAATGGAGCAAAAATTCAAATAAAAATAATTGTCTCTCAGTGCAGTGCATGCTAAGGAATTTAATTCCATTGTTATTCAGACAAAGGGCTCTTTTTCTTCCATAATCTTATTTCCTCTATACAAAAGGTTTATGTATGACTAAAATAAGTACCTGTTGAGGAGATATGATTCCTGTTTTGCCTACTATCTTTGATTCCAAAACTGAAAAACATTCCTGAAACAAAAAGCTGCATTATTATTGTCTTAAGAAGTGAATCTTTTTGGCTGTGAGTGTTGTGTTCAGAAACCTCTCTTATAAAACAGAATCTAAGTTTATTACCTGAAACATAAATAACATGGGTGTTAGCAAACTATTCTCCCTCTCTAAGCAGAGGTTTTTTATGCCTAGTTAAAAGATGGGTGAGAAATCAATTTTATGATCAGTATTTGACATTTGTCCACAGCAGAGAGGCACCATATGACTTGACAGTTGCTGATTCTGTGCTTAGGGCTGAAAAGATATAAAAAGGGGGGATTTGTAGGTCGAAAATTAGTTCGCTTGCCACTGCTTCTAGAGAAGCTGGCAAAGCATATGGCCCTACTGAAATGTCTGTTCTCTGCTTGGAGGCTGCAGACAAATTTACATCCAAAGAGACACTTTTTCTTTTTTAGCTTAACCTAGTCTCTGCTTTAGTGTCTGGATTTTGTTCTATTGTCACCAGTCCTCAGTAAGTAAAGATCAATCAGCAAGTCTTTTGACAAACTGACAGCATTTTCCTCTGTACACAGAGTACTTCTGGCATGAAACTCAAGCACCTTCTCAAAGAAAATAAAGCATCAGAGATAGCTGTGGCAGCAACAGTAAAAACTATCGCCTCAAAATGAAAAAAAACCTGTGTCCTAAAAGAACATGCATGTTTGTAATTTAAACTGCACACAATCAGATTTTACCACCCTTTTTCTGGGTTTAAAAATAGCACCGTTGTCTTTGTAGCCAGCTATTGCAAACTCAAAGAAATTATGCATTCATATAATAAGCAGGAACAACCTTTCAAAATACAAAGTCTTTACCAAGTGTGCAAGCATCCATACCCTGGCTTCCTCACATCATCCATCCACCTGAACACTGTGCACATGGACCGACTTATTAAAATTTCAGAGATGACTGTACAACCACCCTTCTGCACAGAAATCGAGCAGCTTAAATCTGCAGTGTGCTCAACACCTTCAACCTTCCCAAAATTCCTGCTCAACAATCGGCGTGAATCGCCTATCCCCACCAACTCAGACTGCCACCAGCCCGTGTAACAGATAAGTGAGGTTTCAGCAGCGCACGGTAAGCATCAGGTACAGATACAACAGGTTACTGGAACAGGGGAAAATAGCCGTAACCTGTGAGCAATACATTCACAGAAGAGCAGTTCAATAGCAACGTATTCTTACATATCCACCCCCCAGACAATCGCAAGGTTTTTTTGACTTACGATGCTTCTATGGCACAGAGCACCCCATGTTAATTACCAGTATGTTAATTACCAGGTATTTGGGGGTGGGGGCGAGAACAGGGGTTTCGGGTGCCTTAGGGGAGCCGTGAAACTTTTCTGACGGCGGGGACCGAAGTTGAGGACGGGGAGCTTCGGCAGCCCCACCGCCCCAGGGCGAAGCCTCCGAGCCCGGCCCGGCCCCGCGCCCCCACCCCGCTCCGGCCGCAGCCCCGGCCGAACCCCGCGGTACCTGCGCTGCCGCCGCCGCGGGCAGGGGGTTGTCCAGCAGCTCCATCTGCACCTCCTGCGCCGGGCTGGGAGGCGATTTGGACATGTCTCTCTGGACCATTGGCGAGGAGAGCGGGCGGCTGGGCGCCGAGCCCCTCGGCGGGACAGAGCCGAGCCGAGCCGAGCCGGGGCGGCAGGCGCCGCTCAGCGCCCGGCCATGCCGCGGAGCGGGCGGGTGGCCCTGCCCTGCCCAGCCCAGCCCTGGCTGTGCCGGCGGGGAGCGCGCTCGGCGCCGGGGGACGGGGCAGCGCCAGCGGCGGGCGCGGGGGAGGGCAGGGGGCGGTGCTGAGGAAGAGAGAAAGTGACAGCGAGCATCTCCCTCCCGGCAGCGCAGGGCGGGGGCGGCGCCGCGCTCCCTTCAGGGCTCCCCGTCGGCCCCGCTGGATGCGCGGACGCGGCGGAGTGGCCAGCGGGAAAGTTGGAGATGGGGACCGGGGAGGGGTCAGGCCCTGCTTGTCCTTTCAGCCCTGCCGGACATCTCGACCCTGGCCGCAAGGCATCGCCTGCCTCAGCCCTCGTCTGAGCCTAATCCATGGTTTTAGTGGGGAAACTGGCACTTTCAAAGATAAAGTTCTCTAGATCTGCTGTGTTGATACGTTTTTTGCCTGTACTCGGACCTTTCTGTGCACATATCAACAAGAGATGAGCGAGATGAAACCCACCTTCTAATTTTGTACAACCTATAGCAGCAAAATCTCAATCGTGCCATTGGTACCCCACAGGAGGCTTTTGAAAGACCTGTTCAAAACCTGACCTGGGAAAATCACCTTCCACCCCTGAGATGATCTGTCATTCCTAAGAAGTCTTTGTGACACCCAACTTAATGATTGTCTTGATAGACACTAAACCCTCTGACTCCATAAAGCCCACTCGTAATCTTGTTACTTTTAATTTTGATCACTGGGTTGGAACTAGCTGTGCTCCATGCAGCATGAGAGGGAAACTTAGGTTTTCAATATCCCTTCGTGATTGTTTGTGAAATCTCTCATCAGCTGATTGTAAACAGTGAAAAGGCAGTAAAGAAACTAAGTGGACTGATGCCATATACCTAAAATCACAACCGTTACTAAAAGCAATATAACAGTCACTTACAGGAAAAGAAACCAGTAAAGCAAAGCCAGCACAAAAGCCAGATCAGTTTCAAGATGTACTTTCATGCTCTGTCTCAATTGCATGGTTGATTTATTTCATTTTTTATAATAGCTAATAGATTTTCTCTCTGAATTAGCTCACCCCTATGGATTTTCTCATATGAATAGTGAAAATCCTACAGGAACTGCCCACTTTTTTTGTGAAGAAATTGGCTTTCTCTGCAAGTGGAAGTGCTCCAAGGTTTGAAGGTGCTTGAGAACTTTCACTTGTCCGAAAAGTTTCACATTTCATTTTGAAATGTTGTAGTAGTATTCTTCAAAAATAATTTCTAGAATTTTTTTCTT
Source organism: Neopelma chrysocephalum (assembly GCF_003984885.1). NCBI lineage: Eukaryota > Metazoa > Chordata > Aves > Passeriformes > Pipridae > Neopelma > Neopelma chrysocephalum. The sequence continues at coordinate 3,758,471 of NW_020897765.1, forward strand.
GTCCATGGCAAACTAGAACCTTAATTTTAAGCGAAAAGAATGTCTTTTATGTGCTTAACTTTCCAAAGATGCATACTTCACCTTCTAATAGAGGCCTCAAAGCACTTATTTCTTTGTCACTTCAAATTAGATTGTTTTAATGGAATTACTTTTTTGACCATCATCATAATTAAGGAACTTACTGAAAAACCTGAACGCAGTATTCCTGTTAATGATTGCTGAGTGGGGTGTTGTTATCAAAAGATGTTGTCTTTGACTTCTAACACCTTGATTGCTTTGGAACCATCTACCCTTCTATTTCGAGTCATTCTCTAGGAAAGGCACTTGATGATCTGCCATGATTCAGTACCTTTACTTGGTAGATTTTCAGGTATCTGTCAGAGATCACCTGTTCTCTCTCACACAGAGAAGGGAGTGAAAGTTATTTAATCATGTAACAGTGGTCCTTCGTATTCCCTTCTGGATTTTCACTTTTTAAAGGGTATATAAGTGACAGCATTTTTTTTCAAGCATACCATCCTTCTTTAAGAGTAGCAGTGACCATTTTGGAAATATTAAAGTTTCTGAAACCATAAATTGCACATCTGGTTTGAAAGGGTATTTCTACTGCCTTATAAATTAGAGCTTGAATATATCAAACAAAGGTAATTTTTTTGTGTGCTTTCTTATATTTTTATGATTAATTTCTCTTTTTTTCTTTCCTTTATAAAAATATAATGGCCATGATTTTGCATGTTTATATACACACATATAGGGGCTGTAGAAAGCAGGAAAAAAGTTTTTAAGGCACAAAAAAGCAGAAGGGAAATCACTTACTTAAAATAAATATAAATATTTATGTTGTACATTTTTCTCTAAATAAAGCCACAAGAAACCCCTCAACACACACTAATCACATCTGAATTTCTAATAAGTTTATTTTGTTCTTCTTCCTAAGGAAAAACCTTCTACCCAACTGTTCTTTAGCAGCAATTACAATTTGTTGCCTTGATGTAATGAGTGGCTTGAAGATTAGCCTAGAAATACAATTGGAAGTATCTTACTCTGCTTCACTCCTTTTGTCTATAACTTCATCAGTGTTCTCTAACCTTGAAATGTGCTAACACATATACATGTAGTCATCCCTCTGCATCCCGGTTTTGGCCACATCTGCTCCAGGATAAGGATCAGTGTGTAAAAACAATATGCAGAGGTCCTAAATTGCTTGTTCTTTCTCAAGGGGAAAAGCAACATGGTATGCCTAGCCACTTCTCAACAGAAAACCACACTGCTGCATTTATTTACACTTTTATCTGCAATGGAGAGGTGTTGTGCATGCTTATATGCGTTTAGCTAAACATGTAAATTTTAGAAAACCAGACGAAAATAGAAGCTGTTTTGTTTGAAGTTGTTTGTTTGTTTGTCTGTTTTGCTTTAAAAAAACAACCCCAGACCTTAGACTGACAAAGAAGATAACCTGATTGGGGTGCCAAAAAATAAGTGGGTTTGTTGCATGAGAGATTAGATATTATTTTAGAGCAAGGAGGACTGCATTACTTTGCAGGTTTAATTGTTCTTTACCACCAAGATAAGACTGTGGTGTCAGCACCATGTCCTAACCTTGTATACATGTACAGCAAGTATAGGTTTGGTTTAGTCTGTAACTATCACTTGAATGTGCAAAAATAGGCCTATGAGGGTTGGCTGATATTTGTGCATATGCAGCTAAAAGCTCATAACTGAGACCCAACGGATTTCATTAAAAACTTGCATAAATACAGATCAGTGAGCTTACAATGACTCTTATGAAACTACTAAAATGCTTCTAATTGACCACATGTTTAAAGCCCTGATACAGCAAATTTCTGTGGGACTATCAGTTAAAAAGAAGTGCTGGCCATCTATTACTGTGTGTCACATCCTGCTTTAAATCCATTGTAGATAGAAATTCAATATTGTAAAAAGAAGAATTCACTTGATTACCTGCTTTTAATATCTGAAAACAGACATAGTTCATCTTCTTCTCCAAAAATAAACCAGGAACTGGCTGTCACAATTGCAAACTGAAGGGATTCCTCTTATTTTTTTACTTTATCTTTCACACAAGTCTGAACAAAACCACTCCAAACAGGCTCACTTATGAATCCGTTATCAGTCTGTATCAGAGCACAACATCACCGGGCTGAATTTAATGAACTGATCCATTCTTCCACCTTGTGTTTATTGTTTTATTCTTTAGGATATAGGTGCCATGCAGCAAAAAAGTCTTGATTGATATTGTTACAATATATTCAAGGGAAGATGGGATTGGAAGGAGTAAAGTTTCTACATGATGGAAGATAGAAGCAAGATATAAACACTGGCTAAAATGCTTTTAATGCACAGAGAGGCTCATGATACTTGAAAAAGCCACAACCACTACTAAGCACATATTTTCAGCCCTTTGCAAAACGTGACCAAAAAAGGCACACTCCTGCTTGCAAGCTGTTCACTTTGTGAGAGGCAAATTTGCTGTCGATGGGTTGTATACAAAGTTCATGTTTGATTAGGCGCTTCTGCAGAAGTTGCTGGTTTCAGTTGATATTTTCTTTCCTTTTTCTTTCCCCTCCTGTCATAACTGAGACTGCATATCTCCTTTTGTATTCCCAGTCCTTACCAACTATGGCGTTCCTATTTATAGCATTATTGCTCTCTTATTATTAAATACTTGAATCACAAGAGCACAAAAAGTCTTTATAGCACTCTCACCCACAAATATGCTCAGCCTGTGTGAGTTACTGACATGAGAGACAACTTTTAATAGACCGTGCAGCCTATGTCCAAGGGCAGCATCCGAGGTCTCCTCATCTCCTTGAGGGTTGCCTTTCCTCCAGCCTTCATTAAGACCTGTGCTCAGCTTGGGCTTCTCTGCTTTTGAGGAGATATTTTTTTTTTCCACCCAATAGTCACTTATTTGTGGCACTGAAGCAAAAATTCATTCCCAATAAATGGGGTAAGAAAAGGCAATGACAACCTCTAATCTGTGTGAGGATTGGAAAAGCTTCAGGGTGGTTGACAGTTAACTCATCATTACCAAGGTTGTTGGCAGTGTTAATATGCCTAGAAATTTACAAATTCTTTGCCAATTTAGACATGCACAGATCTGAAGTGCAGATCGCTGATGGCACTGCTCCATGTTAGCATCAAGTCGATTTTAACAGTGAGTATTTGCCAGATGTCATTCCCCTCCCTCCTTGCCTTGGCTGTGCTAACCTGATCCTCCATGGCACACACTTGTGTCTCTGAGCATGAGGGACTCCACTCCAGAACTAAAGGTAAACTACAACAGAAAATTAATTACCTTTCCATAGGGGATATCTGCTGCTTTACCTCCATGAGCCATCCTACCATGAAGACTGAGTAGTGCAGCTGCCAGGGTGAAAGGGGGAGACAGCAGGAATACACAACTCAGAGCAGGGCTGAAAAATTCCTTCCTGGCAGCACACCAACCCTTAAAGCAGCTTAGCTATAAACATTAAACTGCAAATAGGGTCGGTTTTGAGAACATTACTGCAGAATAATGTTCATTTGGTTTCACAAAAGTAATTTTTGGTAAGTACTTTGAATTTATGTAGCAAAAGGAGGGCAAAGAAAGACAAGTCTTCAAACTTTAGTTTGTTCCTCCTTTTTCTCCCTTATTGCTAAGCCTTCTTTTACTCAACTTTCCCCCAATTTTTACAAAAATAAAGGTTCTAATTTTGTAAGAAAACCATTTTCAATGAAGCACACTTCAAGTTCCATAAGAAAAATCATTCTGAAAAATAATGTCACATTAATACCATGATGTAAATTCTTTAATAGCCACAGTCAATTAGTTGCCATCAAAACCATCTTATCTATTTCCAGAGAATAATTTTGGAGGGAAACCTTTGTTCCCCTGAAACACAAAATGGTGCATAAAAATTCATCATCTTCTCTGACTGTGGTGCCCTAAATTTTAGTGAGATAAGTGTCATTGAAGTGTCCTTCAAAAGCCTAAGAATCAAGTTTGTACTGAAATAATAATTTTCTATTGTAACATTGCAATGGTATTCCATATGACTTCTCTAGAAAAAAAATGCCAAAAGCCTAATAGCAACATTTTGATCCCAGTGTAAAGAAGAAAACAGTGGCAGTATCAATAAAATTTACTCTACATTTTGAAACTAAATATATACTTTTATAATATTTTGAAACCATATGTTTTAAAATACGCTCTCAAGTACTTCCTATGACATGTTTCTCAAATCTGTCTGGTTTCCTTGTATCATGAGATACTAAGAAAATGAATTTCCTTTCAAATTTACTCTGATTTATTTTTTGAAGGCAAAGTTCGAAATAGACATAGTATCTTTTTTTTTTCCCTTCATGATGGAATTACACCGATAAAAATAATAAGAAAGGGTCAACATTTAAAATGAGTATCTATTAAAAGAAACAGCTAATGTACTGGTGTCTAAACCTGCGCCACCCAGGACATTAAAAATAAAATCATGCTGTGCTACTATTGTAGTCAGTGCATGAGCTTCTACTTCCAGTGGAAGCTATGGTGAAACACATCCGTATTCACTCTTGGGTTAGTTTTCTGAATGGATATTTCTGAAAAAGCCAGCAAAGTGATGAAGCATTGCTCTTTCGAGGAGGGCATTTCAGGCCATCAGTGATCTCACAAAGCATCTATAAAAATCTGAATCTTTAGTATTACTCAAAATAATCCCTTAATAGGAAATCTGATCAGGATCTTCTTTTCCTTATGGCGTTTGTGAAATTCTGTGGTCACTGAAGACACGTGTCAGTGACAGGCTACATCACCTCTGGTGTGCCATCTGAAGTCTGCCCAGGTGAATTCAATAGGGAGAGCCAGCTCCATGGCAACAAATACTAAAGAAACAGCCTGTTAGCCAGAGACCCAATTCTACAAAGATACGTGGAGCATATTCTAGCACAACAGGAAGAAAAATACATTTCAGAGAGTGATAATGAGCAAAGCCTTAAAAAATTTCCTCCTGAAGAAAAGAAGTGGATCATGGTCTCTGGTAATCAACCATAAAGGATCTTTCCTGAGAGCAAAATATATTCAGGATGAGATTTTACATCCTTTGTTTGGACAATATTCAAATAAATTTCACACAGTTGTTTTGTTTCCTTTCTTTTTTTTTTTCCTGGTATAGTCAGTGTGACTCTGTTTACACACTCAAAGCTCATGAAGTCCTACAATTTTTCATGCTCACCTAAAGCATTAAAAAACAGAACCATTCATCTTCAGCTATCACTTAAGCTCTAGTTTTCCAAGATTTGTGAATGAGCTTTATATGAAGGCACCAAAAGGAGTCCTGAAAATCATTCATGGAAGTAGCTTCATTGGCTTCATAGAACCTTTCATGAGTTACAAGGTGCTCTACTTTAGTCTTCAACTGGATGCCAGAATCCCACGTGTGTTTTCTCACATATTTCAGTATGACTTTAAAAACACTAACAAAATTCTTACTTCATGAAAATATTCCCTAGCACTTTATACAAATTAATGCAATATTTACTGTAGTATATACAACTGTATCTTCCAAATGCTTACACACTATTCAACACATAACAAAAACCCATGTTTTCATTTCTAGAGGCTGACACAAAATATTTAGAATAGATCAAACACACAAAAAAAGACATGACTGTGTATTAAAGTAAGTCTCTTAACAGCAGAATAACACATCGGTGAATGGCTGCTTGCATAATTAATAAGGCCAATGACATAAGAATTAGGTATTAGTGTGAATCTCAAGGGTTTGCAGTTCGGTTCACTGTGAGGTTGTTTCTCTGAGAAAAATCTCTATTGCATGGTCTTACAAAAAAACAATACTGTTTTATTTAGTTATGTCACCCAGCATAAAGGAAACAATGACAGTAAACACAGTGAGATAGTCAGAACAGAAATTTTAGCTGGTTGTAGCCAAACCATTGTTTGTGAATCAACTCCTGAACTCCTGCTGTTTTAAATCCAGTATGCTAATTTAACACAAAATTAATTCTTGGTTCTCACTTGGATGTTGAGTGTAATGGTTCTCCAAACAGTAGCCATTTGGCCATCTTTTTTTGCTGGAGCAGCAATGTCCTAAACTAGCAAAGTGGCCAGCGGAGTGTGGTGACCCATTCAGTGATTCCAAATTCATTTGCTGTGTAGTTCCTTCTGGAAGAAACATTAGTTTGCCTGCAGTGTTTGTTCAGCCACTAGTGTAAACTAAAAGGGCTTTTACTAGGAACCTTTGCTAGAGTAAGTGTACTGGATAAACTTTCTTTCTTTTTTTCCCCCTAATTAAACAAGGTTAAAGTTGTAATAAGGGCTTTTACATGTCATTTTCACCAATTAGCAATGAAAACAGACTTCACACCAAACTATCCACATGAAGATCATGTAAAAGAAAGAAATTTCTTATATCCTTCTTGCTCTGAGATTTCAGAAACAGAAGATTAGGTGCGGTTTGTAAGCGCTCCTCCACACTGCCGACTTAGATCACTATGTAGCTGAGTGTCTGCTCTGTTTTTCTTGGATTGTACATATGCTGTTATACAACAAGCTCATAAACTCTTTTTAATTAGCATTCATGTTGCTGTTTGCCACTGCAATAAAAGTTTATTTACCACAGTCTTCTATACTGTTTACATATAATCTCTTCATGTGCATAGCTACATTCTCTGTGTCATAAGAAAATTCACCCCTCTTCTGCATTTGCTACCGTGCTTCAATTAGAAAGGGAAAAACCAACCTTTAGAGAGGTGTCTCTCATGCACAAAGATGTGTTCCGGTACATTTTATGTTTTAATTATTCTGAATGTCTTACAGAATTAGTAATTTTGCAAATGTCTGGCACTGTAAAATTCAATTTTTAAAAATATTTTTATATATAGTGTTGATTAGAAATAATACTTTAATTAACCAGTGAAATTATAACTTACAGATCAGGAAAAAAAAGTACGGAAGAGTTCAGTGTTTCCAAGGTGAGAATATTCTGGCTTTTTAACCAAAACAGCCACTGGATAAATTAAAATGTCCTTTAAGAAAAGAAATCAAATTTCAGGATATTCCAAACTTCCTGGATTATTCAACTATCAGACTAAAAATTAATATTTACTCTTCCTCTCATTCCTAGTCCCAAGAAAATGTGTTTTCAGTATAGACCATTCATGATCAGAGGAGCATAGAATAACAGAATCGTTTAGGTTGGAAGAGACATTTAAAAGTCATCTGGTCCACCCTCCTGCAATGAGCAGGGACATCCCAACTAGAACAGATTGCTCAGAGCCCTGTCCAATCTGACCCTGAATGTTTTCAGGGATGGGGCATCCACTGCCTGTAATGGTTACAGGAATCTCCTGACAGATAAATGATGTGAATCTAAGCAACTTTATAGCTGTTTCTTTGGGAAAAAAAGTTATCTAGTCTTTGTTCACAAGCGTAGCTTGAGAAAGAAATGCGACGTCCATTGAGTGCCTTTGAGATGACTTGGCACACCAGCAGAGCTTTTCAGGTTTGCTCTTTATTACTGCTGAATTTCAATTCAGATCCCATTTTAGGAGAGTAATCCTATTTTTAGATCAGCCCATACATTTTAGAAGTAGCTTAAATTTCAGAGATACTACACAACATCTTTTAGAGGAAATCAAATCCGATTGTTAAAACAAACAAAAAAATTCAATTCTAAGCAGAAAAACATGACAAAAAGTTTTGAAAACACGAGTGGTAAACAAAGCTGATATAACACACAGAAAAATGTCCTTTTTTGGCTTTTGGGTAATAAAACAGATATCAGATTACAAACCAAAATATCCTTAATAACAGAAACAAAAACTCTTTCAGCGCAGTTACTGTTTGTTCAGTTGGTCTATACATCAATGTTTTTTAATGATGAACAACATAAATATTCAAAAGATAGACTGGTTGTAAATTTAACATACAAGTGCAAAAACTATAAATGCAGAATGTTTTAAAAATAATTCGTTTAACAAAATAAATCTTGAAAAAAAATGTCTAGGAAGTAAAATGATGTATTGCAACCTACAACATTCAGCATTCATTAACATTTTCACATCTTCTTTACTAAACATATGCTTCAGTAGGGAAAGCATGGAAGAATAAACTTAGGTACAATATTATGAAAGTGTATTTTGCTTATATTTTCAGAGCTCAGAGAGTTAGAAGTAGCACTGCGTTACATTTAAAGTTAATATTCAAACTGGGAGCCATTTGCAACTAGTGTATAGCATCATTTTATTACAAAACAAAAAACACTCTCACACTCCAAACCAAAATGAAATCTTTCAGGGTTTAGTATCTTATAGTTGTTTGCTGCTACCACTGTCATTGCCCAGACAGGTGGAATCAAACTTCTTTAAAATAATTCAATGGCATTATTTTATAAATGGGTTTAGCAATTGTACAAAAAAGGAGGACTAGATTTGACTGGCCAACTTTACTGGCAAAAAAAACACGTAAACCCTACTTGTAACCCTTAGTTCAGGTTCAAGTTTGGCAAAAAAGAAAAAGGAAAAGAAAGATGGAAGAAAGAAAGAGACAAAATAAAATTGCTGGTAAAGTAAAAACAATGAAGGCCTTAAAGACTTGAGAAGTGAAAGCACAGACAGAAAGACATTTGACAAAAAGCAATTGTTTTCTATAGAATTTGAAATAATTTCCAAGCAATTTTATCTTTACTTAGCCATTCAGGGTAGCAATAGGAAAATCATATTGTTAACATGTACATGCCATGGACTTTACTAAATTTTCTCATTTCACTGGTATCAGAATAGTCCTGTAAGTTCTCAGAAAGTGTGAAACCCTCAGGCTGTACAGTACAGAAGACATACATCTGCTGCAGAAGTAAAATCAGCAGCTTTCATTGTTTGTTAGGTGACAGGGACCACATGACCTTTGAATCATATCTTTGTCAGTAGGAAATTGCTGTTCTCTGTGGAACCTTTGGTTAACAAGAACCAGCCTTGTCAAGAGACATTTTCATAATCTCTATTTCAACTTCCCCTTCTCTCTGAAAAAAACCCCAATATGTTAATGCTGTGAATAATTACATCTGCAGATAGATTGCAGTTTTGCATTTCTAGTATAAAACATTTGAATTGTTAAACATTTGTCAGTCAGTGGCTTTGCTGAGAGCAAAACAGTGCAGATTGGGAATCCAAATTATTTCATCACCTTCTCCTCTGCTTCAAAATTTTTTGAAACACTACTGCTGATCCACAAAGATTTATGAAGCCTAGGGTAAATGAAAGCTTGCTCTGGAACAGTGGTTCTGTGACAACATGTTTTAGTGAAGTGTGTAAAGGTGTCTCACAGCCTGTCCCTGGCAGCCAGAGGTCTGTACTGCAAACAGCTGAAGTGAGCTGGCATGGAAAACAGGAAAGCATTGAGGTTCAGCCAGGGCTGCACATTCCACCTGAGCAAGCTGGTAGTACTCAGGTGGCTGGCACATACTGCGCTCTGTCCTGATGCAAGCATGCTTCTTCTGTGCTGGCCAGCTCTTATAAAACTACCTCAGATTCATGGCTTCAGCCTGTGTCATCCTTGGCTATAGTGAGATATGAGCTGAAACTCACAGGTAAGCTAAATGTAGGGCTTTCAGAACAAATCTAACCCTTCTTGGGTTCATTTGCTTCATTGTTTCAGAGGGAAGATGATTTAACTGAAGGTTGCTCTATGTGAATATGACTTCATATATGGAAACTCTGAGGCCAAAATGCCCTAAGATAAACATAGCAGAATGTCATGAATGGGAAGTGATGCCTGGCTATTCTCTGGATCCTGTGAGGGAGTCTCACATGCAACTTCTTTTAGCACTAATCCCCCTGCATTCAGAGCACAGACAGACTCCTGTGGTGGTACTTTCCAGATTGCACTATCTAATCAAGAGAAACCATAAAACTTCTGATATTTCCTAAAAAGGTGTGCAGTAAAATCAATTTGTACAAAGAGCCAGGTAACTGCAACACTTTCAGCCCTACAGGAAATAATACACAGTGCCAAAAGGACAACAATCACATACAGCACAAAGCAAGGACATCAGGACTGACTGGCCTGATAATAAAGTTTCTTGAACATCTTGCAATTAATCTTAGTTTGGAAGGATTTTAAATTTTTACTTTTATGACTAGTTCCCTTTCATTCTAGTAAGTATGTATACGCCAGGAGACCTTGGTGTCCGCAGCTCCTCAGTTGCTTTTCATTAAGTTTAAGAGAAAAACATGTTGAGAGCTGTACATGCCCCTTAGAAAAAGGTCAAAATGTCAAAAAGCTACACTGTGCTGAGAGGTATCACAGAAAAACTTTTAGCTGTAAGCAGAGCACAATCAAAAAATAAGATTCATTGACACAGAGATTAAGTACGATTCTGCATTTCAGGATTTGGAATTCATCTGACTGCTTATACATACCTACCAGGTTGGCATATTGAGTACCAAGCAACCGTGTCTGTGGTTTTGAAATGCTGTTTGCTCCAACACCATTGAAGCCACCATACAGAATGAAAATAATTTGTTAACTAATAAATCTTATCACTCCCTTGAGGCTAAATTTCCACACTCAGCTCACTGGTGTCTCCTTACCTTTTCATCAAAACAGTAGTTTCTCTATTGCTCCATGTTGTTCCATATTATTCCATGCCCTTGTACTTTGGTATTTATTCTGATTGTAATTTTTGTTATCAACTAATTTCTACCTGACAATTTTATTACTAGAGTCTTACAGCTCTTGTATCCTGGTTATTTTAAGCATACATTGGTTGTAGCACTTACAGAGGCTTCTCAGATTAACAACACACATGCTCAAGAATGCTGCTAGTAAAAACACTTCGTATGTTAACACTTCCCAAAATAATATTTCACCAGTATTACTTGTGAGCAACAAAACTCTCCTGAGAGACTTGTAAACATCATACCCACATTATTAGTTGTGTCACAGACAATCATATCACACTGCATCAGGTCTAGGCATAACTTTTTTAAAATTCAGTATTTTATTTCAGCTCCATAAATATAAGTGCGGTCTAGTAAAGGATATCTTAGCAAGCAGACTAGTAAAAAAGTAGTGATAATTAAAACAAACAACCAAAACAAACAAACACCTCCCCCCCAAAACCAACCAACCAACCAAAAAAAACCCAAACAACCTTTCTGTGACATCAGATGTCCTAAGATGACTACAGCCAAGGAGGGATAACTTACTGGAATAACTTATTTGTTATTTTGATTGATGAACTCCTGTAGGAGAGCTCTGAATTGAGGCAGAGGCCAGGCAAGCTGTAGTTATTTAAATAACAATTTAAAACTATCAATTATTCTCAAAAAACTCTTCTTATGTATTTTGTAAGGATGAACAATTTTGGAATTATTATCATAAACCTCTAAGAGAAAAAGAAAACAATAACAATATCAATTTGCACTCTTATTTACAAAGTCATCTCATTTAAGTGCAATAGGGAGTGTTTCAAGCTACTACAGAATGCACGCTTTAAATTGCAATTGTCTTTAAAATGATGAGTCATTTGGGTTCCAGCTAAGACAGCTCAGTTTGTAGAGTTGCCTGCTGGGATAATGAGATAGGATATGGCCACCTCTTGCCCCTGAGATTTTATCAGGAATAGTTTTTAAGTGCTTTTGTCACATTTCATATTAGCATGAGTGCAAGAAGCGTAGTTCAAATTAGGTCAGGTTCTCTGAGCATTGCCAGATAAGCCACTCTAGAGAAGAGATCAGATTTTTCTAGTTTGATTTTTGCAGTGCTCTGGGCTTCTATCAAGTATTAAAACTGCCATAAGATGAAGCTGGTTTATTGCAGTTCTTTAAATTTGCTGCAACAATTGTCCTTCAGAGAATTTATAACACTGACAGCTATTAGGTAGCCCTTTTTGCATAGTAGCCTGAAGCCCGGGTCGAAATATTGAGAGTACATCTCTCCCCTACATGGATGCCACAATGTCATACCATAATACCAAAAAATCCAAATTTGAGTCCTAATCAACAAACCTGAGCGACATGTTTATCTAATTCTCATTCTGATACAACTCCCCTGTACATTGTAGCTGGTGGTGTTTTGGAGCCTGGGGAAGTAATGTAGCGGTGCATTACCTAGGCATGAGCTGGACACTCCAGGCAAAGCCACTGCTCTCACTCTAATATTGTCTTGCACTAAGATCCTGCTCTATGGTGAACTTGCCTCCGGCTGCCGCAAGAGAGGAGCTCCGAAGAAAAGATACAAGGACTCCCTGAAGCAACAACTCAGCCTCGGGCATATTGATCACCATAACTGGTCTACTCTGGCCTCCAATCGGGAGGCCTGGAGACAGACCATTTATAACGCTGCTGATGCTTTTGAGAAGGCACGCAGGATCACTCTTGAGGAGAAAAGACAACGCAGAAAGAATCGAGCCTTGCAGAATATACCATCTAAGGAGTCTTTCTGCTGTGTCTTTTGCAACCGGACGTGTCTGTCTCGTATTGGCCTTTTTAGCCACCAACGCGCTTGCATGAAAAATGGGTAGAGCCCTTCCCAAATCTTCGTTCGCGAAGCCTAGCCATGATGACATAGTGACAAAAAAAGCAAGGAATGCTATAGCTATACTTATTACCATCTTTTCCATTTCTCAGTAGTAATTACACATGAATGCAACTTAGCTTACTTTGATATAAATAAATAAATAAATGAATACAACTCTCACTTCAAGTACCAGCCACTGTTTTAAATACACAAACCTTTAAGGGGGAATCTGTTCACATAGCTATTATTATTTCCTTGCAAAATATAATTGCTGAAGAGACATGAATTATTCACCTAAGCTGCTGGACCTCTATAAGATCTTGGGTAGAAAACAAGCTTCACATGATGGTAACCTATTTTTCACAGCAGCTCCCAAATCTTCTCTTTTGTTATTTTAAAACCCTCAGACAATTTGATCTTGATAGGAATTCCCAAATGAGAAGTAAAAATGCAGTTAAAAGAGAGGAATGCTTTAAAATGACGCAAGATAAATATTGCTTCAACATTTTTTGAAGATCTAAAGTCTTTTTCTCACTTGGTCTTGGTACAGTAAAAGAAAACAAAACACAAAACAAACCAAAACTAAAAAAGCACCCCACAATGAAATGTCAATATTTATTGCAAAGCCTGGTTTTGTGTATGCAAAAATTTTAAGGATGACAGCCAAATGTCTTGTCAATTCACTGGGAGAGCCCACATAGAAACAGTTCTTCTTTGTTGTGATATTTAGTGCATAATAAGGGAGTAAACTTTCCTGACAGAAACATACCTCTTAATTTTCTTTTCTACTATCTTGCATCTGGCCCACGTCATAAATAAGGGGTTAGTACGAAGTATACAGTATTTGTAAGAATACATTCACTACCACTTTCATTATCTCCAGATTTTCTTCAGACCATAAATGTGTTCTCAGGGCCGACATGCAATATACAGGTAGAGTCACCACTAAAATTGTTAGTATTTTTGTACGTTTTATGATATGAACAGTTATTTTTATGATTTTATGACCAGAAAAAAATTACATTTAGAAAAGAGATATTAGTTTCTCTAGAGTATCCATATCATCTACTTCTGTTTTGTATTGTTTATGACTAAAAGATGTCAAGAAACAATATTTAAAAAATCCCATGGATTGCAAACCAATGAGCTTATAACAATGAGAAGGATAGGAATTACACTTCTCAAGGAAATGCATTTTGAAGATTTCACATTGAAAATTTACTCGGGATTAAATATTATTTAACCTTCCTTGGGTGAATAGAAGTTGTTTGGAATTACATAGCTATTTACAACACAAGAGATTGTCTTTCATTGTATCACAGTAAAACATGAATCTTAGGGTGAATAAAAGAGCTTTCCCTGGAGGAATCACATGTTTAACATTTTCGAAAAAAGTCAACAGGAGTAAATATTGCTGCAAATCCAGTCCAGTCCAGTGATTAGCTTCCACTTTACCTTGTAGCACCTTTGTGAAGTGCCAACTAGTTGTAATTGCCCAATAAACCTTTGAGAAAGTGTGTGACCAAAGCACTAAACGTAACTGAAACAACACAGAGGTGTGTATTTGTGAACTTTCAAAGAACATATTTCACTGTTAATTAAATTATTTAATTTTAGTTTTCTACAGATGAAATATTTGGCATGTAGCTGCAATTGCAAGTACATGTACTAATCAATTTTTGACAGCAAGAAATAAGCAATTCAATTTTTTTTTGTGAATGGATAAATTTATGAATTGAGTGCTACACTTAGAAAGAGGCAATGTTTTCTCTTCATTTTTTAAAATAATCTTACCATTTCAGTAGTCTCATAATTTTCTACACCAAAGCAAAACATCTTTTCCTGTCTGTATGACTATAACATTAGCTAGAGACATCCAGCTCATCTGAGAACATGGAAGACTTCATAAAGAAAAAGTGATCTAAATTCATTCAGTCTACAAAATACAAACACGGTATCAATACAGCACAATTCTTCATTAGAGGTTAATCAAAAAATCTTGCTATTATATTTTAGATAGCACTTCCCTTCTAGGCTTTTGCCAGACTAGATGGGCCTCTCAATTCAGGAAGGACACAGGTGATGGAGAGTGTCCAGAAAAGGCAAGGAAGCTGGTGAAGGGACTGGAGCACAAGTCATATGAAGAGTGGCTGAGGAAGCTGGGGGTGTTTAGCCCAGAGAAGAAGAGGCTCAGGGGTGACCTTATTGCTCTCTACAACTACCTGAAGGGAGGGTGTAGCCAGGTGGGGGTTGGCCTCTTCTTCCAGGCAACAAGTGACAGAACGAGAGGGCAAGGGGAGGTTCAGGTTGAACATTAGGAGGAATTTCTTCACAGAAAAGGTGATTAAACATTGGAATGCACTGCCCAGGGAGGTGGTGGAGTCACAGTCCCTGAAGTGGTTTAAGAAAAGACTAGATGTGGCACTTAGTGCTCTGTTCTAGTTGGCATGGTGGTCAAGGATTGGACTCAATGATCTCAGAGATCTTTTCCAGCCTGGTTGAGTCAGTGATTGATTTTTTTAAAATTTCATTTGAACTTTTAGTTTGCATTTTGAGAATTGGAGTGTTGGTTTGGATATTGTCACATTTGAGTAGTGTTGTAAAAGCTTGGCTTGCATTTAAACAAACTTTCCTGAGTAGGAAGATAGTAACTTGGAGCTGCTTGTTGAAACTCAAACTTCTGCTAAATCTTTGAGAATCAGGGTGAACTGCATCCTACAGTGATCCTTTTAGTTTACTTTTCAGGGGCTGTGTGATCAAACAACCTAATAGTCTATCGTTGCTTCCTCTCTCAACTAAATTTTCCAAGTTAGGGATAACAAATTTGCAACATGCTTTATGAACAGACTAGGCAGAGCAGCACTACCCTCACCATGGCTCTTTCGAAGAACAATCAGCCAGCACAGTTGAATTTCCATGACTTAAAGCAGGAGTCAGTCCTGAAACTGCTAAAGAAATGAACCAGGGGCTCTGAAAACTGTTCTAATTAAAGGGCCTCTGATTTATAAAATCACAATGTGTTGAGATCATCTTTGAGATATATTCAGTGCATCATTGTGATTCAGTCACATTTATCTTTAATTTCTTCCCCATTTCTCTTAAGGTGATTTCTGAAATATAAAGGGCTATTGCTTTAAGTGGAGACACATTCACTTAGATAAAGAGACATCTTATTAACTTGGCATTTTAAAGCTCATGTTCCAGAGTTATGAACAACTTTGGAAAGACAAGAAGTGCTATCCAAATAGAAAATTTTATCTGATGGGCACATTTTGGGATTAACAAAAGCATTTAAAGCTCATAGTACAGTCAAATCTGTGCAGTGCAGGAAACTGAACAAGTTTATTGATAGTAAGGAAACTGTCAACCTATGAAAAGAAAACATTATTATTTTAATTTCAATTTTCAAACAAGATTATTAATGAGACAGTGTTTGGGTACTTTACATATTGACATAGTTTTGGCAGAAATGAAGACAGCTGTAAGTAGAGTTTGCAATTTTTATTCATTTTTTCAAAACTGCATATTTGTTTAAACTTTTAAACATAAAAATCTGCAGCTCTAATGTTTCTTTTGCAGCATAAACTGTACTAATGGGGACTAGCTGGGAGTGCTAGACAGAATGAAATAACTGTGCAATATCTGTCTCATCTCATCTCCCTTTTCTAGAATCTGTAGCAGTAGTTTGACAGAGAATACTCTACACTGTGCGGGCTCTATAAGGCTCAATAAAGAGGACAAAGTCAGGGTAAAGTTGTTATATATGCATAATTTTTAGAGTTACATAAGCCTGTTAAATAATTCCTTTCAATTTGTAAACTTCCTAAAATTCATTTTCTGTCACAGTCTGAGCAACTTAGAATGTATCTTTCAAGGGTTCAAGACCTAGAAATTAAGCATTTTCTATGGTGTAGTTAAGACATGCTCTAAAATTGTCTAATGTGTGAACCATCTTCTGACAAAAAGTATGATCACTGCCTTTCCAGAGATGGTTAAGAGAGAAACACAGATCCCTGTGCTTAATCTAATGCATGAATAACTTTGCTGGAGATATTAGCTTGCTGCTTTCATCAGGAGGAGGTTGAAATCCCGTTCTCCTACTCCCCAGAGGACTATGTTTACATCACACTTAATGGCAATGCTGAGGAGCGACACTACTCTCATTAGAATTCCATAAGAATTAATTTAAGGTAGTAGGTCAGAGAAAAATAAAAGAAGCAATGTGACTTGCAGGTGGTACAGAAGTGAGAGATTGGCAACAGAGCCTGGGGGTTGTGCTGCCATTCAGAGGGACCTTGACAGGCAAACGGGAGTCTCATGAAGTTCAACAAGTGGAAATGCTAAGTCTTGCCCCTGGGGAGGAATAACCCCACACACCATTATGGGCTGCGAACAAGCTAAAAAGTAGTTTTGCAAAGGAGGTTTTTGCCCTTATTTACTCTAAGGACATGTTGCTGGCTCATGTCCAACTTGTCTATCAGCATTGCCAGCAGGCTGAGGGAGGTGACCCTTCCTCTCTACTCAGCCGTATGAGTAGATGAGATGTATCCGGAGAGCTGGGCCCAGTGCTGAACTTCTCAGGACAAGAGACACTTGGACATACAAAGTCAGCAAAGATCTGTAAAGATGGTTATAAGGCCTCGTAGCATTTGCTGCATGAGGAGAAACTGAGAGAGTTGGGACTGATCAACCTGAAGAAGAGAAGACTTGGGTGCATGATATTCATGAGTATGGATACTTGAAGGTAAATAGTTGTGAAGAAGATGGAGCTAGACTCCTCTCAGTGGGATCTAGTGATAGGACAAAAGGTGATGTGCACAAATTGAAACAGGGTGACTGAGCACTGGCACAGGTTGCCCAGAGAGGTCATGCAGTCTCCATCCTTGGAGATCCTCAAAGCCTAGCTGTACAAGACCATGGACAACTTTCTCTATCTGAGCCTGCTCTGAGCAAGGGTGGTGGGACTAGAGAACCTCCAGAGGTGTCTTCCCACCTCAGTTCTTCTCTGAATCTTGCTTTTCAGCCTAGTGAGCAGTTTATCCCTTGTGGATTCTAGTGTTTGCTTGAAGAAACTGTAGGACCTGGAGAAAATGCGCAAGTGGTCCCTGGAATTGGTACTAGCTAGTTTTGGACTAGCTTTTGAGTATTCTGATCTGCTGTTAGGTTTTATACAATTTGGTAGAACTGCTTTCTTCAGCCAATATCTAAAAGGGAAGAGTCACCAGATTCAGATCTTCAATGGAAATGGTGTGTGCTCTCAGGAGAGGAGTAGATCCAGTTCTCCATACCCAAACTGATTGAAGGATTATCCCTGCAATCTCAAAGGCCTCTGACTGTAGTGAGAAAGGTGGGACTGAGATATTTTGCTCTTTTTAGCCATACTTAGAAATAGGTGATTTCTGTACAGGATATTTGGGGCTTTTCACTGAAAGTTCTTTTCTGTTCTATTGCCCTTGTGCTTTCTTGCAAAGTTTAGTGCAGAGGTAAGACCATATGCGTAAGAGAGTTTCTTTTGTTGTATCTAACTACTGATAGACAAATTGACAAACTTACTAAACCCTTTCCAAAGTGTTTGGAAGTATCTGGGGCTTGTATTCTGCTGATCTGTAGTAGAAGTCTACATTTTGTCATCATTCTGCAGAACTCACCTGATGGGATAACATGATAGACAAGGCATGGCAAAATCTCATTTAGGAAGGAACTTTCTTCTTCATCAGATTTTCCCTGAGAGAGTTTGATTAATTATTTTCTCATTTAAGTAGGTAATATGGAACACTGTATAATTAGAGTGAAAAAGGTAGATGTAGCCAACAATAGTAAAGACAAGCAACCTAGTGCCAAAACTGCTACATTATTATTGATGATTATTATCTAGCATCACAGAGATACCAAACACTGCTTCTTCCCTTTCACTGCATGGGGATTTGTTCTGTCTCATTTGTCTTATCTTCATAGACCAAAAACCTGCAAGGACCCATTCACACTGTAAGGTGCAGTACCATGTCATTTAGAAGCTTACTTTCAACTCCTTTTTCTTTTCTTCACCTTAGAACAGATTAATTATGGTAGAAGTATTTGCAGCAGCCTGTCTGTCACCAGGAAACAATAACACAAGGCAGCTAGAACTGTAGGGGCAGACTTACTGGAAGGGTATTACATGATCTGGTTAAACTTAACAAATCAAATTTACTTCTATTTTGTTAAAAATCAGTTCCACAATGGATTAGCTAATGAAATGTCATTGCAGTGACTGAAGGATGTAAACCAGATATAGGTTTTTTGAGTTGGTCTGCAGAAGAGATGTTTATATCATACATTTTAAATAGACATAGGGGATAAATGAACATGCAATGTGTTTTTCATCAAACTTACTGCCTAGGAACTTTTAGTACTTGAGAAACAGTGCTGGTTGCCAGCTGTATTTCAGATGATCTCCTTATCATGTAGATCTCAGTAACAGAGGCACTGTGCAGACTTGTGGGTTTTGTTATAAAGAATGCAAAAGCCCGTGTTGTCTTTTGTTTAAAATATCACGAAGCAGAAGCTTTTAGTAAAATTTTGCTAATACAAAACTAACCTGAGAATTCAGAAATGGTTTATGCATTTACATACTACAAAGTAAGCATTGATTTTAGGAGCATTAGGGAGCAAAGTCTGAATCTGATATCTGATGCTATTTTGTAACCACAAGTATAGTGAACGTGAATGTGTCTTCTGCCAAGAATCTGTGTGTCTTACCATGTGAACCACCAACTTCACTGGGGAACAAACTTGGCAATTCTTTGTAAAAGGTGGTTATTCCTGAAATATGTGGGACAAGAGCGCAGAGAGAGGAAAGGGACTTTTTACTGTTCAAATAGTCATTTTGAACACACAAAAATATAATTCTTGAGAAAGCCAAGGGCCTGAAGGTTTGTTCTTCCTGTCTGACATACCTTTTGTGCTGTGAATTCTGAAGGAAGAAGGAAAGGTATGGAATATCTCTTATATGACATTAATATGAGATATTCAAAAACAACTCTTGATATTGCTGTGGTTTGCTTTCATACCAGAACTACAAACTGCATGAACATATTGCAAGCTCTTATCTACTTCAAGTCCTTAGAAATTTTCAGTTTATATTGCCTAAATCAAATAATTATCCATAATTAGAGACTATTTTTCTATGGCCTTTTCTGTAGTACTAGTAGGCTGTAAAAGTGAAGGTGGTTAGCAATTATTTTACTGAGAATTTGCAAAAGGTTAGGTACTTCCCCAGTGTCAGCTAATATGTCTCAGCTGGGAAGGAATAACTTTAAAAAAGAGTAATTGAAGACATGCAGGAGACCTGATCACTTGTAGTCTGGTGTAAACTGACTGGTGAACACCAGTGTTGTTGTGGTATTTGCACCACAACACCATGAGGTTTAAATAATTTGTTGGGGTTTTTTTTTGTTATGTCTTTATTTATTTTTTTTGTTTTAAAGCTGGAGTATGCTTTCTGATAACAAAAAAAAAAAAAAAGATAGGAACCTCTTCTAACAAATTAGGTTTTCTCCAAGACTGAAACTTTACATGTAGAAGGAATTATACTGGGGGGAGAAATGAAATGAAAGAAAGCAAAGGAGACAAAAAGCCCCACTTCACTCAAATGAAATACATAACAATTACTTCTAGAAAACACTTCTATTCTAGAATTACTTCCATGAAGGAAAATCAGGTAAAGAATGAAGGGTTAATTATGTGCAATCCAACCTAAGAATTTTTATGGTGTATTAAAATATTACATGATAGAAAGGAATTTACAGCAAACAGTCATGTGCTTTCTTAGTCCACCCTAATAATGCCAGAAACACCAGATATTCAGCTACTCTGTTGTCTAGAGAGAAAACAAATGGCATATTTTTGCTAATTACGAGTAAAGAAAGCCAAATTGAAAACTAGGTTTTACGGCAGTAGAAAATGATAGAAAATGGTCTATGCTCTCATAAGCTTATTTTTTTCTCATTACTTGAGATGAAACTGAAATCCTGCACACAAAATTATACTGATTTCATCAACTATGAATATGTATTTTCCAAACTATATGGCTATGAACATATGGATCATATTTTTTTTCAATGCCTGTCTCAAGTTTAAGAGTTATTAAAAGTCATCTGTTTAGTAATATGTGAACTATTTCCAGTATTAAAGCTCAACTTCTCAGCCATGATATTTTCCAGAAACATTTGAGAGAATTGTGTGGGGTTTGTGTTTGCCAATGAGAATGGACTACAATGAGGAGGGAGTAATATTTTTTATGTATTTGTTGTTTGTTTTGTCATTTACACTTTCATCTACAAGAACTTTCTCTTGGACACTTCCTAGTTCTGGCTTTCTTGCTATGTATCTGTTTTACCCTATTTGTCTTAAAGTGAAAAGGGAGATGCTTTGCATTTGTGCAGGATGATGAATCACTGTACAATTTAGAGTGTGTTACCACTTGTGTTCATTTCTTTACCATATTAAAGAAGAAACCTTATTCTCCATTGCGTTTTTTCCTCTGAAGCCTTGTGCAAAGTGCACAAAAAATTATCATCAGTGAAGTTCTGAAGTATAACAGAATGATTCTAATGTGCTTGGGACTCCTTGTGTGGATTGTACCTGAGAAAAGAATTGCATTCATGGGTCTAGCTCAGTGTGGATGTCATGTTTTCTGAATGTTGCTATGCTGTCCTGGGCATACTACACTATCATATGTATATTGTCCACTTGCAACTTTCTAAACTTGCTGATAATTATAGCTACTTGCTACTGAGTCACTGTACCATGTATAAAGCTGACATTAGGTTGTATACTTAAGTCCAATACCCACCCACTTCTGGATTGGGATGGCAGCCATAAAGTAGTTGTACTCTTGCTTCAGAGCTCATACTACACCTCTGCACAGGAATATGTAGATGGCCTTTCAACTCCTGAAATTAGGACACACTACCAGCTGTTAATGATGAAGCCACCCAAAACCACCACGACACCACCAACACACTTCAGCGTGGAATCAAAAGACTGATTTACTTGTGTTCAGTACAAACAGCAGTGTCTCTCTAATAAGAGGTGTATTGCTGGTATCACTATGTAGATAATAATATCTCTTTCTGTGTGATCCTCAGTGAAATTTTCAACATTCTGTTTCCCTTCCAGAGCATAAGAAGTCACGAACAATTGCAACACAGTGGTCCAAAACCACCAGTATGGGTGGTGGAGGAGAACAGGTAAGAGCTCATATCATATGGGTTATGGTGTTTGCATAGGAGGTCACAGGACAAATATTAGAAAGTCCTTGCCAGAAAAGTTAAAATGAATTTTCCTGCAAGGTGGTGTGCTGGCAGATACAATGACAGGGACACCTGGGATACTCTGCAACAACTGTCAGGCCTGAGCTATGGCTGCTATTCACCTTCCATGTACCCCAGAGAGGACAACCTGGACATCTGCCCAACACACCAGTTCAGGCATTGTCCTGGTGCCTTCCCTGAAGCATGAGAGTCCATGGAGATAAAGTTGGTATGATCTTAAATTAAGAGTGGAATATGTCATAATAATTGACTACTCTATTCCCCTATGCATATCTCTTGTCATCTCTCTGGAACAGGTCAAATTAGGTCCTGCTGACCCCTGGGAAAAGGATGAGAGAGGATTCTCCAGCCAGCTTCAGTGGTACAAAATGATGTCACATGTAGAGACATCTATAGTACTGCATCAGCAGTTGGTTGGCATTATCTTGGGCCAGTATGTAAATGGTTGCTAGGTGCATTTAGGGTGACAGGTAATCCTGTGTTTGATGCTCTCTGGCAATGTCAGAGCTGAGACCCTGGGGAGGAGAGACTGCCTAGATGCGCTCCCTTTAGGTGCCCTGCAGCTGTAATGTGGAATTGCAGCGTCCTGGGCATCCCTTGGGTCACACCGGCTGCTGGGGTCCTGTGGATTATTGCACTGCAGGAGCCTGCACTCACGGGGGTATCAGCCAGACTGCTTCCATGGCATCTTTTACATCCAAAGCCAAGACAACATGAACTGTCTGAGAATTTGCCCTGAAGTGAGCTGTTGCAGGGTCATACAGAGACAGCTATAAAACCTTTGATCATCCTGCTGCAACTGCTGAAGTGCCATCCTGAGATGCCCCCCTCTAGATTCCCCTTGTCTGCTCTGTTTTCTGTCACCTCTGCAAGGACAAGCGGCACCAGCCCTCTAGATTCCTGCACCAGGATGCTGTTCTCCACTGACGGAAGCTTGGCAGTGATTTCAATGCATTCAGATGTCTAGGAAGGGTCTCCCATTGTGCTTGGTCCTGTTATCAGGGACATAAAAGGAAGGAGGCACTTCTTACATTCCCCTACGTGACCCAAAGCAAAAGTTCCATGTGTGGATTTTTTTGTTCTTTTGGGGAGAAAGGAATGTAGGTGGGTCTAGTAAAATAAATTGCAGGACTTTTTGTTTTGATTAAAGCTATTGTGTAACAACTGCTTGTATTTTCTGTAGTCACATTCCTACAGTTACACTCACAATAGAAGGCAGCTTATTTTCAAAATGAGAGGAAGACTTGACAAAAGGTTACAATTAAGAAAGAAAAGCTAACAACATTGATAAAATATGCCCTTATTATAAAATTATTAGCCCTAATCCATACTTCAGACAGCTATAAACCTGGTTTTGGTTTCCAGCTGCAGGCTAAAAATTGTTAAAATGATAATGAGCTTTCTCAAATGCAATGCATGATGATAGAAAACCAATCCAAATATAAATAAGAAAACTATCTTTTCTTATATGAAAGAGGTATTTTTTTTCTCCAGAGAAATGCCACATTCATGTTTAAAGCATAAAATACAGTAAAGGAATAGACACCAGTATTTAAAACATGCAGATGAGCTCCAGAAGGCATTAGCATAGCTGGCTGCAAAGAAGGTATTATTTATCTTAGGAGTCACTGTGTAATGTGTAACATATACAGAAAAGAGAGGTACAAGGTCAGCTTTCATGCTTAGGAGTGATGGTAGTTTGAAATTGGAAATATTTTTTATGAGGCCCTCTGTCACTTAACTTCCAGGAAAACATACTGTGGCAAACGAATTCTTTCAACCTTTCCTTTTCTTTCTAATTTTCTGTGTAGGAAAGCAAGATATTTTTTATGTTTTTCATCTTGAGAGTTCCTGAAAACTAAGAATAGATGAAAGGGAGACATGCTAACCAGTTTCTTCCAGAAAAATTCCTGTATCTACAGATTCATGTATTTTAGGGTTTCAAAGGAACATTATGATTATCTAGTCAGAACTGCCTGACAGGCTGTAAAACCACACCAAGTAATCTCTCCATCAAGCACATAACATCTGTTTGAGTAATTGCATACCTCTTAGAGAGATACCTAGTCATGATTTAAGGTCTGCAAGTGATGAAGTTCTGTAGCCCTTACTCAGGATTTGACTCAGTGAAAACACTGGCATATTATGCTCACTGTCAGGTTTGAAGGAACAGAAAAAATTTAACTGGCTTTAAAACAGTTCTGTTTCAAATCTGTACGAACAAACTCTACAGAACTTAAAACAAACTAAAAGAGAATGCATCATAAGAATACTTGTGCACAATCTTCCCTTTTGTAAGGACACAAAAACATATTCTATTATTTTTCTTGGAATTTTTAAATTGACTGAAAAGATGAATTCTGCAGGTGGATCTCTTTGGTTTTAAACTTATTTACTTTTCTATTTTAGTGATCTCTAGGAAGACTTTCCGGCCCTCTGTATGACATATTGTTCCTAATATACATTCTAGCCTCTTTTTACCTTCAGTATCTTTTTAAAGACACTAACGTAAAGAGATTTACAGTAGAGGCGCTAACTGCAAGTAGTGAGATAAGTTCTCTCACAAATGCCACAGGAATTCAAACTTCCATAAACTAATGAGACTAAAGGTGTTTGGATATGACACCAGAGCAAAATAATGACTGAACTGCTCACTTACTGACAAACACCACAGAAGCATAAGAGCTCTGTTGCAGAAATAAGGACTAACTGGCATTCTGATCAACATATCTGTGCCTGTGGTGGGAGCTGTATAAATATATTTGGTTGTTAATCTGATCAAGCTACCTGAAAAATATATAGAGACAAAAGATGGCATTTTCTGAACAGACGTGGATACAATATGTTCACAGATCATGTCAGGATGTGAACCTATGCTGATATGCAACTTTAAAATACACACTGCCAGAAATTACTTTCCCTCTTTCAGACACATTAATAAATAGTAGAAAAATATTTCAGAATATAATATTATCAAAACATGCTTGTATTGGTAATCTTGTTTTCTGTGGTAGCGAACATTAGGCCTACATAAACTTTCAAACTATGGTAGCTCTTCTCTTTGAAATAACAAATGTTTCCAATATTCATTCACACCATCTGATACAAGAATAGATTTTGCTTACGTCCAGTGATGCCCTGCTATTGCTTGAATTGACTGTCACAGCTGAAGGTCATGGAGTGACTCGGTGCCAATAAAAACAGATGAAATATTGGGAAACCACTTTTTAAAAATCTTACCTTGCTAAAAGGAAGCCCAATTGCCTGAAAAAAATGTAAACTTTGAAAAGATAAGCATTAGTCATGGCTTCTCAGCTCACCTTTCAAAGTTACATCAACAGAAAAGGCAGTCAAAATATTTGCACACCTAAATAAAAAAAAAAAGCTAGGATTTTACTTTGGAACTTAAAAATAGCTCAGTTCATTCCCCTAGTCAGATAGAGACTTCCTGTGTGACTGGGTAGATTGCTTGGGACAAGGTTTCTGAAGGCATGTAAATGTCTACGTTCACATTTAGATGTGCATTGGAGTATTTCCGACAGATTTTCATAACTAACAAGCACTGAAAATGAGTGCATATCTACCTTTAAATTGATCTTTAAGTGTTTTTTTCCTAATGGGTAGTCTGTGGGTTATTAGGATCATCATGAATGTGGGCTATCATTGAATCATAGAATATTCCGAGTTGGAAGGGACCCATCAGAATCATCGAATCCAACTCCTGGCCCTGTGCAGGACACCCCAAGAATCACACCATGTGCCTGAGAGCATTGTCCAAATGCTTCTTGAACTCAGACAGGCTTGGTGCTGTGTTTTCACTTTATATCTTTTGGATAAGTAAGTTTGATGCCTATGAAGATTTTGAGAACTGACAGGTCTGACAGTTTACTATAGGAGTGTAGACTGTTCCCACCTATAATATGAGAATAATTGTACCTTCACTAGGAGCTATCAAATAAACACAGGACACATTGTGAGAAAGTTATTTTGTGTCATGATGTAGCCATATTTCAAGCTTGACTTAAGATAAGGAAAAGAAAATCTCCAGTTGCTGCATAAAGAATATATGTTTTTTCTGTAACTTGCTCTCCCTATTTCCACAACTCACCAAAGAAGAAAGAAAGAACACAATATACAAGTGTAAACTAGGTAGGGGAGAAGTCCTCAAATCAGAATTTGACAGCATGTAAATACCTGAAATCACACAGCAGAGTGCTGCTCAGTACATCCTAGTAGTTTCTCAGCATTTCAGAATTAGGGCAGATTTTGCATATTTGTTTCAGACTTGATTCTGCAATACTAAACTAAATGAATCATCTCAACTTATGCAGAATTTCCTTGAAATCAAGAGGACTAATTACACAAAAATCACTCATGATGGGAGGAGTTGCAGTGAGGCCACATGCACTTAAGCCAATTGAAAAAGCTCTATCCAGAATGCACATTGCATATGTATGAATAAGCTAACTGCTGACAGGAAGGCACTACTGGTGTTTATTAAATGTGATGTCTCAGAAGCAACATTTGGCTCAAGGAATTCCTTCATTTGAGGAGCTTGGAAGGGATATCAGTGAAAAACAATTAAACATAGTTCTTATAATCCTTCATAAGCATTTGCTATGAGCAACCATCAGGGGTGAGATAATGCAAAAGGCAGTTAGTTCAGTGCTTGACTGTCATAGGTTCCATCACATGTATGAGAAACTGTATTGCAGTTTGAAAAGATTTCTACATCATAAACTTTTACGCTTGTCATTTTTTTTCCTGCCACAGTGGACCAGTAAGATATGACTGCTGAGGATATTTATGTTGACAAAGTAGACAGTGCAGATATTATAAGATTGGTACATGCCATTTAGCAGTCTAGTTTCCCTATGCTTTTTAGATTTATAGAAATACTTTAATTTTTTGTACTAAGAGGCAGAAAAACATTTCTTATCCAAAATATTCAACTATGGTTAGTCCATTTTAATCATTGCATATAAAAGTTTTTTATTCTTTTCTTCAAATCAGACTGGCAGAGATCATTTAGAGCATTCAACTAGAATGGTCTCAATAAAAACTAATCAAAAGCTCCTGTGAGTTTGAGCATGGGATCTGGTAAACTCAGTAACAAATAAAACATAATTCTAAACATTCATGTTCACAAAAAAAATAATTACAAAATCTGAACAATAAGTTAATAAAGTAAAATAGTTATCTACTGTTCAGATATAAAATCCCAGCAACTTAATTTATATATCACTATAGCAGATATGATAAAATTATGAATAATGCTATCCACTGTCATAAGTGGTACTTCAAGATTTCCAACAGAAAACTTATATTTTAATTTTCTGTTCATAAATAGCCAAAAGTAAGAGGCAAAGCCAGCCTAATAGTAATCCAAGGTTCTGTAGGAGAAACATCAACCAGGGTCGCCGCGTCTGAATATGAGTCATTTCAGGAAGCTAAAAAAAGAATAAGACATCAGAATGAGAGCCAGATACATTCATCTGTGGGAAAAAAAGTTATGGGAAAACAAGGCAAACTTCATTTAAAAAAACAAAAACTTTTCAAAATGCTGAGCTTATGACTGTAGTTATTAATGTGTAGCATTTTCTGTACATCGTAACAAAGCTGATCTTTACAGTGAAATATTTAAATTAACCAAATATATGGGCATTAACCAAATACCCATTTTGGTTCTTTTACTAGCACTGACAAGAATTATAAATGAGATTCCGAAATTTGTTAGCTTCTCAATAGTTTGTAGCAATTTCATATAGCTGTCTGCAAGGAAATGCTTATTTAGTAAAATTAGTGATTCCCTTTTGTGGGAATAAATTAGTTGGAGTATTTTTTGTTTGAGTTCTAAATATAGGGTCAATCATGCTCTTTCTGAAATAACTGCCAACACTCCTATTTACTTGGGTTTTACTAAATGTATAAGAGCAAAAGAGGATTTTTTATATATGCTTGAAAAAATTGTTTAATATTTTTCTCTGTGAGTTTTAAATCAAGTAAAGGAGCAGCACCTGTTTATAATCATACTAAAAACTACTTACAATGACCTTCCACTGTACATGGTCTCTTTTATCAAAGTTTTAAGCTAAATGTATGTCTAAACAGAGCCTGTGAAAATGATGCCTCAGGCTCAAATTCTCTTAATATTTTTGCTTTATGTCTTATAGAGACAAGGGGAAACACTAAGAACTGCTAATACTTTTACATCAACTCAGGAAATAAATATAAAGCAATGGCCTGGTGCTGACCTCTGGTTTTGGTTGCGATTTTTTGTCTACTCCACTTGCAGCCTGCACTTGAACAAAGCTACTGAGTTCCTCTGCTCTTTGGAACCTCTTCACAGTAGCTGTAACAGCAGTAGCCACTGGGAGACAGTGGAGTGGTGCTGACTAAGGAGGCTAACAGGAGTGTTTGCTATGCTTATCATTCCCTCTGTTCAGAGAGGGGGGGTCTCTGGGGCTGCTTCTTCTGCACTCTTCTTTCTCTGGAAGTTATCATGGGCCCAAAAGAAAACTGTAATGGAAAATCAGCCTCCCCTTTAAAGTTTTGTTTGAAAATAACAGGCAAACTCAAACACCCTGGATCTTCGTTACAACTAGGCAGTGATTTAAATTATGGTACAGAAACTCATGTAGTTATACTTGATCTGTATTTAAAGATAACCGGAAACTTTTAATCCAAAGAAAGTGCAAACACTTCAAAGTTCTGGATGTAAATCAAAATCTGAATTGACATTTTGTAAATGCCCGGAGCACGTGGTTTTTGTTGTGTATTTAAGCAAAAACTGTTAATTAGGACCTAAGCCTGAATTCAGAGTTCCAGTCTAGACATTTGGTCTTTCTTATTTATGCTTATAATCAGTCTATTTTGTCCTCTTCCCCAGTGCCTGAGTGAACAAGTTCTCCAAACTGGAAACTTTTTCTCCTCCCACTGCAAAATCTAGTCTTTTCTCTTATTGCTGTCAGTGGCAATTTCTGAGTTATACACAGTAGGTTTCTAAGAAAGTTTTCAAAAAGAATTCTCATCAGATAGCACCCTTCCCATGTCCAGTGCTGGTGGCTGCTCCCTCCATCTAACCTACGTGCGTATTATCAACACGCAGACCATTTCTATAACCATACCTATTGTGACATCCCTGCTTATCTGTAAAAATAAAAGCTGATTGCTGTCACAATATCAGCTTTGGTTCCGCAATTCTCTGTGACCAACAAAGTGTGCGGTACAGCAGAGTGAATCTCGTTTAGGAAGCATAAGCCTATTCAACCAGCAGATGCAAACCACTTCAAAAATTGAGAGAATGCAGCACCACATCAAGGGACTACTCTATTCTCACTCCAGCTCATGTTATCATGACCACACAAAAGATAAGAAGAAATAGGAAGCAGCACGCTGAAAGGAGGCATGAGGGGCCATGTACTGGCTAAAAAGGAGTTCTACCAAGCTGGGGCATATATGGCATGACTGTTGCACTGCAACAGCCCAGTAAATCACTTTAAACACTTCTCCTTTATTTTCAAAAACAAAAATATTTGTAAGGTTAGTCAGAGCAAACATCCGTTTTGCATAATTTTTGGTGAAAAATGATGAAGGATATAAATGATTTTACCTTTTGACTTTTTTCAGTTTCTAAAATTATTAGTCTACCCTGCTTACTAATGGAGCTAGAATGCCATTTGTCAAAATGAAAAACCTTTAATCAACCACAGAAATAGTTTTGTGCTAACTTGACTGCGGTAGCTGTTTCACAGTGCTGTTCTGTCAATAAACCTCCACTCATACCCCTCAATGTTCCTCAACGCAGAAACCAGTGAGGTTGTTTAATTTTACTGAACTGCTGCTGTCACAAGCACATGAATATGTGAAAGCCCATAAAACAAGTACCGAAAATTACAGGCAAGCTTTGTATTCCGTTAGGTGTTCGTACACCATTGGCAGGAACACTGATGATTGCTGTTTGCAGATGAAAATGCAGCAGAGAATAGAAGCTACTTCTGAGCAGAAAGTTGAAAAATACATAAAGTATGGCTCATTTTCTTGACATGTACTATACAAACTACAAAACTTTTCAGATCTATAGATTCCCTTAGTGCTACATGAATAATTTTTAAAAATAAAATAATCCCTGAGATATTTGACGCTTCTGCCAAACACAGATGAGCAAACCAAAGAGAATATACAGAGAAATAGATACAGAGATACAGAGAATATGCAAAGCCTATTAATAAAAGGTATTGAGAGAAATAATATCCTCCCTTCTCTCTCCTTTCTTTCTCCTCTTCACATCAAGACCAAGATCACAGGGACAAGCTGAGAACAAGGGAAAACATGTCCCTGTCTCTGCCTGGAACTGTATTATCTCTTGGGATTTACAGATGGTGCAGTGCTTTTAAGACAGGGAAAAACATGGTATTGTTCTAGAAGCTTGTGGATCCCTGACGAATGCTGATCCTACACCGATTGCAAAATATGTCTATGTCATTCTTAGCCCTATTAGTAAAACCATGCCTACTCAGTAGGTAGGCAGCCTCATTTCCAAATTTCTCAGTCTCAGAACAAGCTGCAGCTTGGTACACAGTGTTCTTGTCTGTTATTTACCACCTCAGTCAAGACTGTTGACACATCCACAATCCTGAGGCAGTTCCCTCTTAAGCTCTTCGGAGCACTTTATGTTCACTTTAGTTACAATAGCAAAAATAGAATAAATACTACCAAGGTCTGAGGTCAATTATTATAAGCAGGATTTTAAATAGGTTATAATACTGGAATGGCATATCAGGTTTAAAGTATTGTGCTTGAACCTGGTAACTAATATCTCAGGCATAAGGTGGGAGGTAGTAGTGAACACAACTGAGAGACAGCCAGGCTTGGGGAAAACACAGTAATAATTTATGAAGTGACTTTTTTTTCTCCCTCTTCATCTAATCACTCAAAATATTCCGTCTCTGTTCAGGAGCTTGTAAGCGAGTTTACATCAACACGTGAGAGTGAAAGACCATGTGACAAAGCTGGGAAGGCAATTAAGTTCTGCATTGCTACAAGTGTAACAGTTAGCTATCTCTTCAATAAATGATGGGGCCCGAGGTATCTGCATGAGCTAGGATACCTCTTTGTACAGTCCTTAGACCTTTCTCCTACTGTATATCTTCACACTTTATTTTTCTATAGTCAGATCATTGCTATTGAACTGGGACTATGAAAAATATTGGGCAAATACAAAAAAGTTGAGGCAATGTGATGGCTTATGAATTACTTAGGAGCTTAGCCAAATCTAAGACAGAAAGGAAGAGTGCAGGATAAGCATCTTTGCATTTTAGTTCAGAAACAGCAAATTCGTGTTGCAACAATGGATGAAAATTATATAAAGAAAAGGGCACAAAAAAGTAACCAACTTCTTCAGGGTTTTAAAAAACCCTGCAGGTTCAAATGTTTAAGTTTCACAAAGTAACTAAAAATATATTGTTTACGTTTCCTCCTTTAAAAGTCCTTTATGCCTTTCTCATGTATTAGCCTCCTAATGGCCTTTATTTCACCTTTTCATTACTAATGACACCTAGCATGAGAATGACATGAAACAAAACCAGATTATTGTACTAAGTACTGTACATGCACAGGGCAGATGACATGCTCTTCCCAACAAGCCTATGAGCTCTTTTTCTCTCCGAGTTCATCCACCTGCATTTGTCTGACACTCATCTATAATGTGTGGCTAAGCTGAAAGGAAAATATACCCATAGACTGAAGTTCTCACCATTTCTGCTAAAGATAAATACAAGAACATTCCAGCTGTAACAGTAAAAATCCAGTTTTGAATGGATGGGTCAGTTGATAGAGAAAGGCCAATATAAAGTCCTAAGAATGCTGTCAGTGCACTTATAAAATTCATCAGAATTGCAATCTTCGTGGGGAGCCCTGTACTTAGCAGCACAGCAAAATCTCCTGCATAGAGAAAAAGACAGAAAATTTATTATTTAGCTGATACATGTATTTGGAAGACTCTTGGTAATAAAACATGAAGGAAAATAATTCAGACATGCACAAAGATAGTGAATGGCGTAGGGTTGCCTTTAGATTTCTTAGAATTAGTTATAAACTCGTCCCATATGAAAAAAATACCCAAAACCTCAAAACAACAAAAAAGTAATATTTACTTGTATTTGTTTAGCTGTTCCTAAAGATAGCATACAGTATACAGGAGCAGTTTTCTGTTAGTTCTCGATGTTCTATGACATTTCCAACTTGGGTACAAGCAAAAGTGAACTCACATGTTTTCCCAGAGTTTCTAAATCTTTCTCCACTGGGAACTTGCCAGTTCCAAATGTGGGTATATTTGCAGGATGATGTTTGAGTGTTTTACAGGTGCTGCAAGTCAGAGTAACCTATGCCAGTCTGATTCCAGTTTGAGATTCCATAACAGGTCCACAGAAGAAGATTTTAAAAATTCTACTCTGTGATTGTAAAATTGCCACTTTGACACTGGGGCACTATTGCCCAGAATTTTCTCTGCTATCCAAACAAGAGTTACCAGTTTTACAGGAATCCCCCATCCCACCTTTTGTTTGGGGAAGTTTTCTACATAGTGCATGAAATCTTCAGTCATTTAAGAATGGAAATAAGAATCTGTAGTTCTCATCTCAAACTTTCCAGTTTATACATGTTCATCAACACAATGTGAGGAACAGCTTCAGCTATGCTGAAAGTTTTACCACAAGAAGTTAATTGAGGACAATATTCAACAGAACAATCTTCCTGTCCTGTCCACTGGTAAAATAGATCATACACTTTCTTTTACTACCTTATTATTCTTGATTAGCAGCAGGAAGGAGGGTAACATGGGGAATATTGAAACTGCTGCATATTGAAAGTCTTGGATAGCCCATTGTGTCAGGCATGTCCATTATGCACACATGGCTCTTGCTCTCAGTTTATAATTTTTTGTCTCTGTACACATAAGAATAACAGGTCACCCTTGGCCTGATGTCCTTTACATTTGGAGAAAGT
Organism: Neopelma chrysocephalum; assembly: GCF_003984885.1. NCBI lineage: Eukaryota > Metazoa > Chordata > Aves > Passeriformes > Pipridae > Neopelma > Neopelma chrysocephalum. Next base: position 3,791,321 of record NW_020897765.1, read on the forward strand.
GAGATGGGATGGCATCCAATAATGAGTGCAGAAGCCTCCCCTGGGTTTTGGGGAGGGGAAAGAAAGTAGGAGTATTGCACATTAATGTTCATGATGTTATAAGCAAGAATTCCCACAAATATCATACATGAAAGAACTCTTTGGGAAACCTGGAAATACAAAGCCAATCAGGAAAAATACATATATATATATATATATTTCTTACCCATTTCATGAGGAATTTCATGGCATAAAATAGCAACAGTCGTTGTCACACCTGTTTCTGTTGAGGATGAGAATGCTGCTCCTATTACCAGGCCATCAGCAAAATTGTGAAGACTGTCACCCACCAGAACCATTATTGCTAACAGGCTGATTTTCTTACCTCAGAAAAGACAAAGAAAGAAACAAACAAATAAAAAGCCCAGAGGTTTTAACACACACAGATATTGTAATTTTTGTTATTTACAAATGATTTGGATTTTTGGTGACTTTGCATTTAAAATTATAAGTCATAATAGTCAGAGGGAAAGTGTGTTTAACTTCTTTTCCCTTGTTACTGCATTTCCTTCAATACATTTGAAACTAAAAGAGTGGGTTGCAGTACAATTCAGAGATGCAAATACCAGGCAGTAACTTCCTTATTCTTACTAGGTTAACTATTAGACAAAAAGTTAGGTTTGAGTCTAGTCTCAGGATACATCTCAAGGGTTTCTATTAATCATTTTTTATTTGTCAAAATTCACACAAGTTTTCCTAGATGTTATTCCTAGATGTTATTTTTCTGGAACTCACAGGATTGCAGAGCTATATTGAAGATGAATATTTGGTCTCAGGCAGCTGATTGTTTTAATCCTGTAGAGCTTGCTAAGACTGAATAATATTTGCAGGGTCTATTTTTTATGAGGCTGTATTTCAGTGAAAGATAGAGATGAAAGACAACAAGCCTCAGAGTATCACTACTAGTACAGGGTTACAGCATGCTTATTTCCAAAGTTTGTTCCAATCAATTAATGGCTATTATGCTCATAATACTCCTATCTGGAGCACCACTCATGGGTGCAGGTGGCTGTTTGTCTTTCCCATTCTGCTCTGTGACCTCATTTTAGCATGGAACAATATACTGGCCGTTCATGATCAGACATCTGACATGAGTGGAAAGGTGATTCTAGGGATGCAAGCACTGAAATCAAGCTAGGGAATTAGGGACAATCTCTCTGTCCAGCCTGTAGCACAGACAGCTGGGTGGCATGCTGAATGGATTCACAGGGAGAGAGTTTATCTCTTCAAGTAGCAACAAGGCTCTATATAGGTTCAATGTCTAAACTTAGCAACACATAGTTGGCTCCCCTATCCTGTGCTTTGTTTTACTCATTTTATCCACAAGCTCACAAGCAGGACTGCCTAATGTTTCTCAGGAAACTCATTCAGCTTCCCGCTACACAGAATGGACAGAACACTTTGAAAAGGGCTGGTTTCATGCCTGAAGAAGCAGGGTCGTGATTTGGGCCCTAAATATGTATTTTCCTGACTTCTGATGACCCCCCATAGTCATAATATGACAGACTAAGGACCTAAAGTGGAGCTGCACAAAACTGCCTGAATATAGTTATTACCAGGTTTCACTTCAGTAATGTTTCTCAGAGACGACTATTTTATAGTGACAGGGGAGATGTTTTTCTTACAGAAACTGGCTAGAAATGAAGTCTTCAGACTATTATAAAAAAAAACACACAGCACATAAAAGCTTAACAACCGTATTCAGAAAATCTTCCCTAGTTGCCTGGGAGCTCTGCGGGTTCAGAAGTATTGGCAGGCTTGTTAGATTTTCCTGCCAGCTTACAGAGCCGGACGTGGATGTCCCCAGCTTGTACAGTTCTTTCTAAACACTATGGGCAGTTTATAATCAATAGTGCAGAGCATGAATTACATAGAAATAATAGATTATTGCACTACATTAAGTTTGTGATTTGTAATAAGCACTAGTAAGGATGAAATTGTGGCCTGCCCTGAGATCTTATTAGTCTGTTTTGTTCAAGTATCTTATTATTGAAGAAGATATACCATGATTACTGGAACTCACTCCAGCATGTTGTGTGTAATGTAACATAGGGATCAGGTTAACATTATGACGCAATTGCAAATGTAAGCTTCGGGAACTTACTTGACAGAAAGTTAAGATGCATGTATAAACAAATCTGAATGTTTATCTTAATTTACTTTCAGCCTATTTTAAAGCAGCTTTGTTACTGGCAATTATCTCACTGCATTATATTCCAACAGAAACTATTAACTATAAATTTATTATCTTAACTATTTCTACAAAACCTCTTCTTCTTCAAAAATCTTATACTTATTTTTAATTTTTTTTCCTGCTTAAATAGAGGATCAGAACTCATAGCAAATTCTGTTCCATAATTTTCATAAAAACCCCAAAACTAATGCGTGCAGGACTTCAATCATAGATTACACTTTTAAAGTTTTGAAAAAGAGTTTAAAGCAAACATCCATAAATAGATCTTTTTCCAATGTTTCAATGACTCACACTGAAAAAATATTTCTAGTAAATGTAAAGTGTCACTGAGTATACCAAATATAAAATGCTACTGTTTGGTCTTTTCAGATATTGACAGAATAATTGTGGATAAATGAGGAGAGGGCCTGTGAGACATCTTTCTCTTCAGAAAGCTTCTTTCTTTCTGAGTCACTCACTGGCTATCTAAGGTGACTGACTCCTTTTTCAGTCCTACTTGACATACATTTACAGTGAAGCCTCCCAGTGGACGAAATGCCAGGCTTCTGCCTTAAAGCTGCAGATTCCATTCAGTTTTGGACAAAAAGCACCTAAAAGTTTAGCTCAGTACGAAGGTACCCAGGCATATTTATGCATTTAGCCATTTAAAAGAACTCTAACAATACAAACTTTTCACAGAATCACAGAGTATGCTGAGTTGGGAGGGACCCACAAGGATCTTTGTGTCCAACTCCTGGCCCTGCCCAGGACCATTACCAAGAGTCACACCATGTGCCTGAGAGTATTGTCCAAATGCTTCTGGAACTCTGTCAGGCTTGATGCTGTGATCACCTCTATGGGGAGCCTGTTCCAGTGCCCAAACACCCTCTGGGCGAAGAACCTTTTTCTGATATCCAACCCAAACCTCCACCGACACAACTTCAGGCCATTCAGGTCTTGTTACTACTCACCAAAGAGAAGAGATCAGTGTCTGCTGAAATTATGTATTCACAAAAAAGCCAAAACCCAAACAAACAAAACTCAAACCCAAACAAAACAAAGCCCAAATCCCAAAATAACCCCTCCTTTCCTACTGAGGTTTCACTTACTGATTTCTAATATGGAGGTAAGACTGAGGAATCAGGATAAAATGATACCAAACAAAGAAGATTATTGAAAAACTATCACAAAATTAGTTACTTAGAACAAATAACATTGAGATCACTAGAAATTAGTGTGTGCTTAGCACATAATGATGATTGAACTGAATGGAAATATCTAGAGATGAACTACGAAGTCACACTCAAACTGGCACTGGATTGTGTACTACTGGAGACTCGAGACTGAAGAAATGAAAATCTAGATTTCTAATGCCTCAGAAACTGAAATTAAGTCCACAAGAACAGAGGAGAGCATTAAAAACCTAGAAGATAATGACATCATTAAATAAATCACACTGACGACCTGAGATCTGAGATCACAAAATTAAGGGGAGTTGATTATAGTAAATAAACTGATTTCAATTAAAATATCATTCCCTCAGGTGAATGACTGCAACTCTACTGAATTTACCAAGGTCACAAGATACAGTCAAAGGGAGAATTTGATTTATACTCTATTTTCCTATTTTTTTTATTAAGCAACAACAAACACAGAAGACAGGAATTATCTGAAATTGTCTGAAGAAAACAGATTATACTAAAACCGACAGCCATCATGAGCCTGTAATTTCACACCTGTAATAAATCATTACTGGTTCAAAGAGGCTATTGCTTTACCGTGTAAGAGAAGAAGGAAGCAGAATTATATTAGTATAGTGAGCCAACAAAACAATCATTCCACCACCTTCAGAAATAAAAGCCTGAGCTAAGTTTATAATTACAAAAATCTGTTTTGTATTAATTTTTGAATGTTTCCCCTTAAGAAAAGGCTTTAGAAAAATAGATTGCAACAGTGAGACAGCAAACACTAAAGCAAGGACAGTATAAGACTAATGAACTTCACAATTACAGGGCTGGCAGTTGAGAAGGTCTTTAAGTAGAGATTAAATTATGTAGCCAGGCGCCATCAGATGTGGCGACATAGCACATAGCAAGCACAGAGCTAAGCCAGCTTCAGACTTTCAATTCCATCTTAGGTCTGAAGGATTTTCCTGTTACTTGTCTAGTCTTTTTATTGATACTAACTTTTTTTGCTGATTGTCTTGCTCTCCGGAGGAACTTCAGCAGATTCAGAATCTTCAGGGCTTCTCTAGTTAAAAGTAAAGATAATGGATCAGTGTTAAGGGGCTCTTCCAATTGCTGCTATAAATACTGGAAAGTATCAACTAAGTTCAAGCTATTTGAATAAAAGATAGTCAATTGTTATTTGCACAGATATCATTAGAATAATTTATTGACCGCTGGCAGTGTGATTGGTACTGCAGAAACACATGAGAAAGAAATCTCCCTTGCCCAGAAAAGGTGAGGGTCTAATTCAGGTAGGAAGATATACATAAGCACTGTTGTTGCCCAAGAAAACCATATTTCTGCTTGAATACCTAAAAATCTGAGCCAAATGCAAGACTAAAAAGGAGATTATGATTCAAATTACACGTTTTGATTTTGTCATGACTAGAACTGTAGTTTCCTGATGGAGAAGGTGTCCATAGGATTTCCAAGGAATAATAGGTAGAATCTCTTTGGCATTCATGTTCCTCATAGTTACTCTGTGAAAACACAAGACTAAGAAAGATGATCATGGGTAGGTTTCACCCCCTTTCAAAATACAGGGGGTTTTCTTCAGTGTGGTGCAGTCTCCAGTGCCCTGACTCTTGGCTTTTATCTGGGGCTTTGTCTCAGCACTAGACATCCCTGGTTGGACATAGCAGCACATGAGTAGACTTCACTACAAGGAGTGAAATTTACCCTTATTTCAAGTGAAGAAAGAGGCAGTATCTTCATCCTTATCCTAGAGAGTTAATTTGATGCATCTGCCGCAACATTTAATTAACAGATATTGCAACTGTGGGGAGAGAAGGGAGAACATGAGCAATCTCTCACTCTCCCTACCTCCCTGGGGCTTTGTTTTCTGAATAGAGAAATTATTAGAAATTCATGTGAGTGAGAGATAAGTCAAAAAACTTGTTTGCTTGAAACCAGAAAAACTGAATTTATCATTGCTATTTTTTTTCCCCAAAAAAGTGTCTTAAACCTATTATGGTAGCCAGCGAAGAGTCAACAACAGCACAAGAGTTCAGTGTTAGGACAGTAGATACCACTCCAAAAACTGTAGCAGGGATGTATGTTGAGTAGAAAATAGAATACATTAATTGGCCGGTATTAGCGTGCTTGTGATGTGGGATATGTGCTGTAGAAGTATGAGGAGAGAAGAAAAAAGAATGTTTTTCAAATTCTGCATTTTAAAGGAAAAATAAATGTCTTTAATTCCTGTGATTGCAGCCAGTCATATGAATTCCAGTAATTGTTCCATTTCTCCTATAATATTTATTCACATGCCACTTCTTTGAACTCTGAGTCAAAACTGGAAGACTAATCACTGACCTGAAGGATTTAGAAGTTTTTCTTAGTCAACCAGTGTTTGTCTTAGTGTTACTCACATGATTCTGAAAAATTGGCTGCTCTTGTACAAACCAGCTAAGCCAGGATAATTCATGTGATCTATATAGAACTTTGGGGGCATCTTGCAGCTGAGTGGAATGACATGATCATTCATTATCATAAACAGGAAGCTATGACGTGGCTCACAAATTAATAAACGTGTTTCACTCATCTGTTTGCTCTGTTTTCACTTGAGAGTTTCCCAATTCTGTTTTAAAGATTAGCAGTGGCTCATGAGGCTTTTGCCTATCACAACTGACTTAGTAAAATGGAGTTTACATTATGGATCTCTGGAGCAACTTATTATTTAAATAACTTATGTACATAGATACTGAATACAAACTGAGGAGACTTGTTGGAAAAAAAAAAGAAAAAACAGGTTAAGAGTTAAGAGTCAATGTAGTTTGCAAGGATTTATCTGTCTGGATACTATCTACAGGCCAATATAAAACCGTGTAACTTTTTATAGGTAAGCACCATTCCCATGTATCCAACTTGCTTATGCTACCCTTAAAATCTGTGGAAAAATGCTCAAGAACAGTCCAAGATTTAATCTGTTCATTAATTATGCACTGAACTCTCACTGCAGAAAATCATAAAGTTTTTCCCCTGGAGAATCTGCCTTTACATATAATCAATTTTTTAAAAGAAGGGAAGAGGAAATTCTTCAAGAATTTTATTAACAAAATGTAGTACAGGAGGTGAATTGTTATATCAATCTGAGACACACTGAAGAAAAGTTATTGTAAAGTATCTGCGCTTGAAATCTCTGTAGAAGCTCATTATAAACTTCAAAATCTATAGATTCCTAATAATCATGTCATGTAATAACACCAAATCAATAGAAACCGAAAAATATTACTGATTTATTACATTAATTTGGTTCATTTTTTTCAGGAATAGAGAAAGAAGAACATAAAATCAGGGAAGTATGTCATATTGGTAACCTACCAACTGTATGGTTGAAGTAGATTTGCCTCTGCCTGAATGTTCATTTAATTCAGATTCCACTGGAAGATCATGGGAATGTCCCCAGTGCCCATTAACTAAAGAAAGGCCCTGCTGAATGAAGACGCTTTGCAATTAGTTCTGAAACCCATGAACACAGGTGCAGTATTTCTCAGCCTTTTGTGAAAATTTAGCATTTTTAAGAATTAATTTTTTCAAAGCAAAATCTATTTAAAAAGATTGTTGGCTGGTATCAATTGTTTCCTAATGCTTATTTTCTTTAAAAACCCTGAAAAGTGAATCATAAATCAGTGACAACCATATTGGTGTGATAAAACTTAGTTTGTTTTAAAAATCAAATTAAAATTTGAAGATGAGATGGATATAAAAACTGACTCTGAGAATTAATCTAGTTTTCAGTAGAAAAAGTTAAAAAAATTGTGGGATAGTGATAAAGCCCTTCTCCCAGATAAGTAACAAAGAGGACTCCTTTTTACAAAAAAAAAAAAAAAACAAACATCACCAGCATCAAAATATTCTCATTCTATTAATCTCACACAATATTCTTATGACTGACTCAAAGATAGTGGGAATAGGGACTCATTGCTGCATATCTAAATCAGGCCATTCTTTGCAAACCCTGCAAAACAGAACAAGCAAAGGTTTAGCCTTCTTAAGTGACATTAAGATTCTGTCTCATACTGAGAAGCCTAATGAGCCATCACATTTTCTGTTACATTATATCCTTGTGCATAATCATATTTTCAGGCTCCATCCACACTGAAATAAAGTAATAGAATTACTATAAACATGTCAGTGAGCAAGGAGATAATGTTAATATAAGAGCTCCGGCCCTACTGACTGCAACATACATATTAGATTTTCAAATCATTGAGATCAAAGACAATTTGGAAATTTTAAGATATCATTCTTGAAAATATCTTGTTCTTACATCTATGTCTTTCTCCTTTTCAAACAGAGCCTACAGTAAACAACCGTCATTGCTATTTCACATGGATACATACTTTTTACCTGCTCCAATGTGAGTCATAAATGCATGCTTATGGAACACATTCAATCAACTGTTCCCTTCTTGAGTTATAAATATATTGAACACGTTCATGTAGCATGCACAATCCACAGAGCAAAGCAAAATAGAAATTGAAGGTCAATCTGGTAGGAGCACTGAGGAAAGCAATTATAAATGCTTCATTTAACTCACACAAATTATAATTATTTTCCACAATCATTTTAACACTTTGTGCACTGTAAAATCTCAAAAGAGATTTTTAAAGGATAAATTGTAGAAAGCTTTACCTGTTCACGTGGTGTTACCAAAAGAAAGAAACACTTTTCTATCAGAAAAAATCCATGAATTCCTCCAATTATTCCCAAAAGTTTCCAAATATATTCTTTTCCCTCATAGAAATGTTCTATGTCTTGTGCTTCATGTTTATGTAAACCAAGAGTCTGAAATAAAAGAGATAGAGTTAAAAAAAATGAAATGGCAATGTTTTAATTTTTGCTAGAGCAAACCACAATGTGTTAATTCAATTTATTCTCAAAATTCTCTTCTCCCAGTTCTTTCAAATTTAAATTTTGTTTTGAGCTAATCCTCTGAATAACAGATAATGAAATTAGTTATTACCAGACTCCGCTATACTTCATCTCTCAGTGGTGGAAGTAAAATTATGTTTTATGAAATTGCCCTTTATGTATGTGTGTGTGTATATATATATATATATATATATAATTTGGAGTAAATTGTCTATAAAGTCTATAAAAAAATTACTTGCATCATATTAATATGTAAGCTTCATATCGAAAACAGACAAGGAGCTACTGGAGATGGTCCAGCATGATAAGGGGTCAGGAGCATCTCTCTTATGAGGCGAGAGTGGGGGAGCTGGGCCTCAGTAATCTAGAGAAGGATCTAGATCTCTTAGGTCTAGATCTAAGAGAGGATCTCCTCAATACATACAAGTATCTCAAAGGCTGGTGCCAAGAGACGGTGCTAGATTCTTTTCAGTGGTGCCCAACAATAGGACAAGGAGTAATGGCCATAAACTAAAACACAAGAAGCTCCACATCAACACAAGTAAGAACTCCTTTACACTGAGGTGGCAGAGCACTGGAACAGGCTGCCTGAGGAGGTCATGGAGTCTCCCTCTCTGGAGACATTCAAAACCCCCTTGGATGCGATCCTGTGTCATCTGCTCTAGGTGACCCTGCCTTGGCAGGAGGTTGGACTAGGTGATCTACAAAGGTCCCTTCCAACTCTAACTTCTGTGATTCTATGAAAACAATGCATGAATTTATTAATGCATAACTAATGCATAAATCCATTTTTACTGGTGGGTGTACTTCAATTTTTTCTCCAGTGGCGGCAGCCCTCCCTTTGCTCTGAAAGTGAGCTCTTTAAAGGCTTGGGATACATCACTTAAAACTGGTGAAGGAGAATACTTTCACACTCCAAAGGTGTTTCTGAAATAAATGCATTTGTCTGACGTTCACTGAGAACTGCCTTCCTTAAACTATTCTCCCAGTTTTGCTTCCAGAGATGATGCATTGAGTACAAAGAATATTTTGACCAGAATCTCAAGTGAAGCTGTGAAGCTCTCTTTCTACAACCACTAGAATTCTACTCATAACATCTGTGTCATATCAGAGGAGACTCAGTCAAAAGTAAATGAATATACAATGGAAAATTTGGTTCTGTTTTGCATGCTATCCTGTTCTTAAAATTAATTTTATGAATTTAGGACAACACCACAGCACCAATTTTATTACACTTATAGGCTGACAACTCTTGGTTCTCCGGAAAAACATGTGGAGGGGACTGTGGATGCCTCATACAACCCTTGAAAAATTTCTCTTGAGATGTGTTACAGAACATGGCTCATGAAAGAAATTAATACACATCTAGAAACGTGCCTTGCACAGGACTTGTGGGGTTTCTGAAAAGTTTGTTTTGAAAACAGGAGCCTTATTTTCTTTGAATTTATCATTCATAGATTTCAGCTTCTTACTACTTGTAACATCTCTCTGAACTACAGAGTGCAAATGTAACTGGAGTGCTGGGTAGATTTCATGGGAAGTTTATTTATAAACAGATGAGCATTATCCAGGTTTAAATAAAACTTTTCTGTGTGTACATGCACACACGCATATGTGTCAACATTGTAAAAGCACTGAAGTGTCTTTTACTTACCTGAGGAATAAGATGTAGCAATGCATCTCCAGAAAGGGTTCCAACAGCCAAACCGACAAACAGCTGTAAAACGAGTGTATAGATTTCTTGACAGGAGTTAAATAAAATGAGAGTTGTACCAAACATAGATCCAATAGTAATAAGTAAAACAGCAACAGTGCTGTAACCATATTCTGTAGGGGAAAACAAATGAAACAAAACAAGGGCACTTTTAATCATCCAGTATTTGTATTTGTGTTTGAGTATTTGTTTTGTCTTTGTAATTAGTTTTGAGGATGTGTTTTGACACCTCTATGCACAAGCACACAGGAGAAGTGATTCATTGTTCCACTGTCTGATTTCAGCTGGGATGGAGTTAATTTTCCTAGAAGCGGGTAGAATGCAGTGTTTTAGATTCAGTATGAAAATAATGTTAATAACACATTCACATTTTGGTTGTTGCTAAGTAGTGCTCACCTCGAGTCAAGGATTTTTCAGTGTCTCATGCTCTACCAGTGAGGGAGGGGCAGAAGAAGCTGAGGGGAGCACAGTCAGGACAGCTGACCTGAACAGGTCGAAGGGCTATTCCATACCACAGAATGTCCTGCCCAGTATATAAACTGGGAGAGTTGGCTGGGAGAGAATGATTGCTGCTCAGGGATGGGCTGGGCATCAATCAGCAGGTGGTGAAAAATTGTGTTGTACATCACTTGTTTCTCTTGGGCTTTATTGCTCTCTATTTTTTTGTAAACAAACCAAGGTGTAAAACCTCAGATGGATATAGGGATCTAATTTAGGTTCTAAGCATAAACATTTTGGTCCAAATTACATTTACAAATCTGCTGTGGACATACATCCCTTCAGTTACCACATCAGGACCACCAACTTATTTTTCTCAGGTTACTGGGATTTTTTTGAAGGTTACTCATAATTCTTCAGTTACACACCACTCACATTTCCAGCCTTTTGCACAACATAAATCCTGATTAATCTGTATGAAATCTTACAATGGAGGTAAAACAGTGAAGAGAAACACACATAAAGGAACTAATGCCAAAATATTCAAAACTGTCACTTAATGTTTCACACTTTAAAAGCACTGCAAGTGCTCAGCACCTCATAAAATCAGACAGTAAATTTCACAGACTGCAAATCCAAATACAGGGTACAGTAGATATTTATGGAAGGTCAGGCCTTGGTGACTTAGTCAAAACAGCACAGCCTGTCAGTAAAATATAACTGAGAATAAAATTAATGAGCCCATGCTCAGGTCACTAGGTCACACATAGGTCAAACATGGAGTCCTTTATCTGTATCAAGACAGCAGAAGTGTTCCTGGGGTCATGAAATCCTTCCTTCATCAAAAAGCAGAGGGAAAGGGCTGCAGAAAAGGCTCTTATTAATTCCATTATGCACTTGAATAGTTCAGTTTTTCTCATCTCTCACATTTATGAGATCACTAAAATATCATTGATTAGGTTGATGGCTTTAGACTTGGAAGGATCCTACTTAACAGTGAATTTTTCATCAACCTTGCATTTGACCTGATTAAATTCCTTTCTTTTCTTTCTTTTTCTCTTGATTCCTGATCTCAAAAAGGGTCATATCTCTGTAGCATAGAAAAGATCAAAGCAGTAAAGACTGCAAAGTGTTCAGGTAACGAGAAGAGAGAATTCATTAGATAGGACTGCTGCCTATTGAAGACCCATAATGATTTTTCCTATTCTGTATGGGTTTTTTTCCTATAACCATTATTGGGATATCCATGACAGTCCTTCCACATTTTTTTAATTTATATGCTGTTCCATAAGGATTGTTGGCCAGCAGGCCGTGGGGAAAGTTTAATAGCTCCTAAAAGACGTATTGAAAACATTGATTTGTAGCCTAAAAAGTGCTGCTCTAGATGCAGGTGATTATGGTTAGATACCCTTTCCTTTTTGTTCATTCCTGACTACCAAAATTAATGTCCCCTGTAATACACCAGCACACCTTGGTTTGTAACCACTTCCCAGATATTGCTGGTTTAAAGTAACAAAAAAAAACCCAAATAACAGCACATTAAGAAGCCCTTAAATCATATCAGATTTAGATTTTTTTTTTTGTAAGGTAGAGTGAGGATTGATTACAGGAGAAGTTGAATCAACGGAAGAGATGGGGCAGAAATCACTGGAAGCAGTGACATGTGAGGGCTACAACTGTGACTGGAAACAATCTGATTATACTCTAACTCAGTTCTTATTCCAACTCTATCACACAAGTTCTGCTGCCCTGTTACTGTTCTTCTGGATGTTTTCCTCCCCACAGTAACATTCTCAAAGCTTCTCTGCTGTAAACTATGTGAAAAACCAGTAACATTCATGCAGAACTTACCTATATCAAGCATTTGCCACATCATGGTTTAAAATGCCAGGCAATGTAACCTTGAGGCTATACATGTAAGCAATGCAACGATTCCAATATAAATCTGGTAAAAATTTCACAAAACAAGCCCTTACTGCCCAGCAAACCACAGATGAGGACCTGTTATGGCCCACCTGCTGCCAACATCAAGCAGTCCTCAAATGGAGACAATAAAGCTTAAAACCTTACATAATGAAATAGAATTCCATCTAATATAAAATTAAGACAGTTGAATCCCCTCACTTTTCAGTATAGTACTACTATCTGAGATGTATGCTATGTATGCTATGAAGTTATAAAGTGCATAAATTACAGAGTGCACAAATCTCCTCGTGTTTTGGTTTGAATGAATGTAATGAATGAAATGTCTCCAGAAGTTAAGTCCCTGCACCTCTTTATCCAAATTTAAGCAATACTTTGTTAATAACAACATAACTCACTTTCCACAGTTGATGGTGGAAGTCTTGTCTGCTTGAAGTCCGGAAGCTGACATGAACAACTTAAAAGTTGCTGAATGATAGCTGGACTGATTTGCTTGAAGTGGTCCTTGGAAATGGAGGAAGAACCATTTTTCAAAAATATCTTCACAAGTTCATTGGCAGAGAAACAAACCTTTGTAGAAGAGTATACAGAGTTACTGAACATGTTGCATGTACCTGCATTTAATGTTGAGGTTAAATATGGAATCTTAGAAGAACACAGGGTGGTACAACCTAGAAAAAACTTGGGGTTTTATACAGTATTTTTTTATTAAATTAGTTTAATTACTTCAATTAATTCCATTTTTTTTTCAAATTAAACTTGATGCTACTATATATTTCAGAAAGACTGGAATCTTTGGAATGAAACAGGACAATATCTACAGAAGCTGGTTAATATCATAAGGATCTGACAAAATAATATCTCTCAACATTTTAGTGTCATATGTGCTAAGAAAAATATTTTACAGAATATCACAGAATATGCTGAGTTGGAAGGGACCCACAAGGATCATTAAGTCCAACCCTTAGCCCTGTACAGGACCATCCCCAAGAGTTACACCATGTGCCTGAGAGTATCATTTAAACAATTCTTGAACTCTGTCAGGCTTGGTGCTGTGACCACTTCCCTGGGCAGCCTGTTCCAGTGCCCAACCACCCTCTTTTTAATGTTAACACAAATCATATTCTTAGTCATTACTGTAAAACTTCATTGCTTGAAATAATAGTGATATTAATATAAGATACTACATCAAAAGCAACACTTAGATTTGTTCTTGTGCTGGATCTTCAGTAAGATATGAAAATAAATTGGAGGTTTTTAATTCTTTAAATAATGGCATGTCAATTTAAGGTCAGCAAACATAGTCTAAATTTGGTCTAAAGATTGCTTAATAATTGCATTATAAGAGGTACTTCAGAATTCCAGCTACTTTTTATTCTTGTTTGGAACATCTCTTTGTCAAAAGAAGGACCTTTCCTTGGGAAACTTTATATTTTGACAAATTTTCATGAAGAATTCTTTTCCATCTCCAGGATAAAACTTCTAGTAAAAACATGACCAGTTAGCACTAGAACACATTTCTAGTGGAAATTTCTGTAAACGCTTTTAAAGAGGAGTCCAGATCAAATATGTTATCTTACTTAAAGGAATAATCTTTATTTCTTTATCTCATCTGATGAGTTGTGATTCAATTTAAAAAAATATTTTTTTCTTTCATTTAAATTGGCCTACATCTGAGAATCAAGGGATTCCTAAATACTTTTTTCTAATCACTGAAGCTTAAGCTTCTTTTGAAATAAAATTTCTATTTAAATTAATTTAAAAAAATGTTGTTAAATATAGTTACTTTTAAATAACCCAGTTAAAACCCAACACCTTTCTGCCTTCGCTCATCCATTAGTGAAGTAAAATATGCCTTAAAGTTCACTAAGAAGCTGAATTAATGGAGCACTGATAAATTTGTTCTGAAACCACATTAAAGTCTTCAGGATAACAGATGATTTTGTCACCTGGATCTACTGTGTTCTGCCTTCAAGCCAAAGGAGAGCGTGAAGACAATGCAGGAGCTACCATATTGGAAAAGACCTTAATTTTGACTATTCTAGGCAGAAGTTTTGCCACTAGAAGTAGGGAACACCAACATCTGGTATCAAGTTGATAGTTATCAAGTTGTTGGTTGATTACGAGCAGCATTGCTGACCAGTCACAACAGGAATGATATTATTTAACACCTTCACTAACAAGCTAAATGCACCAGATAGCATTGACAGCTGAAATCCAACTGGACAACTAGTCGTATGGTGACTGGCATGGCTGCTGTTTAGAGGGTTCTTGACAAGCCAAAGAAATGGGCTGACAAGACCTTAATGAAGATCAGCCAAGACAAATTTATTGTGCTTCAAACGGAATAACCCCATGCATCAGTGAAGGTTGGGGAAAACTGACCAGAAGGAAGGTAGGTTTATAGAAAAAAGCCCTTGGGCTGGGTTCTGACAGACGACTTGAACATGAGCCACCAGTGTGCCCTGGTGGCAATGACCACTAACTGCACACTGGGCTGCATGAACTGTCCCTGGGGGACACCACTTGTGACCAGCTGCCAACTGGATGCAGCACCGTTCACCATCACTTGCAAGTCCCAGCCTTCTAAGCTTTCTAACATAGAGAGGCAGAGCACTAAGTCTCCATTAGTAAAGCAACTATGTGTGTACTCCTGGAGGATGATACTGAAGAAACAAGTAAATAAAATTTGCGTATTTTCATGTGAAAAACTGAATGGATGGATAATTTTGGTTTGCAAAATCCATGTTTGTTTAATGAGAAATAGTAAAGGAATACAGATATTGTGACATAGTTTAATGGAATTTAAGATCATTTGTCTTATTAGATCACCTGCTACTTCCTTGTTTTATACACATTTTTTAAACGTAGAGACAATGATGACTTAAAAAGAAAGCAGTGACATTTTTCCTGTGATAATGTTTCAAATAATGATTCCTATCTAAAAATTAGATTACAGATCTTAATGTAGTTAGCAAACACAAGCCATAAACAAGCAAGTTCCTTGTATGTAGCAGAATCTGTCACTAACAGAGCACAATCACTATGATAAGTGCAGAAAACATGGGACAAAATTAGCAACACAACAGTGAAACATGAAGAGTTCTAATGAAATATGTCAAGGAAAATAGACATAGTTAGAAAGAAGAGGAATGAAAAAAAAACCCAGAGAATCCAGGAATTAATACAGAAGAGAAATTATCTTCTCTCCAGATGTTTCTTAGTGATTTTTTTCATATATACAGAATACTTGGCTCTCAGTTGGCTACTCAGACTCAGATAACTCCCCTAGATACTTATCTTCTGAGCTACAGTCAGTATTAGAAGTTCAAGAAATCAAAAACTGAGGTTCATAAATTCTTCTATTACTGGAGAACAATTTTTCTTCTTTTACAGACAGTGTCACAACCGATTTCTGTCCTTCCTAGTTTAAAATTTATATGAAACATATTTAAAATGATCTTAATTTAAAGTTATTTTGAGACCCCATTAAAAGCCTCATCATGATGATCAGTATGATTCTTTTTTGTAGGCAGCAGGAAATAAAGAAATCTATTGATAGAGTATGCATTTCATATTCCATAAAACTACACAGATAAATATCTATCTGAATGGCATTTAACCAGATGCAACTTGTCTCAGTTCCACATCATATAATGACTACAAAGCAAAAGTCAATTGCACATCACTCATTCTCCTAAATGGAGAATAAACATTGTCACTGAGTTAATGTAAATTGTAAAAAATTGAAATAAATAGAAATGTGTCCTTTGAAGTACATATTTCAAATGTATGCATCAAAATATATACCATTTATTTTTAAATTCTTAGGATAAGGACAAATTCACCTGCAGTGAGCCAGTGTCCTTCAAAGTCCTCAAAGAGGATACTGGGTTGTAGCTAGGACTCTGTCTTACAGACTCTCTACTTTCTAAAGAAACCTTCTGGATTCCATAGACGGTTATTAAAAGAGTTTGGAAATGCCCAATCTTCAGTTTACAGAAGCCTTTTAAAAGCAACTTTCATAGAAATAATTTACTTTGTTTTCCTTAGTACAAAACAACCCTTCTTTCTACCAGGTCATTTAAGGGGGCCTAGAAGCTCTGTGACATAAGAGCACAAGAAATCTCTAATAACTGTGTGAAAACATTGAAGCCATGCTACTACAATCATCTATAACTCTTCTGTTAGCCCTTCCCAGCTACATTAATCACATGGTAAACATCCATAAAGTTCTTTCCCCAATTAATATTTAAATAAATATAACTATATAAAAATATATTTCCATCAGTATCAACATGACTTTTTGAAACTAATACATTTTACCTCAGAAGTTATGTACTGTGTGCAAAACAATTTGAACTTTTGTCACTGAAATTCTGTGACCAATACTATAATAACAGAAAAACAAACTAACCTGGTCCCAATCTGTGTTCCTTTCACGATCTTCAAAATAGCCTTTCAGAGAGTCTCCTTTTGTTTGGTTTCCTTTGAATGGAGTATTTTTTCTTCCAGTATCTCTGATTGCCATACTGTAACGTCTTCTTTTGTGACTGTGGAATTGTCCATTTACAGTGCAGGTCTTTTTGGCTGTAAGCACATTTAGTAGTTGTTCTAGTTCTAGTAATTCATTAGAAAACAGATACGTTACCATGGGAAAACACACATTTAGAAGATAAAACCAAAAACAATTATTAAAATTTTGTTAGTTATAACATTAATTCTATTCCTCATTCTAATACTCTTTTTTCAGTTTGGTGCTGGAGGCAATTTATGCTTAACAACTCTAGAAGTCCAAGACACCTAGATACTCAGCCTTTCCTGTTTTACATGCCCCACTCAGATGTTTTGCCTATGACTGTCTCAGAAGAAAACAGATGGGACTGAAAGCAATTCATATTTCATTTAATCATCAATCTCTTACAAAGTTATCTAGTTATTGCTAAAGAACTTCACTGTTCTTAAAATTTTCCTGTGCAAATGGAACTCCACACTAAGTCATCATGGCCAGGTATTCAGACCAGAAGACAAATCCTTTATAGGGTGTCCTGAAATCAATCTTCGGGGCACTGTGCTGCTCTTGCATTTCAGAAGTGGAACATAGGACAGCAGATTTTCACTCTTCTTTGGTTAATCAAGAAGCATGCCTGCTCATAGCACTGAAATAGGAAGGAGGGAGTGAGGATCCCTAATCCAAATCTGAGATAATGCAGGGATGTACCCCATGACATAGCTTGAGTGCAAGGAGTGCTTCTGGTGATGAAATTCTTGGTTATTTGAGGGGGTGTACCTTATCCTACCTTACTTATCACCTTCCTTACCCCCTCATTTTCAAATAAAACCATAGTGATAGTTTCTGTAAACCTTAGTTTGTCCATTAGAAATGAAAGCAGTCCACAAACTGATTTCAAAGGAGTTTAGGTCAATGAGAATAAGAAAGTTTCTATGTGATAATCCTTTAATGTTGTTAAACAGAAAATATAAATGGTATACTCTTAACAGTAAATCTTACAAAAAGGCTTCTGATAAGATGTTTGACTACTTTCTTTTGGCTGCTTAAGCAAACAGATCTGTATATCTACACTGAGGAATGAGTTACTAAGGCATCTAATCTGGCTACTGTACAAGAATTATCCCATCTATCCCTTAAAGAGTCCTGCAATGTATGAAGATCTGCATAAAGAAGCAATGTAAATGAAGCCCCAGTGAACTTTGCCCTCACAGCTAGATTGCCACCCTCAGAGCTCTCTTGGGTAGTTCAGATGGTGCTGAGCAATTCAGTTATAAATTAATGTTGAATAAAATGTAATAATCTCAGTAGCAATTTGCTTTATACCTCTCTGAGAATTATCAAAATAAGGAGTTTCTTTCCCAACCTTGTTTTTAAATTTAGAAGAGACTACTTAACAACTTTAAAATGAAGACCTAAAATGAAGTGCAAAAAAGTCATTTAGGCATTTAAAGATAGTTTACATGAAATGTGTGTTGCAAAAGGCAACTAGAGATTAATGAATAGTTTACCTGTCACTTGGAGCTCAGTGGTACTGTTTAGAGAACTGAAGATATATTTTATAAAGAATTCTGGGGAAGGCAAACTTGCTTTCCCCATGCAGACTCCTTGGAGAGCCAGAGTAATGATTAAAGCAGCCAGGCGTGGAAGAGTGTTTTCATCAGCACCATCTCTGTCTGTTATATCAGCATTTTTCTCCAGAGTGCTCACATCAACACACTGAAATCAGGAGAAAACAGCATGAAGACAGCCCTGGTCACCTCCATTTAAATAATCGGAGTGACAGGAGGAGAAACTGGGGAGAACACTTTCACAGACAACCAGAGTAGAAAAAATTAAGATTGAAGTTGTAATTGACAACAGGGCAGTGAAACAAAGGACATTTTTATGAAAACAGACATAGAATTAAAAATCCTGAACTTTTATTCTGTGTCTAGTGGGGAAGAAGTACAGTCCTTCATTCAGGTTATTTGTACTTAGCGTTATTTTTGCTTAGTGTTATTTTCATGTCGTTTCTATTATTCCAGTGTCCTCAATTGCATCTACATCTACTTCCAGAAAGTGGTAGAAAAGGGAGGAATTTTCATTAAGGCACAGGCAATTGACTTTATAATATAGACTTTAATTCTTCATCTTAAACTTCAGTGAGAATTCTCTAAATGTTTTTAGTTCCCGATCTATTAAATGGAAATAATATTTTGTTATGGAGTAGTTATCTGGGGATAATATGGAAAGATATAATTTTGCAAATAAAGAGTGACTTCTCTGCTGGGTGACCAAAAAGAACAGTAGTCAGTGGTGTACAACCATGTGTGTGGATGTCTGCAGGTCTGTCTCTGTTACCTGGAAACTTATCCCTGTTTTCTTCTATTTTTGCCTTTCTTGTTTGTTTCCACTTCACACGTTGGGGTTTGAAAGAAACAACAAAAACAACACAACAAAGGCAAAAAATATTTCTTTCTAACTCTTATTAACTAAACTAAAATGACAACTAGATGAGCCAGTACAGCAGTCGTTTGTTTTATTCATACTCATCTCTCTGTCTGTAGGCCATAAACACTGCAGAGAGGAGACTGGTTGGCATTTCTTTTCCTGTTCACTCATTACACATCAAAATTTCCCCAATCCAACGTTTAATCCCTCATTTCAAACAAGATACTAGGTGCTATGAATGAGAAGAGGATATTTTCTGTGAAATGAAAACACATAGTCACTAAAAATTCTTTTCTTCTATTACTAACTTGCATACCCTGCATCATTGGTCCTTTTTCATAACTCAGGTGTTGTGATTCTAAGTATTATGCTATTATGTTTTGAGTACCTTTCATAAAAAAAAACCTCTTTTCCCTCAGGTCAGTGAGTGGTGAAGTTTCAGTTACTGGACGGGCTTGACAACTGATTATACTGCCAGCATAAGCAAACAGAATCCACAGTAAAGAACTTTCTGGGTTGTTATTCTATCTTGACATTCCAAATACACACTGATGCCTCTTTACAGTTGCTCAGATACCATTGGATTTCTTGGAAATCGGCACGTTCACCAAGACTCAAAACCAAAAAGTACTGGTCAATGAATAATTTATGATGTGAAATGATTACATAAAGAAGACAGAAAGAGGAACTGGAGGCCCTCAATATTCTGGACACAGCCAGCACTCCTACCCATCTTCTGTTTGTGCAGAAAACTCTACTACAGTATAATGTAAATTAAAATCTAATTATATGAAAAGAAAAGGGCATATTCAAGCTTTGCAGTATGCGAAATTTAACATTATGAACAGATCTAAGGGGCTACAAACAGGAGGTCAATCTGCGCTTCAGGAGTTATCTTAACAGACAAAAAGCTATTTTATTCCCCATTACAAGGAAAACATTTTTTCTTAGATTTTGAACTCTAAAATATTATTCTATTATTTTAGAGGTAAGGAATAATACTTGAGGTAAAGAATAATGAACAGCAATGAGAAAACTCACTGCATGTTTCCTGACTCTAGTAGGGATGATTTTAGCTGAAAATACTCAGTATGCTTTTTTTTTTTAACTTTAAGCTTATCTGTATCAATCTTTCTACAAGGTATATCTGTGCTGGTAGATAATTAGTCACAAATGTATGTGTTCCAACTGAAGGAAACCATCATTTGGATAGATTCCTTATTCTGTCCTGCTTTGGATGGACATGGAAGTGTAGAACCTGGCAAGGATTTCATCATAGCATAATGATTTGTTACTTCTCCTGTACAGCCAGATCAGTTGTAGAGCTGTTCTGCTTTATACTATTTAAATACAATCACTGCTAGTGTATATATATATATATATACACTATAAAATACTAAGAGATGAGAAAGTATTTTCTGTGCTTGGAGCCAAGTGCAAGATCTTGCATCTACACAGCTATGCTCTTTTTCATCTGCTTTAAGCTGGTCAACTGCATCTAAATTACCTATTGGGAATGGTCCCTGATATGCAGTATCTCCCCAGCCATGTCTCAGCAGACCCTGTGGAAGTGCTAGGTAGCCAAAAGCAACTCAGGGAAAAGTCTAACATTAAACAGTATGCATAACAAAACCCCAGTGTTCAGCCTGTGCTCTCACACTGTTATTTACTGGTTTTCTGGCAGGCCGTGATACTGACACAATGTCTGCACTAACATATAGGCATTATATCAGTAGCAAATATGAAGCTATATTTACTTATGTTTTCTTTACCTGGGTTTCAGAAGTTTTAAAATGTTGCCGTACTGCAGCTAAAATATCTTCAGTTTCATTCCGTGAAAAATAATAACAGTCTTCATCATGTCTTAAACTAAGCATATTCTGCAGGTAAAATTTATAATCCTTATTATTCAAGCTGAGTTCTGGAGAACATAGATCTCTGCGATGAAGAATGTAGTAGAGAAGAATAAGAGAAATTCTCTCAAATACTTCTTCACTGAGATGGTCTTCTAAATCTCCTCCAGCTACTAGCAACAAAGCATCTGGTTCAAGGCACTGTGAAGAAATAAAAATAAATGGAAATTCAACTCAAGTAACACGCTGCCAGGCACCTGCAAATACAATTAGGAAAGACAGAAGGAGAATTCAACTTTTATATTCAACTACATAGATGCAGACTGATGGAATGGTAGGAGGAAGGTACAGATAATTCAAGGCAGTTCTGTGGCCGCAAGATCACACTGTGTTTTTTTGTCCAGTGCCACTTTTGTTTTTAAGAAATATCCCAGAGATGTGGTTTTGAGCAACCTGGTCCAGTGGAATGTGCTCCTAGTCATGGCAGGGGGATTTGAGGTCCCTTCCAGCAGAAATCATTCTATGAGTCTACTCTGTGATTCAATGATTTGATGATTTAAGACTCACTACAAATTAGGACTAACTCTGATCAATCATTGTAGAGATTAAAAGCCTTCCACTGGCTTCAAAAGATTATACTTCTGGTTATAAATATATTAGATAAGGGTTATTAGATAAGGCTATTCATATTTTCATCTGTGCATTCTACATGTGTTTGCATCGTAACATAAAAATCGTAGTTAATTCAGGGTATGTAAACAGAAGTTACATCATATTTGATGCACTGTTGAAAGAATTAATTGACCCTGTAATCACACAGCTATTTTTATGTTTTTCTTAATGAATTCTATTGACGACAACAATGCAATACAGTGCAGAGAGCCAGCACAAGGTCTCAGCACCATTTAGTCCTTCAAATACATTTCAAAAAGGACTGAGATTATGTACTGACCCTGTCCAGGCTTTCTATCTGAGCACAGATTTTTTTAATACATGTATATATACATATGTATATTTACATATGTCTACATAAAACTCATTTTTTTTATAGTTTCCAGAAACTTTTGCCGGCTCAAAACCAAGTTAGTCTTTAAAATTAGACAAGAAGACTAATAGAAATCTATGTTAGGCTATGAGAAATTAGATACTGAACTCCAGAATAAAGAATCTTTCTTGAAGAGATCCTGTAACTAATGTCATTCACTGTTTATCTGCTTTTGTCCAACAGACTCCTTTCCAAGCATGATATAGGTGTGTCAGCTAATCTCAACCATTACGGTAGAGTAGCCAAACTGTACATTTCAGGGAAGAAACTACAACACATGAAAGTACCATTGAAGGATCAACACTGCACTCTAATAAATTCATGCATACATACAGAGTCTAGTTTTTCAGAATAAATTGTTTGTGGCTACCAGCATGATATGTTGGTCAGTGTGGCTCACCCTATATGTTAGTTCATTTTTCTGCACTGAAGCTGGGTTAATGAAACACACAATGCTATGTTCAGAATCCAGTGTTCCTTGGAGGGACTGAGACAACTACTACTTTTTGATATAAATAATTCTAACAAAAATTCTCAAAATACCGAGTCTAAAAAAAATCCCAAGAAAAACCCTGTTAATACTATTATTTAAATTAACTATTTATACTCATAAATGAACTAGATTTCAGTGTATTCTGCTGTGTCCTGCTTACATGGCCTATCAAGGTCTGTAAGTCTAACTTTTTCTAATACATGTCTCTGAGAATTAGTATTTGGGCTAGGAGGAATATGGCTGTTCTGTTTTCTGTCCCAAAGACCTCAAGTTAGTCAACCAGCCTTTATGAACACTCAGTACAATAAACACACTGCATGTAGTGCAAGATTTTAAAAGATTTCTGTAAGATTTCAAAATCCAGTGAGGAAAATTGTAATCAGTGAAGCCATTGTTTGCTCTTGCAAGGAAGATGACTAAAAAGAAAATTGCTAATTGGAAGGAAGCGGTGCGTCCTAAAAGATGCAGTTACTCCACAGTATATGCCTAGCCATGGAGAGTGACTCTTGAAGAGATATTAAGAGGATATAAATTGGTTCATCAGTGGTTTCGTTTTGTTGGGTTTTTTCTGCTACTAATATTTTAGAGGAATAAGATCTGCATGTCCTTGATTTAGAAATTCTTATTTGCTATAAAAGAGAAGCCCAGAACGTGGGCAGTGAACTCTGAGTTTCTTTTGTTTAAGGGGCGAGAAGTTCAGAAAAAATTGTCTTACCAATGCAAGAAATATATAACTTTTGTGTACTTAGAAGATAAAGAAGTGTCAGATGCCACTCAAGAGCTGTCAGCCCCAGCCCAAAGAGTCTTCGGGCCAGTATGTAAAAACAAACCAAAAGAAGTCTAAAAAAAAATGTTAAAATTTCACTGCTTTTAAATGTCCATTAGAGACATCATTAAAAATAATAGTTAAAAAATGTTGAAAACAAAGTCATAGTATAAACAGAATCCTGGATTTAGAAGGGGAAGTTGAATCTGAAATCAATTAGTGATTCCCAACAAGCATGAAAAAAAAATGCCAAGTTAAGGTGGGGCATTTTGTTTCAAATTTTTATGATCTTGAAGGATAGTGCTTCTTGCAGAGTTTTTGCTGTCTTGATTTACCAAATCTTGTTAAATCATCATGGAAGATTTCAGCACAGTGCCATGTGGGCTCCATGTGACTGAAGATGCCACGTCTCTCTCATGGATTTCCTATAGACAACTGTGTTCCTGTGGCACTGGCACAGAAACACTGGCAGTACAGGATATGTGCAATGTTTTTGACTCAGCCAACACTGAGGAGCACTGCATATGGTGAAAGTCCTCAAATTCTTCCCACAAGAAATTTCCAAGATGAAGCCTGAAGAGAGCAGCCACATGACCAAAGTCTCAGCTAAGTTTCCCTTAAATTTCTTCCATCCAAGGTCATAGTGGGAAGACTCTCCACAAATACAGCACAAATACATATGGAAAAAATATGCCAATCAAGAGAAGAAAAACAAAGAGGGCAAAAAAAAAAAACTAGAACCCTGTTTTGTGAAATTTAGGAGGACTCATATTTAACACATTCTCAGCTTTTGATCTGGGTCCATACATTTCTGTTGCTCGTATGTGCATAATCTCCTTCATAAAAAATATATATCCATTTAGGCATCTACATTACTTATGTACAAAATTTTACATTTGGGTTCATATGAGAAATGGGAGCATTTATTGAAAGGGTCAATTAAGTAAGTAGCTGTCTACTGCATAGGATAAAAAGATTGCCGATTCATTGGCTTGGCAGATTGCTGAGAATAGTACTTCATGAAAGCATTCACCTTTATGACCACCCTCATTATTGTGGTATAAAGTGAGACTCTGCTGTATGTAGGTCACTGAACAACAGTGCCAGAGCCAGAATAATGTCATTGAAAGCCAAGACTGACCAAGCCCTTTGTCGTCCTTTTCAGCGAAGTTGCCCACTTAGCACTGTGTCTGTCCTTTCTTCATTGAATCATGAATCAATTCTGCAAATATTCTCAACTCAACCAGACAACCAGTCCTTCTGTGAAACTGTACCCTGGACTATTTCCAGTTTCAATTTGGATTTGTAGATTCATTGTTCTGCTTTTGATTTTCCTTGACCTGAACTGCTTACCAAAACCCTCCCCTAAATCTTGAATGATTCAGTGAGGTGGCACATAAATCTGAGACAATCCTGTCTGGGTTTTATTTTTATGAAGTAAAAGCAAAAAAAAAAAAGCAGAACTGGTCTCCAGTGTTTACTTGTGTCTTTCCACGGTGGAAATCTTGTGCCTAAAATTCAAGCTCATGCTTTATCGTTAGATCAGATTTAAGTAGAAAAATTTTGGTTGGAAAACAAACACTTAACTTCTAAAGGAGAATTATTAGTGTTATGTGACTGAAGCTTGGCATTTTTAAGGAACGCATGTCATGTTTGGAATATCTCTTCATGAGCTTAAGCAATAAATAATAATTCAAAATTAAAAACTTAAAGCAGGGATTTTTTTTTTCCTGCAACAACAAGATTTTTACATGTTTAGGTTCTGTATTCAGGACAGTATCACTCTAATAAGTAATGTTAGAACTCACTGACAATGCTGTAAAGATATCCCTCATTAATTGAAGCACTAACCAGATTACAATCCTCTTGCATGCCATAAATCCGCTGTGGGCATTCAGCTCTCTCCAGTAACATTTTGACCAGTTCTCGTGAATGGTTCATGTGGAGCTCAGTGTTTTCAGCTGAAAGAACGCGTAAAACTTCCATCAGATAGCCTCTGCTGGGAGCATAGCTGCCATCCTGCCCATGCTCTTCCCCAGGCTGTCCTTCAGCAATGAGCACGCTGAATATGAAAGCAGAACATACCACCCCAAGAGCTGAATGCTTGGTCAGAAAACACATCTCCTCTTCTTGCAGTCAGGGATCTGCACTGAATGTTGGATTGTTGTTTGCACTTCAGAGCTTAAACTGGAAACCTGAGGAATCTGAATGGTAAAGGGGAAAAAGAAACCCCAACCCTTTAATTAGTGTGAATGCAATATGTTTGAAAGGATTTATTAATTGGTCGGCTAAGCTGATTTGCAGTGACAAGCTGTTTTTGAACAACAGGGAGCCTGTAAGGGCTTTACAGCATGGAACAGCAGGAAACTAAGACAACCATGGCCTTAAAACTTCTGTAGAATTACCAACAAGAGGTCGTCTGAAAGTGCCCTTCCCTCCTCTTAAAAATAAAGTGTATGTCTTTCACTTCAGTGTTATGTTACTGTATTCACTAATAATTCCTTTTGGTAAGAACAGGAAAATACCATTGCTTTCACTTTCATTCCATTATGAAACACATTTCTAGTAGCAAAAATAGCTGTAAATAAATATTACTAGTGTAATACCGATATGAATGTGCAGTAATTATGTTACACAGAAATGATAGAGAGCAGGTTATATTTTCAAAACACTTTACCAATGTTACTAAACTCCAGCTATACAGCACAAAACAAGAATGAACAGGACATACTTAAAAATTAGTCGTATTTTATGATCAGATGAAAGAGTTACGAAGCTGAGGTCTTACTTTCACTCAAAGAACTCAGTGAGTAAACAAGACAAACACAGCCCAAGCAACAAGTTTAACTTGTTAACTCTAGGTGCAAAAGACATTTTGTACTATAAATCTGTCTTGTCACTACCCTTCCTAATAAACCACCACCTCCGCTTTAACAAAAATCTATCTCAGTATCTAATCACAAGAAAATTGAGTTTCACCTCAGTTTTCCACAGAGGTTTTGATTTTATTGATGGGCATGTTCTGGCAGTGACATAAATACCCAGATAATAATCCACATGTGCTAAACAGTTACACATACATTCAGCTTCTTCTATCTGCAACATAAGACGTGTGTCTTATTTTTAAGGAACCTCTGCTAACAAAGTATTTAAAATGAAAAAGAACGACTGAATTCAAATGAGCATTCACTCAGATAAAGGTTAAATGTTAGGAAATCCTATGGTCTTTAGATATATTTTACTGTTAGCAGTTAGGAATATGTATCATTGTTACAAGGATGTTACAAGCATTTATTTCTAAATGTTATTTTCTTACCTTCTGAAGGGAAAAAGAATGCTCGTGTATCTAGCTTTGTGGCCTTCTGAATCCTCAGAAGTATTTAGCTGCTGGAAGTCCAATGTTTTTAAAATTCCTTGATGGTGCTCTGGAAGTTGGAGAGGATTAGTTTATTGCTGCCTTGAAAAGTTTTCAGTTGCTATGGAGAGAGCTGCTCTTAAGGTAACAATGGAGGTGGATAGGAATTAGTACATGTTCTTCTTGGCAAGTTCTAAGCATCGCATTGTTGAAGGTATTTCACATATTTTAGTAGTTATCATTTTATGTAAACAGTATTTTAGCAGTGCAAGATGCATAAAATTATGAAAGAATGTATTTCATAACGGTGGATAATACATGCAAGCACTCAAATGTTCTCTACACTACTAAATTATCTGATCAAATCTACAACAATCCCAAATTTCTTTTTTTATTAAAATATTACTACTTTTTGAAAATACGAGAACAGAGTAGAATAGAAATCTTTTCAAGCACCTCCATAGAAAAATTATATTTTTTGTTTGCAAAACACTGCCTATAGAGAACAGTCTCTTTCTTTCCTACTTATTCTGTGCTGCATTTGCACTAGCTAAAAAACTGGGATAGCTCAGACTGCGGTGAAAAAAAATTTCTTGCACCCACTCAGATTTTCCAGAGGGATGCTGTTACAATGTTGACATTTACCTCACCATGCCATTACAATATCATTGCACTGGAAGTTAGCAGAAACTGTAACGGCTGACAGATTTCCCCAATGACAGGTACACCAGTCATATCATTCTCCCACCTTCCAAACCTTCAGTGATGTTATGAAGGACTATCAGCTCAGCTGGCTCAACAAATCCTGTGAAGCAGAAAGCCTGTAGTAATAGAAACACCATAATTCTCTTTAAATCTAGATTGACAAAAAAATCCTGGGTCCTAAAATGTGTGTAATATCTCCTATAAGGTGGTGAGTTCAAAGGGAACAACCTGAGAACTGATAATGGATACTGACTATAAAAAAATTAAACTGTTAACACCAGCTTGAAGGAAGAGAAAAATGTAAAGAAATGTTCTCAAAAATACAAAGTACAACTGCATAGAAGTATGCACAAATTCTCATGTGATCAAGGCTGAATATTTTACAAATCAGTCCTATGATTAAATATTCTTTTATTTTACTTCATAAATTACAAACTATATTCATCAAACTAACATTGCTAAACATGCAACTTTATGCACAAGAATTACAGAATTTTTTATATAAAAATTTATTTTTATATGAAAGACTGAAAAGAAGAAACGCATGATAATATGCATGTTGTCTGGCTATTAAATATTATGCTCTATCAAAAAAAGCTAACCAGGTCCAGATTTGTTCCACTAATAAAAATAATTCCTGAGATAATGGAGGAATAGTTTCCAGCATTTAATTCGGGGGATTACTCAATCTCCAAATAAACATAAAATAGGTTTATCCGTACATAATTTGGTGGTTTGTATATAATTAGAAATTGAAACTAAGAATTCATTCCATCCAATTAAAGTGTACAAACAGTGGGAGAGTTGTTTCAGTTTACTGAGAGAAGCTAACATTTAAAAACACATTTGATGATTTATAGCTATTGAAAGCTGCTGAGAGATTTACATAATAATAATGGCTACAACTTACTTTAACATTTATATTACAGACTGATGGTAAAAAAAGGAAACATTCAGTACATTAAAAAGTAACAGATAATATT
The DNA here is from genome assembly GCF_003984885.1 of Neopelma chrysocephalum. NCBI lineage: Eukaryota > Metazoa > Chordata > Aves > Passeriformes > Pipridae > Neopelma > Neopelma chrysocephalum. Next base: position 3,819,855 of record NW_020897765.1, read on the forward strand.
TGGTACATGCTATTACGGCTGATTCAAAGGAGAAAGGAGAATTCACTTCCCTTTTTATGACTAAGTGTTGCAAGCCTCCTCTGGCTTGGAAATGAATTTCTCAGTGGTGGTGAAATCACTGATGGTGACTCAAGGCTCAGCTTCTGCTTTTACCCCTGATACTGTGATTTCAGTCATGCCATTGTCATCAAAGAATTGTTCTGTCTACACAGCACTTGGATTACTACTTTCGAAGTAATTGCTGGCATCAGTTGCTAAGTCCTTTTTTCAAACCCTTCAGTAGCAGCATTATTTCCCTACTAGCTACCCATCCTGAAGCTGTACCAACTGATAAAATGGGACAGCAATAATAACTGAGCTTTGTAGTTAGATGCCCATTAGAAGTTTGCTAAGATACACACACAGAAATAAATCACTGGTACAGTTTAATGTCTTAAAACCTCCCAAAGCACCTATCACTATTAATGTTGTCTCGTGTTACAAGACTTTACCGTTTTGGCTCAAATTTTATTACATGTCTTTTGGTAAATTTTAATAAAGGGGAAAAAAGGTTCATGCACAATGCTCATAAGCTAAACCAGAGACTCTCCATTTAGTGTAGAATGATAATATGCCTGTAAGAAAGAACTTTAAAAGGAACTTGAGAGTTGGGGTAACTCAAATTCAAGTAGCTTACCATTCTAACATGACAACAGACTCTATATGGCAAAACCAGAGTTATGATGAACTTCCTGATTAAATAAGGAACTTTAACATTTTTTTAATTATTCCATTCCATTATTTATTATTGGATTCTACACTACACAAGGTACTTAGGTACCTTGGCATGATCAAGCAAGGATCTGAGCTCAAGAATTTGTAGAGATAATCAATATTTTTAAATTAGTTTGCGCAATTACCATGGTAGGGTACTTGCAAGAGAGTAACTGGTGTTGTTGACAGACATAGGTATATATCCCAGGAAAATATGTAACAGAAGAAATAAGATAAAAAGAAGAGTGATAAAAATGGTAACTTCATAAAACTCTTATTTTTATTTCATTATTGGATTGATGATCCCAGACAACTGCATATGAGATTTTATCCACATACAGATACAATCGTTTTTGATTTAGAAAGCTCATATAGTAATACCCTAACTTCCATTCTCAGTGAAAAGGAGTGAAGGGAATTTCCAAATGGCATAACTAGATATAGAGCATGCAGCAAGCCCTCTTTGGTTATAGGATTTTTATTCAGTTAAAGTGAACCAGTAAGACTTACTGCATCTTATCTTGTTTCTCCCACCCTTGCACCTGCTGCAAGAATAAAAGCAAGTTGCCCCTTCACAAATGCCATGGATAACTCCACTCTGCAATTTTCTGTTTTTCAAAGGATTGGTGAATAAATTATGTAGGAACAGAAACCCTCTTTAGAGAACTCACTCTGAGATGACAAGGACATTCCCATGAGCTCTACCAACATGACAAACATCTTAATTTTATTTGAACAGTAGAATGGGAGTAGATATAGGCATAATTTTAGCAAGACCCCTGCTGAACTTCATATCATACTGAGAAATGTAGCTATATAACTCTTATTCCTTCAATACTGTGTAACTCTTTTTGATGAACTAAGCAAATGTCTTTTTTACTTTTTACTAATCGCAGCAATTATGGCAAATACAAGAGAATCCTCTGGTACTGCAGATTTCCTCCATGTTATTAATGTGATGTGTGCACATTGTATAATTACAGCCATAGGCAGCATATTGACATATGAGAGAACCACATTTTGCATGTAATTTGTGTAGAATTTCAATATATAAAGCATCTATGCCAATGAATCAATGCCAGAGTGCTGTAATAAAAAATGCCAGTACTTTAAAATTACCAGTCAATTAAGCTTCTTTGGCATCACATGTCAATCCAACAATATTGCATATATTAAGGTTGCCAATGAATTAAAATAAATAAATGTTTTTTAAATTATGTGAATTACATATATTAACATAGAGTTATATATATTAATATATGTGCCTGGAACTAGTCTTGTTTTATTTCAGGATAGCAAAATTCACCTGTTATTAGAAAGTTTTTCTTAGACCTGGAAATCTAGTTGCATTAAAGTAGAACACAAAGAAGCCATAGATTACTTCCACTCTAGGCCAGCAAAGCCCTCATATTTTATAAAATATACCTCCAGAAATGCCTTCTCATATATTACAGAATTAAGGTGATATTTATTGTCCTAAGATATTACTATCATGAAAACTTAAATGAAATGAAAGTGTTCATTTATATGGAAAGTGTAATCTAAAACTTCACTAATTGCCTCCATCTTACTACAGACTTCTCCCTCACACAATCTCTCTATTGCTCACTATCTGGCTAAATTTAAAACAAACAAAAAAAAACCAAAAAACCATTGAGATGCAGAGGTAACTATCAAGACTATTCAATGACAACAATTATGATCAAGAACCTGAACACAATGGGAGGTATCTTGTGCAAGAAAAAGAGGGGTTTTCATAAGGATGGATATGGTGTTGCTCATTTTTAAGTTAAAAAACACATGGGGAAAAAATGCTCTTGTGACCATCCTTAGAAACTTTATCAGCCTAACTTTATTGAAGGTATCTAAACATCAAAGTACAGCTACCAAACTATCTAAGTCAGCTTCAGTTATCTCACCTTCCCTTATATTAAACAGATGCAGAAATCAGATACTAAGCTTTTCGCTGCCTATTGTGTGGTTTTGTCCTGGAGACCTATCAGAATATTATTATGTATGCTTTCTTCCTGCTCCTTTAGGTTTCCAAAGAATCTGGGCTCAAAAACCAAGCTGATCTTTCTAGCAGTGTCTTCTCCAGTCCAAAGCATTTACAGTCCAATTACACACGTTGAATTATTAATTTAAATATCCGAAATGAAATATTAGTATGTAGTAGAAATGTAGTATTACAGTATAGAACACCAAGTGATATTTTAATGGGAAAAAATAGGTTTTAAAATTGAAAAATAACCTTTGACAGTTATACTGTTCACCTTGCAGGAAACTGATGCATTGTATGTCACATCTTCAGCCATTGACTTCTGACTCCAAAATATTAATTTGTTCCTTTCCTGCTGGTACTCATCAACTTATGCTTGAGAAGCACTCAAATCTTCTTTATGTAATCTGCATGTTTTTTCCTTTATGTAAATATTCATAAAATATTTATAAATAATTTTTACTATTAGAGAAATTGAGATAACAAGTGTTTATTCACATTACTTTTTGCTTTTCAAACTGCGACTCAGTGTTCAGTTGTTCTAAAGAAATTCTCACAACTGGGAGAAGTCATTGCAAGCAAACACCTGTTGCCTGAGAGAAGACTGATATTTGTCAAGGTCTACCAGTCCACCTAAAAACCAAAAGAAAAATATGTTTCTGGGTCATGAATACAAGCCAGGATGAGAGGAGGGAAGAGAGTTTCTTTCTTTCTCTTTGTCTTAAATTCAGGAAGTCTGTAGTTGGAACCAACACTACAAAGAACTTACAGAATAGTTGAGTGACTAAATAGGCCTCAAGTAAAAGATGTTGAAGCAATAAAGGTGAAAAGAAAAAAAAAAGGAAAATCCTAAAATGAAAGGATAATGAAAGAACCAGTATAGATAGAAAACAATTTAGCCAAATACAAACTTCATTGCATTACAGTGACCTTAGTTTTCATCTTTATTAAAACTACAGACCAAATACTATCTCCCCAGTGTAACCCTGTATTATATCCATTGTTCAACGGTTTGGTAACAAGAATAGTAAGGGAGGAGTTTGTTATAATGTTCATATTTTATGAAAGAAACTTTTTGCCACTAAAAAGCTTTTTTCTCTCTCTATAACCTAAGTAGTTAACCTAAATACCAGAATTCTCAATAAATGTACATATGTAACATTTATATTCTAAATTACATGCTTTCTTTTTTCCTAGCCTATAAGAAACACACAAAATCTCAACTACTATTTTAACTTTGCAAATACAGTTTGAGTTAACACACCATATATTCTTGTAACTTTGTTCTATTCAATTTAGGATAAAATTCTTATTTTGTCATCAAGACACATTGCTCATTCTGCTCTGTGTTGGCCACAGAATTCTTTGTATCCTAGTTCCTAGAACAGAATTGTTGTATTTTAATAATACTTCAATTAATTTAGCATGTCTTTGTTATTGGTTGTGTGATTTTTTGTTTCAGTTGTGGAAGGTTCAGTATGTATTATACTAAGAAGCACCAGAATAACACACCATACTGAGGGGAGATATTGGTATCTTCACCGTTTTCCTCTCCTGTAAGTGAACATTTAAAGCAGTTTAGGAAGTGTATAGAAGACCTTCTCATGATGGGCAACAATAGTGCTTATATAAGCAGTTTATTATGTCTGCGTGTTCTCGGTACACAAACATATATAAGAGGAGTATCAAATACATCCAAAGAATATGAAAAATAATCAAGAAACCCTAGGTCTAATTCAATATGATTATTCTGTCAACATAGCAGGTTTTTCTTCACTTACTAAATTCACCTGATAAGCATGCACCACTATAACCACAAACATTATTACCCATGAAGTATTTTTAAAATAATATTCAAATGTTCATATCTTTCCTCAAAATATTTGGCCATGTGCATGCAGCAATTACATTTTCCTCTTTTACGATTGCAGTCTACTTCACTCCCAACTCCCGTGGATGAGTGATGAAATGCAGGTCTTAACCCTCCATTATTTCCCGTCTTAGAAACCCTTATCGCCCTGTAATGTAGGATTATTATGTACTATTAAGTTTCACAGCATATCTAAAACTCCAAGTCTCTAATTCTTTCTGCTTGAATACCTGAATATCGTCTGTAATCTCTTGACCCAGTGTCATCTGCTAACTTCATGCCAAAAAAAAAAACTAAGAAAGTATAAGAAAACTCTAAAGATTTGAATCCGAGGAGATCACATTAGCAACCTCATGGCAGGCCAATCAATGCCTTTTCAAAGCAATCTACAACCTTCTAGATTTTTACCACTCCAAATAGTTACAGACTTATTATAGTGAAGCCCTGGCATATCTGATCCTGGCATCTGCTTTGTACGGAAGATCAGTCATTTAAAAACAAACCAAAAATTTAGCTTCCTACTAGTTTATTAGTTAGTCCCACTTTATCAGCTTTTGAATGGAAACAATGGCTTATTTTATAGCCAAAAACATTTGCTTTCATAAAAACAAAAATTAACAAAATATAGGATTAGTCCTTTCTATTTGTGTAGATACAATAATAAATTACAATATTGAAATTATTCAAATACTGAATATTGAAAATATTGAACATACTGAAAATAAAACCAATAGAGATGTAGATTATAAGAAAAGCTTTATTTAACAGGCAGTTATACTATTTCAAAGCACTTGACAGTAGTAACACTTTCTCAGATCTTTTTCAATCTTTTTTATTGTATTCAGACTGTTTCTAGGTAAATAAATTTGTTCCAGCAAATTCAGCTGGAAGCTATCAAAAATATATACATAACCAGCCAAGTCTGAAATTGATGTTTGCTCCAATACAGAACAGAGGCACAGAGTTAGTGGGCTAATTATAAAGACAGTTGTTCCCATTAGACAGCTTTTTCTTAAGAACTAAAAAGCTGTTAATGTCCTTCAACTATTGAAGTTAACAGTACTGGTATAACCAGGGTTCTATCCCATTCTGGTCTTTTGTGGTTTCTACTTCTTATATCCAAGTTAGATGCTCACTGACTGTACTTAAAAAATCACATAGATGGCATCACTTAATATCAGTGTGAACACAGAACATCATGGAGGGCTGCAAGTTGGAAAGCAGATTTCAGGTATGGACCTTGGACTCCTCTCCTTTGTTAAACATCTCAAAAACCTCATCTTATTGCCTGAATATTTTCTGAGATCTCCAGAAAATGACTGAAGCTATAGTACAGTTTTTTGCATCAAGGCTATTCTTGTATCAAAAATAATAATAGGGAGCTCACTTCACTTACTGGTGAAGACACGCATAGGGATCCCGGCCATGATGATGAGGAGTGGGAATAAACAAATAAATAGTGGTAATGCAGAGACATTTTGGAACTAATACAGAATCATGTATTTCAGGGCTGAAGCCCATCCCTGTTGGGCATCAGAACAGAGCATTCTCTAAAGCAGCTGGTAGCGGGACCAGTGGGACCTGAATTTCATCAATCATGGAAAGCCTGGTAATACTCAGCTGCAAGCACAACTCTCACTCATTGTAATGTTGGTTGGTATTTTAAGCTTTAATTACCAATTTTGAACTATTACCACCCAGACAATCTATGGCTAATCAGTACCTGTAAGCTGCCACACACTGTTCCAAGAACTGCTTGTCTGAATTAGCTATTTAGTTCTAATTATAACATCCTATATAGGAGACAGTAACAGTCTATATTAAAGTGGTCTTTTCATCAAAACAACAATTGAAGATTTAAAGTAAATAACTCTTCCAGTTTCTGAGCATTTGTGCCCACAATTTATCTTGAAAATGCTCCATGCTGTATAAAACTTCCACTGTCAACTTACCAAAACCAGCTCTTTGAAAACACGTTTTATGGAAAATGATATCTTTTAGAAAACTCAAGATAAGATAGAAGTTGACTTCATATAGTTCCAATAAGACATTACTTTCGACTACCTTCTATTCAGTTAAATGGAAGCGTTTCAACCTATGTCTTCCAGTTCACAGTTTTTAAGGACAGAAGGGATCATTTAGGAACATTACACAGTTCTGCATTAAAGCTGGACAAAAAAACCATATCCCAGAATTTCTGAAATAAACCCACTGCAAGTTTGTATTCTGTGATATATTTATGTACAAAATTCAGGCCTTATGAAATTTTCATTTGAAGATTTAACTCATCCATCATCAGGAACATTTTTTCAGACCTTTGTTAACCTCACCTTTAATATGCATGTGTCTTTCATCCAGTGTGGATTTGTTTAGCTTCAGGTACTATGTTTTTTTCACTGTAACTTCAGCATGACTAGACATTAACATCAGCCTTTTTTTTTTCTTGTTATTTTAAACAGTATTTGAGGGCATATTTATATTTCTCTATATAAACATACAATTAGAAGATGACAAAGTACAAATTAATTAGCTAATTATGTTAATAAAGCAAAATACAGTATTCTTGACAAATTTTTTTTGGTTTTTTGTTACTGCATCTTCCCTTAAATATTATTTTTTAGGATAAATTTTCCTTTTCTAATGAATGGAGAATTTGTACTATTTCTGTTCAACAGGACATCCTTAGTTACTAATAATCATCCTCATTTAATTTTTAAAAACCTCCACTTGTCCAGTTTTGCTCATCATTATTATCAGCTTTAATGAAAGAGTCTTTTTCAAGTATTAGTCATGTATATTTTGTTTAGTAATATTCATATACACATACACCTATATGAAATCAAGAAATCAACAGGCATCTCGGCATCAACTTTCAGTGACCAATCCAGTTACAATGGCCTTTAATTTTGAATTAGGCTGTGTACATTTTGGTGGGTCTGTAATGCTAACTTCAAAGCACTGTGCTTAAAATAATATGCTCAGCCTAAAGCTAACAAACAGATTAAAATGCAGTAAAAAGGACATGAGTTAGAAATCCACACAAGTAAGAGTAAGTTACATCTTAAAAAGCAAAACAGCAACCTGCAGCGTAGTGACAATTTCATACCAACAGTCTTACTGTAAAGATTTTTCAAGCATTTCCCTCTGCTGAACAAATTTCTCCAACAGTACAGAAAGAACTAAAGGCTTTTAGTTTCTCCTTTGTTCCTCATGTCTCATCTCTACAGATAAGGACAAGAAAAACATCTATTAAAAAAAAAATTTAAAAAACAGGGTTTAAAATTATATTTATGAGGCAAACACTTACTAGCTCCAACACCAACAACTATTCAGGTAGTCTTGAACTGTACTTTGAGTCAGCAGCTAAGCAAGCTCTCGTATGCTACAGATTTATACTGAAGGGCTCAATGTGAGTAACTTGTGAACACCGAGGTAGAAACTTTCCTGGACCTGAGGGTCTGCTACAAGCAAACTATCTGCTTAGTATGACACTAAGCAAGCCTCCTGCAGCAATGCTCCTGCTGTGGTTCTTGTTCCCATGATGCCTTCCACACACTTGGAAATAGTGTGCAAGATTTTGAGGTATGCAAGAAGAACGTTTATTCTAATTGCCTTTTCCCAATGCCCTTTTTAAACATACATACACCCCTGACACAGGAATTTGGAAAACCATAAATATAAAGTGTAATCCCATTTTTCACATTTTATTTAGATGAACTTAGAGTGAGTGTTTATCAACAACTAGATATATTTTCTTACACTCAACAACATACAGTCTGCAACCCAGTGTGAGGTTCAAAGTAGCCAAGTAAAACAAGTCAATGGCTGGCACTCATAAGCTTGAAAAAGAAAGCCTAAGTGGATTAGTATGCAGAGCATTAGTGCATTGAGGTAATTTTTAAAATTAACTCTCTACAAGGAGGGTTGTGGGGTTTCTTTACCAGAATTTTATTTCAAAAAGCTGTTTTGTTTGGGGTTTTTTGTTTGGTTTGGTTTGGTTGGTTGGTTTGTTTTGTTTTGTTTTTTTCTGCAGAAATCCCGAAAAGACCTAAGAGGAAGCTGAGGAAATGTTATATAAGAGGAAGAAAACTAGGATTCTTCAGAAACCAGTGGCAAAGTGAAAAAAAAAGGGAGTGTGAGTCTGTATTCACCTTCAGATGGAAGTCTGGAGAATAGATAGATCCTATACACTGGCTTTCCGCTCCATCTTCTGAGTGATGACTGTCATTGAACTGTTTCTATGCCTCCTTTTGAGTGACAGGGAACTCTTCCACAATTAAATTTTGTCAATTAAAGTCAGTAACTAACACCAGTATATTGGCTGCCTGCACACTGTTCTGTCCAGGTATTAAATCCAGTTTGTTTTCTTACTGCGGAAATCTGAGATTCACCTGCTAAACACTACTGTCATATTGAAAGAGGAAAATATATGTGCATGAGAGGGGGAAAAATACACTCTGCTCCCTTTTGGCGTGCTCCTTGATGTTTTCTCTTCTTTAACACATCTATAAGGCTGAATTTAATCTTTTAGAATTCAAATTTCTAGCTCTATGTCAACTAGTCAATTCTTCAAAAACCTACAACCTTTACAGTAGAGCTGACACCCTTAACCTGCCTGCAATTCTTCAGTCTCTAATCGGAATATTTTCTATGAAAGCAGAGTTCCACAAGGCCTTTTAACATATGCACAAAGATCACTAATTCTCTTTTACTTATTTTTTTTAAAGACCACTTTGCTGCCCTTATTATACATAATTCAGTATAATCTTAATTGTCTTTTCTCTTTCTTTTATTTTATTTTCATTTTCCCCCCATATTTAAAGAGGAGTGCGTTTTTTGGGTTTTTTTTCCAATGTGATCTCCTGAGGTAGTCAGGCCTAAGCTGACAAGACCTGTGTGTGTAGTCAGGGTGGATCTCATCTAAATTTGCCATATGTGGAAGTATCTGGACAAGTCACCCTAGGCTTCCTATACAGACATTGGAGAGTGAGGCATTTCAGGAGGCAGTTTATCTGGCCTATTTCACAACAAACTTTTGGATGAGAGGAATTGCACTGTAGCCTCTGCAATTATATTTATAATAACTTCCTTGACAGCTAAGAGAGCCTGGAGAGATTTGTCTTTGTTGTAGGCATTTGTACTATTGACTACATTTTGCCAGTTAAATCACTCCCTGTCTCTACATGAATTCCCCCATTCCTTTCACCCCAGAAACTCATTAACAATTTTACCACTTCTAAATATATTTGATAGAGAAGCAAAAATCTCCAAGATGTTTAGTTCCTGCAAGTTTTGTGCAAAACAAGGACTAGAAGGAGCATTCTACTAGTACCTACATGCGGGAAAGCTGTAAACATGGGACTCAGCTATAGACATGAAAGAAACTAAGAGAAATGTTAAACCATAAACCATGCTATTCAAAATGAAGAATCTAAAGAAAGATTCAAAGCCATTGGACACAATTAGTTTTCATTCCATCTGATACTTGTTTAATTTAGAAAGGCTTTCCAATAATTTTTATATTCATGAAAAAGAATTCACAGATTGAGAGGCAGTTTAACAGGATGTTGACCACTAGAATGTAATGGAGCAATCCCTAATAAAACACATCTGTGGAAGCAGTAATTTATGATTTCAGGAAAAAAATATGCCCTTTTGCTACTTCAGAACCAGATTTTATTTCATTTTTTCAAAGAAAAATAAAAATTTAACAAGGAAGGAGGTTCAGTGATCTTTTTATGAAGTGAAAATCGCAGTAATTCTAGCCCTGGATTTAGAAAATATGTATAGAAATAATTTTCTCTTATTAATGACAATAAATGCTGACACAAATATCATCAAGAAAACAGAAATAAAGGATTTAACCCTGGGTTTGTTTAATAGTTTTTATTTTTACTGTTTTAGCTACATTTTATTAAAGACTATCAAAGTAGACATGCTGTAATTATCTCCTTCCTATGCCATTTTACCACTGCTGCCCTCTGCTGCATGGAACAGTTTCCAAGTGTCTTTATTTCTCACTAAGCTTGTGAATTATTAATTTTAGAGGTAGATGTTTAAGTGCATTGCTTCTGTTTCTTCTTTTAACTTGCAAAGTTTATTTGGCAACAGAGGAATGTGAATTTTTCAGTATGACTTAAAATTGTCAAAGTAAATAATTATCAAAGATGATATATGATGCATAGAAGAAATGTATTGTCAAATTTGTTTTGTAAAGTAGAATTACTTACTTCAGGACATATATATGCTGCAATATCCATGACATTAATGTTAATGTCTTTTTAAATGTCATCTTTCAATGAATGTGAGGAGGCAGTAAGAACAGAAGAAAACCCAACATGAACAATCTATGAATTCATATCCTTCTCCAGTACAGTTTGTTTCCAACATTTCTCCCTTTCTTACTCTTTTTTTTTTTTTTTAGTCCATCCATCCATCTGTACATCTCAGGAGAAAGCGCTATTCTTACATGCCATATTCCCAGCAATAATAAACTTGTTATCTGGGAAGATGTAACTTGCACTGCAAGGTAGCCCAATTACGTTATATACCTCTGAAAACACACCCTCAAATGGGTACACATCAAACTACCTATGCATTTAGCTAATAAAAGGCATAGACGACTATCTGATGTTTGTCACAGAATCTTAGCAATACCCTAAAAATGAATATTTTTTTTATTTTTCCGGCACAAAACTTAGCCTAGGCTCGTCAGTAATTTAGCCATGTTTACAAATTATGAGGCAGCTTTTTTTCTTCCCATGCATTTTCTACAAGATTCTTGTTTTTGACGAAACCCTACAAAAGTCCACAGCTTTTGTCAATTTTATTCCGATTAATAGGGATCAGTATTTTCAATCACTTTTTGACTGGAATCAGAATAAAACTGCAAGGTAAACCTTATGAAGAGAAGGATGGGAAGTGAAATGAAAGGAATAACTCAAAAGACAGAGCAAAAGACCATAAGGCCTAAAAAACATCCACTGGCCCTAAGAAATGTTTTACACAGATTAGCTTCTATCACAACAACAGAAAATGCTATTTAGGCATTGCATGCAAGCCTGGCACTATATGTGGTCCATTCCCTTCACATCCCCTGCAGTCATTAAAATTAGCTGTTAGAAAGCACACCCATGACCATGACTGTTGCCTTTAGCAATCATGCTTATAAACATGTTTTCCACATATCTTTGTGGAAACCCCTCTTTGCACTGCCTTCATAAGATCCTGCACTAAATTTTTTTTGAAATTCCCTACCAAGTCTGTAAAATAGGATTTTCTTTCATCCTTTTTAAATCAGTCTATTAGTTTCAATTACTACACTGTAAAATTTGATCAATAATGTTTCTGTATCCATTTTATTCACAACCTTCATGATTTTGCAATCATTACCAATATCTCTCATCAGGTTTCTCCAGGCCAGATTTAAGTATTTTCCTTCTACTTCATCTCTCATAAGGCAGTTGTTCTATCCCTAAATAATTTTACTTGCCTTTGTCCCCATTGAAACCCCATGTCCTTCCGATTCAAACAATATTTAGGATGTGGAGAGTACACTGCGCTCTCGGTAGTTGAAATCGAATGTACCTAAGTGGGGCTTTTTAGTAGAACTAGTAGAGCCCTTTCTTATCCTCCTGTATTTCTAAGCAAGCACTGACAACAGACATTTAATTTAGTTTACTATCTTAATATAACACAGCTCCTGAAATATTATATTGGTTTGTAGGTCATCTTAACATTCATATTGATGGATAAAGGCAGTAATCTGTGACCAGTTAAGCATTTTAAAGGCATTTACTCAAACTACAAATAAATGTTGCTTGGATTTACCAGAGTTGCACATGAATGGCATCCTGCATTCCTGAAGAAAATCTTGTTTCTAAGCATTTTCCTGGTGTCTTGGGGAACATTTTCTGTGAGCCATTATTAATTTCATGCAGCACTTTGCTAGCTCAGAAAAGTCAGAGTTGATATTGCTTCCTGTTGAATTGAAATTTGGGGGAAATTACCAGAACACTTTTTAAAAAATAACTACTTATAATCTGGGTATTTTCTACAGAACTTCATGAATTTTAACAAATTGAAATATGACCTTAGACTGCGTGTGAACAGATTCAGTTCTAAGGGATAATATTTAGAGTTGATGACTGACGAGTTTTACTTGACTCGCTCCAGTTTTTCTAAGGAATGAATACTTGTTTGAGTGACTTCTCTTTCTCTCTTTCTAAACCACTCAATCCTACTCCCTTCCTAATGTTCCTGTTTTTCAAAATACTCCTTGTTAATATCTAACATGCTAAATGTGATCCTCGGTGCACTTAAAAAAAATACAATTTCCCCAAACTGAAACTAATAAATTAAACTGCTTACTTTCAAACTGTTTAAAAAGATGTAATTTTCCTTTTATGTTAGTGTCTTTCAGGTTTCAGCTAGCTCCATACAAACACAGGATACAGTCTGCTTCTGTTTTCTTCTGGCTTTTTCAGCAATATAGTCCAATTTCAACAGGCAAGTCACTTGGAAACACCATTAGTCTAAAAGCAAAAGAAATTAAAACAGTCTGTGTAGTGATTCATGGGAAATATGAGTATAATGTCTTTATTTTTGTAGTGACTGCTTCCAGCTGCCATTAACACACCAATAACAATACTGGAATGATGTAGTGAGAGTGTTTATATGTAAGACAGTGGTACAACACGTCATTCCCAGTAATGCTCCACAAACAAGGAAGTTACTGCCCAATGGAGTTTAAAGGTGTTACCTGTTGTACCAAGAACATAATAAAGCTTCTTTAATACTGCCCAAGATCTCTGAATTTCTACCTAAACAGAAACTACTCAGACTAGGAAATACTGGGCACCTGTGTAGACACATTCTACCTTGTCAATCCTGGGTGATTCTGTTGGCTAGGTCTTGCCAGAGTGATATATCCATTACATTACTTGCACCATTAACATAGTTCAGCAAAGAGCTGCTCTGGAGGGAGCCAGTGTGACAGAAGACTAGATAAATATATTAACTTCCTCTGTAGACTCGTATTATATTTTCTTATTTGTCAATGTGAATTCAGGTGCTTTTTACCAGAGTTTGGATAGTTGAACTGACAGGCACCGACATTCACAGCCGCAGAGGCAGTGCCACACACGAGAATAGATGTGCCTTGTCACAGGGAGTTGCAGAAGTGTGTCGGCAAGTGCAGTACTAGACACTAGAACTGAGGACATTCTAGCAGTGCTAACCCCTACCTGCTTTGAGTGCATACAGCAACACAGCCAGCCTTTGTTCTGTTAGCCTGCCTAAAACACAGTTGTTGCCTGTATAAAGACAGTGGCCAACAGTTTCCTTTACAGTACCGCTGTTCCCAACCATCTATAAGAGAAATACTCTGTTGTCTGACAGGGATGCTCTAGGGTCATTACTGATGAAATTTTTAAAGTTCTGTTCATCAAGGAAATGGCCATTCATACTTTTAATTCTGATTGTCCTCTTACAGTGACTAGAACCTAGACCACTATGTAATAACACAATTCCAGCTGCTCCAACAGGAATCTGGTCTTATTCAACCACAGGAAACTGAAGAGTACAGTTGTACACCTGGACACATTCCATGATATTTTATTTAAATGTTCCCATCAAGTAAGCATTTTTGAATTTCAGTTTCCAGCCTTAGCCATAACTCAAATTGTGAATTAATCCTGAATATTACCCAAGGCTGAGAATCTTAAACTGATACGTAAAACACCTCCATAAGTAGTTAGTTTAATAAAGAATCCATTTATTTTGATAAGAAGGGAGCTTTTAAATCGTGTATCACAAAGAATCATACATGAAACATTAAGGATCACAACAGCATAATAAAAAAAATTATCAAGACAAAGAATTCATTAGAGTTTGATTACATACTATTGTACAAATATGGAAGACAGCTGCAACACTATCACTAAAACCTAACAAGCTTTAATTTTTAATTTGCTAATTGAGCCAATGAATATTCATGATCCCAAACTTGTAGCAATTCCGCAGTTCATTTGTCTGCTATGTGATTTGTAACACCGCCATAAAAATCCAGACTAGTAGAAAATGTCAAAGAAAACTAACAGACTGTGCAAATTTCCCTTCTTTTCAGATTGTGCCTTAGTCCCTATGCAATAGTAAAGTACTATACTGAGGACCTTATTCAGACTTAAAATTCATGTCCTTCTGAACAGGGAAAGCAACTGACCATAGTTTATTATTTAGAGTTCTAAATTTGTACCTTTCTCCGATTCATCACAGTTTAGAGAACTGGCTTTAAATTTTTTTCTTAAAAAGATGGCACTTGCAATGGTCCATAACTTATCTACAACAAACATAAACTAAAGATAAAATAGTAAAATTAGTGAACACAACAAGTGCTGCACCAATAACTTTGCACAGCAATCCTTAATATTGGCAATAATTCTAGATTACTTTCTTAACAATTGAATATAAAGCGCTCAATTAATGTTTAATATAAAATGACCCTTCTAATTAAAATTAAAATGTGTGACTAAATAATTAGGGATTTAAACTGCGTAATTTGAAAATACTTCTTTGTCCATAAGTTATTAATCGGTGAAACAAACCATCATAGTTTGTTACCACAAATTTTTAACAATTTTGTTTTAATAATACATTGTGGGACATGTATTATGTCCCAAAAGATAGGATTTTTACAACTGTAACAAATTTCCCTGACAAAAGTATTTACATAAGTGCAATTTATGCCAGTCCAAAACCAATTTAAATACAAAAAATAGCTCACTGGTTGGGACTGACATTTGCCATGCAAAATCTATCACAACAGATGTCTCAAATTTCCTGAGACATTTTCTTAAGGAAAGAAAGATAAAAGTATATCAGCTAGATTCTCACAAATTATTGGACTTGAATCCATCGATACATTTATATAAGGCTCCGGTACTGCCAGTTAATGCATGATCTGCAACCCAGAGCACTTGACTAGAATAAGCAGAGCCTACGCGGGAGCACGAATAAATGCAGTTTACATTAGGCATACTAAACCCAGCTTACATTTTTAGCATGAGTAGTTTCAAATAAATTTCCCAGGAAGCAGCTGTACATGGCTACAGGCTTGTTTACATGTAGCACTTTTATTTCAGTTTTGAGAGTGATATTTAAACTGGTTTTGCTAAAGTTGGAAAAAAAATGTTAAACTGTCATTTGTTTTTATATAAAGAAACTTTGCATTTTTTATTTTCAACTGATTAAAAATCAAGCCGCATTTTAGTGAATATGAGGGTATCCAGAAGGCACCTATCTCTGAATAAGTGATAAGATGGTTGAATGGATGGTGGTTAAAAGGTTGCTATGCTGAAAAGCATTATTAGTTGCCCTATCCTAGCTCTTTACACGTTAAGTAATTTGCATTTTAAGTATGCTTAGATTTGAGAGGAAAAGTAGCCTGTTACACATTTCCAGCATGGTGCACAGATAAAAACAGTGCTGAAGGTTCATACTTAGTCCCAAAGCAAGATTAAAGGATGTTTTTAATGTGAGAAGGAATAAAAGGTCCATAAAGGAAATCTTGCAGGAAATAAGACAGCATATTTCTGAAACAAAGCGGACATTAGAAAAACAAAGAAGAGGGATTGTTTAATGTTCGTTTTTGTTGTTGATGGTAGTGGGAAAACATGTAATCTCTTTGTAAAATAAACAAAAGATACAGTAGAAGAATAGCTTGACATAAATTCACTCAGATAAGTCTTACAGTCTCTGGTCTCTGATCAAAGCAGGTGATTACCATGCTGTTTTCTGACCTTGTAATCTATTAATCACATGTGTTATACAAATATTTATTTAAATACAAGTAAGTTGGCATAGCATCATAGAATCATAAAATGGTTTGGGCTGGAAGGGACCTTAAAGATGATCTAGTTCCAACCACCCTGTCATGAGCACTAGATCCAGGGAAAACACTCAACATTTTCAGAACACCAAACATATGGATTTCTACTCATGTTCTGAGCTCCTATTAAAGCACTTGTATGGAAGTCCTCAAGATAGTCTCTTAGTGAACCGAGCTAGAAGCCATCCCTGATGAAGCACATTTGTGGCTTTTATTGTTACAGAAAAGTGTCTGTTAGTCAGTAAAATCTATCCCTATGAATGATTCCATACAAATACACAGATCATATTTCAGGTTTGTTTTCAAATGCTGGAAAAACATTATGTAAGCAAGCATGGAACTTGAATGTATATTTTCTGCAGTAGAATACACTTGGCAATGTCTTATGAAAAGATCTATTTTCTTTTCCAAGACAAAATTAACCATTGCTATGAAATGTCAGAATTCCTGAGTGGCAGACAAAGGAAAGTTAGCTGAGTATTTTAGACAGTAAAGAAACACTTTATGGAAATCACACCAGTGGACACATGCCAGAGAGAGAAGTACATTTTATACCCCTCTGAGATACTCACTGTATTTAAACCCTTCGTCTCTGAAAGGACAATACACCTGCCTTGTGTGAAAGCAGTGATGAAGACAACAGCCTATTGCTCAAACATAACTGTTTCCAAAAACAACAGACTCCATAAACAGTAGCTGAGAGTCATGTACCTTTTAGAAAGGTTTTCAGGCATCTGATATGTTTATTTAAAAGATATGTCATAGAGTCATATTTGATACTCAAGATTTTGAAGCTTATTCTTCAGTTGAGTCAAACTCACTTTTTTCCAACTTTGTCACTAATCACAAGAAGAATTAGTAGAATAAGCAGTACTACAGTACCTTAAACCAGAAGTCCATCTATTAAATTGCCTTCTCTTTTACAAAGTCTAATAATGGACACTTACAGGACTGCAGAAATAAGTATATAATGAAGGATTCTTCCTCGCTATATCACCCTGTTTTCATTGAATTAAAGGTTTAGGAACCTCCTGAGACAGTGGTCAGTCACATTTGGATGACTATGTTGAAGAGCCCCTCTCGACCTAGTCTCCAGAAACATGGCAAACCCATTTTTGACAATATGCCATCCTATGGCAATTAAAAAGCCCATGATTGCATAGGTTTCCATAATATTTACCCTTAATCACCTTGTCTTACACCTGGAAACCTTGTTGCATCCAGTAACCCTGTAACAATGTTGCTAATGTTAACTGTCACTGCACAGATATTTTTAGGGTTAATTTTCCCAAATACATTACTTTGACTTTCACAGCACTAAATTTAGTTTCCATTTCATTATCTCAGCTCAGCAGTAGACAAATCTTCCCCAGGTATCCATACTCAAACTCTGCTTTTGACAACCATGAATACATATGAGTAACTCCATCATTACCTCTTTCTTCCAGGTGACTCAGGACTTTTTGAATAGCACATGATCAATATTCTCCATGTCTACTGGAACCTTCTAGCAGAGTTAGGTCTGATTTTCCAGTACAAACCCCACATTTTCTCTTCTATAAACTGTCATAGGTATTTCCTCATTCTTTCCTTATTACTGTTTTTACTGTTCTACCTTTCTTAAAGTACTCAGGAAACAGAGCTTGCTTTAGAAACCAATATGGTATTTGTGACTTGCTATTCCTTTGGCACTCTAGATGATTTCAAGAACAGGTTATGTACTACAGCAAACACCAATTTCTAGTTCTTTCAGAACAACTTCTAGGATTTTTTCTTAAATTTTTTTCTTAGTATATGTAAAATTTGAGGAGAATGCAATTAGTGTTACAGTGACCTTGACCCAACGTAACACTAATCAGGGCCTTGTGTTCTTGGGATGGATTAACCTTCTGTTGTGAGTTTTTGCTTCAAAAAACAGTGATATATGAGTACACGTACATGTGCTGTCTGCATGACAGCCCATCCATATGATAAATATAATGCTATGTAAAGAGAACTGAAGTCTTCCATTATTGCTTTTTTCTTCATTTGAAGTCTCTCAGTGCTAGTAGTCAATAGCATCTTAGTGAATAGTTTAAAAAGACAACAAGAACAGAAGAAAATAAATGCTGTTGCTCTCTGATGTGTCAAACCCATATTGCTTCTAAATGCAATTCCATTTCACTTCTTGAGAAATCTGTAAAGAAACAAATTACCAACGTTAGTGTCTGGGAAAAAAAACAATAAAAACAACAAAATGGACATTTACCGAAAGACAACAAATGGACATTTACAGAAAGACTAGTGATGCAGGGAGATATGTTCATCCTACATTAAGACAAAAAAGTTGGAAATAAAAGCGACCATATTTATATCCTCAAGAGGGGCAAGTTTGGTGTGTAAACAAGTTTCTGAAATTGAGCCAGGAGAATTCCTGTCAGTTCTGCATCTCTAATGATAATAAGCTAATGTTTTTGTAGACTTTTCAATTTTAAGATTTCAAAGCAATTACCTGATCTTGAAAATGCTTCTGTGAGATAAACACACATTATTATCCCTTTATTAGCAAGGGCGATGGAGGAATAGAGTTTTTGATTTGCCACGTAATTAACTGATTACCAGAACCAACAGTGAATCACCCACTCATCCTCTCTCCATTGCTAATATTGCTCAAACTGACCCTAATAGTGTGTATGAAGGCAAATGCCTACCTGGAACATTGCAGTG
This sequence comes from Neopelma chrysocephalum, assembly GCF_003984885.1. Lineage (NCBI taxonomy): Eukaryota > Metazoa > Chordata > Aves > Passeriformes > Pipridae > Neopelma > Neopelma chrysocephalum. The sequence continues at coordinate 3,839,070 of NW_020897765.1, forward strand.
ACGGTCCCACAAGACTTGTGAGAAGAAAAAAAAAAAAAGAGAAATGGAGGAAAAATATCGTTTTACTAATTCTGTTTCACTTAAAAGTCACACATAAGAAAAATTTGTACAGACCACCTTAAGCTAAAAAAAAAGAGACAACTCTAGATGGAGAGAGAAGACCAGGGTATTAACTCATTTGTCATCTAAAAAATTAATTATGAACTCTCAATCCCTTCCCTCTCATCCCCACCGCAGCCCATTCCCTTGCCCCCAGGCCCTGCCTGCCAGGGCCTCACGCGTCCTCCTGGGATGAGCACACGAGCAGCGCGGTTCACGTCCTGGACACCTCCAGCTGAGGGAATTCAGCGCTGCAGCACAAAAAGCCTCCTCTCAAGGCTCAGATGCCGCCTTTGGCCCCGGAGCTCCAGCCAGTGGAAATAAACGTCTCAGCCAAAGCCGGGGCGCAGCAGAGCCCCTCGCTCCCCCGCTAGATGGCGCCGCCGGCTGCTGCGGGACATGGCGCCGCTCGCCCGGGCGCCATCTCGGGCGCGAAGCCCCAGTGCAGTGAGCCTGGAGGTGTCGCGGCCGATCTGCTCCCACCGCCCTCACCTGCCCTCCGTCCCCGACCCGTGGGAGACTCCCCGGCCCAGAGAGCCTGACTGGCTCCGGCAGCTCCCATGGAGGCGGCAGGAGAGGTTCCCCCGCTGCCGGGCAGCGTGTGTAGGGTGGCGGGGCCGGGGCCGGCCGTGCGAGCCTGGCCGGGTGTGAGGTGCGGGCCGTGCAGCCCCCGGCCGGGATGAGCCCCGGCGTCGGCGAAGGCTGCGGGACTTCGAGACCGGGGCTACACATGAACGGGGCTTAGGCAGTCGCCTCACGCGTTGCTTTGTGAGGCTTTGCTCGCCACGTGGACCACCGGCGTGGCTGCCCTTGCAATGCGGGAGGATGGCCAACTCATGGAGTCACCCGGGGGCTGGGGTTGGAACGGAAATCACACAGTCCAGCCCTTGGCATCGAGAAACGCTGTGAATATCTCCAAGCCTGTGCTCCACATCCCCTCTGGTCAGCCTGTGCCAGGTTTGGAAACACACGCCAAATCTGGGCTCTTTTATTGTGCGGAAGATACACTCTCCAATGGTCATTCCTTAGCCCAGTAGCTAGCCATGGAAGACACCTAGAAGTGCTCCAGGATGGAGAGGATCCTTCTTCAGTTGCTTTGCAGTTCTAGGAGGTAGAAATAAAAGCTTATTTGTCAGCTGTGTCTGGTTTTTGATGAAGCCCTGTCCTCAGTGCCTGGCTCATAGAGTACTGGGATGCCACTCCAGACTTGTCATCTCAATGTCTGTGTGATCTTACAGGAAAAACATTTTTCCATATTGCAGCTTGTCTAGAAATACCCAGAACCTCACTCAGACAAAGTTCAGAATGATGCAAACCACTCAAGTTCTGTTTCTATTAAATAAGGGATCAGGTCATGAAGTTGAACAATTTCCTCTGGATGTATAGCAAACTTATGAACAAGGAAATATGAAGTTAAGAACAGATGGGTATTGCTGAAACCCACTGAACAAATCTAATGTTGAGTTAGGAAAAAAAAGTCTTGTTTTGTGGTGCTTGAGTGCTAATGAACATAAAACTGTATCATCTCTTTAATTTCAAATAGTCTTTCTCAACCATAAAACTTTAAAAAAAGTTTTTAAGTATTTAACAAAAGTACTGAGATTATTACGTGAAGAACTTACATTTAAATACCTTTCAATATGTGTCTTCCAAACTTGTATATAGTAGATAGGAACTCTTGGGAAATAGAGTGATTTTTTTTCTTGAGAATCTTATAACTATATGACCAGTTAATCCACTCTCCTTGACAAATCACCTTCCTTAACCTGCAGGCCACGCTGCTTTTGATGCAGCCCAGGATATATGGTTGGCTCTGAGCTGCAAGCACACACTGCCAGCTCATGTCCAGCTTTTTATCGACCAGCACCCCCAAGTCCTTCTCAGCAGGGCTGCTCTCGATCCATTCTCAACCTACCAGTATCTGTGTATTTTTTTAAATAATTTGAAAATTATTTATTAATAGTGTTCAAGTAATGAACTTTTTACCAGTGGAACATGTCATAATTTGAAACAATTAGGAAAACAATACCACATAATTCAGAAATGTTTCATACATGGGATGAGGGCATCATTCAGTGGAGTGGCTGAGACATACAAAATCTTAATGAGTAATGATGTTTAAGTGATAGTTAACATTTATCTGTGACTAAAGCTAAGATACTGTGAACAGAAATGGGGCTTACAGAAATTAAAAATAAATTGTCCAGATTTAGCTTAACTAAAAATTGAACAATTCTTGGTAAACAGAGATTATCAGCCTGATGACCAAAAATACCAGTCTTCTATTCTAGCTTAGCATTAAGGTCATGAAGACAGTAGGAAATAGATGGGAGACATAAACTGAATGTAGCCAAAGCAGGTGCAGTGGTTTTATGACAGTCTACACAGAATAGGAGGGGGAACTTTTAACAGCAGTATTTGGTATGAGACTGAACAGGACTTTTATGCTTCCTTTATCTTCCTCAGCTCTATGTATCAGTGATGGAGACAAAAGCAGCAGAGCCCTCATTTCTGATGCTCAGCACAACTTAACCTTCTCAGGGGTTCACTGCTGTACAGGATACATCAGCAGCTACTCAGGGAAACAGAGAGCAGACACACTTCACTGATTTCTCACCTGTCCTGGCACATTGAGAAGTGTTTGTGAGGGTACAAATGCAGATGTTTTCCTTGGGAATTGATTTGTAGTTTCTGTCAATGTTCTTAATGTTTGTTTAAGAAACACAACTTGTTCAGTTTCCATTCTGGATCAGTATGAAAAATAAAATCGACAGAAATTTTGGAATTTGACAGATGTTTTGTTTCCAAAAGTAATGGTTTTCAAGCCGGGAGAAAAAAAAAATCTATGGGGACCAGTTTTGTTAGCTGTTTTCTGAACTAGCCTGAAGCTATTGACGATAAATGTAATCAACAAAATCTATTAGTGCATGTTATGCCAAAATGCACAAGATATCAATTAAGAATTGGATTCTGCAGAACTCATTTACTGTGAGATAATTAGTTTAAGCTTTCTTCTTGCCAGTGAGAGTCTAGAAGTTCTCGTCACTTTCTGGACTAGATCAAGTATTTGTACCCTCATTGTATCCATCTCTCTGTGCTGACCACAGTGATGATCTTGGCTGAGTAGTTTAGCATGATATGGCTGCATTTTAGATATCTACATTATGTGAGATGAATTCCATCCTCTTCAGGTGCCTTAAATAGCTGAGCCTGTGTATGAAAGAGATTATGTTGTTACTGCAAACGGTAATGATTAAAAGTGAGGAAAATCAGGCACCATTTATTTATGGAAATGTGAGGAAAAATCCCGCATGCACACACATCAGTATAAACACATATAAACACTTATGTTAGAAAATCGATGCTGAAGTGTCTTCTCCACTCTGAAACTAATTTAAACAGCAGCATTCATAATAAGCAATATTTTTCTTATGCCAAGCACTGAACAGGCAGTGGTTTTACATATACAGAACTCTTTGAAGAGAAAAGACAACTGACTTGTGCAGAAACACTGGGATTTGGGATTAAGCATTTAAAGAGGTAAGGGCCTTCTCTGCCCTGTGGAATTGAAACAATTGCAACCCAGCCCTCTTCTGTGTCTGAGCAATGTGTGAGATGTGTGGGTGATGTCTTACTAATATCCAATACCAAGTCCAAATGACAGATACAGAGAAGTCAGTGTTCAGGTGCATTGGTCTCTTCCCCAGGTGGCTGTTCAGTTGTTTGAGACACTAGATTGAAAGAGGTGTCCATGCTCTGGCAATGCTGTCCCATGCTGCAAGCAGCAGGTAATGATGGCAGTGCCTGCCAGGAGTGAGCAGGTCTGGTCAGGGCTACGGCCCTCATCCCTTTCCCCAGGTATGAGCCTCCCTGCACTGGCTCACTCTGCACTCATCTATTTCCACTGCTGTTTTCGCCACAATCTCTCTGTCTTTCTTTAAGAGGCACTTTGGATCAGTTTTTGTGGTGTCTCAGTATCTTGCAGAGGGATCAGTAACATGCTTTGTGTCTAGTCTGTGATCTTGTCCATTTCTTGTCATTTCAGTCTATCTACAAAGTAGCTGTACATAAAAATGTATATTTATCAAAGTATTTTTATATATTAACTCAGAGAGCGAGCACACACAGCAGCCTGACTGTAGAGCTCTGCAGACTTCTTGCCTGCTGGTGATACCAGCCAGGCTTCTCCTCTGGAGGTCCCAGGCTGTGATGAATTTGGTCACCAGAATACTTCTGTTATGAACTCCCAATTTTTATAGTTAAATTACAAATAACTTAAAAAGAATAGTCTCTTCTATTCCCTTTTTTCTTTTGGGAAAGGTAACTCTAATTTATCAGATTCACTAACCTGGGCATATATATGGTATTATCCAGCAGCCTGTAGTCTTTGTAAGCATAGAACAGGAAAAACACTTTCACTATTCACTCATCCAAAGGGCAGGCAGAAGCATGTATTCCCAGATATCTGCAGCACACACCAGGAAACATTTTATCTCTAGTCATCTCCGTGGGAAGCAGGTGTTGTTTTTCTAATTTGCACAGTTTTGTGCAGACTTCTTTCAGCTATTTCCTATTTCCTCCTGAAAATGGCAGTGACTTTCTTTATTGCAAGGAGTTGGTATTACAGGACTTATTCCAGTAACTTTAGGAATTTTTATCTAAGGGCTGTTATTTCTGGGCTTTACAAAGTGTTCAAAGGATATTAAGAGTAAAAATTAATTTTGGTTTACTTAATTTTTAACTTTATTTTAAATAACCTATAGGTGGGCATTTTGGTTTTGGGTTTTTTTTTAATGGTGGTTTGGTTTTGTTTTGTTTTGTTTTGTTTTAATCAGGTCTTGGTTAAAAGACCAGGAAGGGACAAGCCATACAATCTTCAGACATCTTTGTCTGTGATTGGTGAACCTTCTTTACCAACTTAGCCAAAGGTATAGAATAATATTTGGAATAATTTGTGTCCATCCAGCAAAAGAGTAGGGGGGTGTGGAATCTGAATGCTCAGGAGGAAACGTTAGCAGGTGTGACTCATGTTTTAAGATAGAGTTTGATAAAACAACTGAAGTAAGTATTCCTGAAGGAAGGGGATACTTGCATTCTAAGCAACTATCAATAGAATTTTTACTTAGGAGCTTTTACTGTTTTCTGGATATATAGAAGAAATCTAAATAGTGGAGATAATTCAAATGTGTTCTTAAAATGAGCAGGCATAGACACAGATATCCTGAAAATCAGAAACCTATTCCACTTTCTCCAGATATTTGCTTCTCTTTAACAGAGATCTTTAGTGTGGTATCATCTTTTTGTCAGTTAGAGACCATAAGCATAGGGAGTGGGTAAGAAATTCTGACAATTTTCACAGAATGGCCAAAGAAACAATCTGTCTCCCAATACATATATTTGGTAGCAGCTCCTCTGCTCTAGCCCTACTCCTCCATATGCTTCTTCACTGAGGCCTGTTAGTGCCATGTGCCCTCCCATGTCTTGGAGAAAGGTGTTCTCATTCCTCAGGAGGGATGATGCATGTCTTAAAATATGCAGAATGATAAACTGCCTCCTGAGGCAAACACTGCTGTTGGGTACAATGGAAGAAAAGCTGAGAGGGGTCTAGGCAGCACATTATCAAATGATATCACAACAAAAATGAAAGAATTTATTTTCAAAAAATACAGCAGTGATTTTATATCTCTAAACTGGAGAGCTCTATGATGCAGTATAAGATAGCTATTTATTATACATACTTAGATCTCAAAAGGGGCATCTCTGCGTAATGAAAGCATCATTACTGAAATAAGACCCAATGAAAAGATCATCTAGTCTTCTCTCTTTGTTATTAATTTGAACTGCAGAAAAATGTAGGTATTCGCAGAATAATAGAATATTGCAAGGCTGTAGGAAATGGCATAATTATTCCAAAAAGTCAGACTAGAGATAGAAATAAATGAGCCTCTTCAATTTTTTTACAACTGTCTGTCTTGGTTTTTTTGGTAAGCAAATAATACACAAATGCAGGTATCATAATGGATTTTGCATGAATGAAAAGATACTGCGAAGCTGAAAACCTGAAATGAACAATGCGTCCCATCATAGTCTAGGTTCCACTGAAGTAATACACAGAGAAAAAATAATCTGAAGATATGAGTAATTATTTCCCCTGTGTGCAAAAAGGAAAATTTCTACATTGAGTTAAATAAAATTTACTTACTTTCACATAGTAAGTATGTGTCCGAATTTTCCTGGAATACCTCTGGAGCCAACTTGTCAGCTGTGCCCATTTATGTAAAAATATATATACACTCCCCAAACTAAACAATTCTCTACCACTTTGGAGGGAATTTTGGAAGGCATATATATGTATGTGTATTTATATAAATCCATGAACTTTGTATTTGAGGAGAGAGGAGACTGAGAGGAGACTAGGAAAACGTGAAGATTTCACTGATCCATAGCCTGGTTTTTGTTAATCAGAACATGTGGCCATTTGGTCAGACTACATGCTGGTATGTACATCTTTTTCTTGAATATCCACAGTTCCTTCTGATCCACTCATTCTGGTTGAAACATGTGGCAGGTTTTGTCTTTTCCTCCTCAAGTAGAAATAAATTATACTTCCAGCCCCAACTATAGAAAGAGCTAGAAGAACGAACAGCCAAATGACCCCGGTGGAAAGTACTTTCTCCATTTTCTCTTCTGTAAGGAGATACAATGGAATCAACACCTTTGATCTTAAAAGATTTCAGAATCTACTAATAAATGGGATTTCTTTAACCTGGAAGCAGAAAAAGGCAGTATGCCTGTAGATTTTCACTTCAGCGTATGGGTTTTTTTGCTAACAAACCCAAACAAAATGTAATTAAATCTGATTAAAGCCTACTATTAAAATTATGAATATGAAAGTGAAATAAAGCCCAATATTAAAAGTACAAATATAAAAGTAAATAAATATTTACTTCAGGGTAAGCCCTATTTCCTATACTGAGGCACAGATATAGCGTATGGACTTTTTATTTTTAAATACTCTCAAAACTGATACTGAGAAACTATGTAATTATCTTTTTGCTGTATTTGAGCATCTCCTTATAATTCTACTTAAAATGAAGTATGCTTACCTATATTTTCTGTTGACACCTCTGTGCTTTCAGGAGCTTTTGAAAGGAAAGAAAATGTTTATTCTGAATGCTTTAAAAAAAGAAAAGAGGCATTTCTAGCTTCCTAGGTCCCAATGTTTCTGACAACTCCCCGTAAGTTCATGTGCTGGTGACAGTTACTCTCCCAGAGAGATGGAGCTAAGCATGTGTAAAACTCGAGTAGGATAATTGGCTCTTTGATTCCAAGAGCATCTGGCCTCCTTAGTTGAGATACCCAAAAAAGACATGAAATTACAGTCAGATTTTTGTCATATTGAAAAGTGTTTTCAGACATGTTAATTTTTTAGAACTACTGACAGGATCCCTAATAATTTTAAAGTGTTTCCTGAAAGAAGGTATTGAGTGTTAGAGATGCATCATAAGCATTTTAATTGAGCTGAAAAGTACCTTCCATTGTGGTAGCCCCATCTGTCAGAGACAACCATTCCACGTGGATGTGGTTCCTATGGTAATTGCACTTCCTGAACTTAGCAAGTAATGGAAAGGTGAACAGAAATATGAAGTTTAACCAAACAAAATGTCCATTTTCTGGACCACTTTCATTTATTCTTGGCAATCGAACTCATGCATTTTCTTAAGATGATAATTTTTCTATCATGATACTACCAGCATTTTATTAAACCTGATTCTATCATACTGTAGATAAAGAGTGCCACAAGAATGTGTGGTATGATATTCCTGTAATCCATCAGATCAGAGGTCAATAAGAAAAGGAATCACCAATTTCAGGATTTCTACAAGACAGTTTTCACTGGACTTATCAGAACAAGATTTTTTTTGAGAATATATTCAATGAAATTAAACAATATGTTGTTTTGAGCTTAGCTTGCTGAAACATAGGGGTCTGAAGTATTTATGAAGGCTGCATGGGGCTGATGGTACTTTTACAGGACTTATGGGAGATGCAGCCTTCTGAGAAGGCAGTTGGAAGCCGTATGGGGCTTGTCAGTATTTAGGCAGCCACATCCTGCTATTAGAGTCAGTTAGTTTTTCTCACAAACCTAGAATATTTTGCATTTTTTTGTTATACAATGAAAATACATTATCAGGCATTATTAACCTTAATGTATTAGAAATATTACTTACTTTTTGGTTTTTTGCAGATATATCCTTTTTTGAAAGAACAGACATTGGTTTTCCAGTAGCCAGACACTGAACATATTTCTCCACAGTATTTATTCCTGTTGTTTGAAGGTTCTCCCATTTGCCAGTTGACAAAATCCATTGCAGATTTGTCTGTCCATACCCACTGGTCTAATATTTAAAATGAGCATATATGTATAAACTACAGGGGTTTAGACAAATAGAATAAGTTGTGATGGAGAAAACGAAAATTTGTAACATGAATAGTTAAATATTTCAGTTACATTTCTAAGCAAATGTTGGCATACTTGTAAATAAACTTTGTAAATTTTTTTATGTATAATTCAAGTGCACAAAGTTGATTTCTTTTTAATATAACATATAATTTTGTATTATATGATAACGTGTGATTCAATATTAAAGATATTACCTCTGTCATTTTTCTTTAGCCCTGTCCAAAAGTTTGGTGATTTTCCATGGAGTATCTGAATAGTGTTTGCCAGAAAGTTTGCTTCAGTATAGTCTTCTACTGATACCAAATCAGCACCTGAAAAAATATTAAGGAATACATCACAATGTCTCATTTTACTACAGCTCAAGTCAATATACCCATAAAAAATAAGCAAAAAATATATAAAAGACACCAATTCTTGCATATAATATTCCCTGGTTTTGTTGTGGTTATTAAATCTCTTTATTGTATTTTGAGCATGTCTGTGTGTTGTATGGATGCAAATCAGTACAAAGACATGGATTTTCTGAAATTTTCTGGATTTTTTTAGTTTTTGGTATTTTAGAGAAGCAAAATTGCTCCTTTTTGGCTAGGTCTGACCACACTCCAGATTGTGGTGCAAATAGGCTAAAGAGATACATGTGATGTAGTCAGCACCATGCCTATTGCCACTACAGCTCTGTCCCCCATCAGTGGCTGGACAGCAATTTTGGCAGTACCTGATGACAGCATCTGTTGAGGTTAGGTAGAATGTGTCAGCAGCTGGAGGTTGCAGTCCAGAAGATGTCCAGAAGTTGATTTATAATTGCCATATGCCCTGGCATTGCAAATACACAAAGCTGTGTTGGGGTCATCAGGATATTACCACCTTCCTGGCCTGGCCACTGGGTAAGAGGCAGGCAAAAATGTAGGAATCCAGAACATGGAGCAGTGTCCCATTGTGACCTTGCATCCTGGTTATTAGTGTAATATTTACTTTTTGTAGTAGTTATGTCATTTAACTTTCTACAGAACAACTTCAGGAATTCTGTTGTCGTACGGCTGTAGAGTAAAATGCCTTTGCAAAGCTACTTTTTCTGTTTACTCATTCATAGGTCAGTGTTTTCAGACATATAAGGAAGTGCTTCTAGAAATCCTTTCTTTCTCTTACATTTAAAAGGCTATGGCTCAGACATATAGTGCTAATGTATAGAATGTTTCCTTTCCTTACTCACACTGAAATGTGTGTTGCATCACAGTAATTCTCAGAACTGTGGAGGAAGGTGGCTTTTCCCTTCCTTGATCAACATACTGCTCTTCTCTCAATGGGGACCGCATGGAGGCTATTCCAGAGCAGGAGCTGGATGCCTGGGTGTGTTTTACTGGTTCACAAAAGCTAAACAGCTCCTCCGTCTCGTTTGTTGTCCATCCAGTGGGATCTAATTAATAAACTGTGCCCTGGAACTAACAAAGACAACTATCCTATGACTTTGTGTTTCCTGGTTTACACTGCTTATGGATTCCCTCTTGTTTGGGGAAGGGAACACCAACCCTGCAGCCAGTGCCTTAGTAGATCTGTAAAAGTGTTCATCTCCCTACCTAATTACTGATTGCCATAAAACTAGTAGAAATTTATTATTTTTGAGGTATTCATATTTCATCTTATATTTGAGATAAGAAATGCTGCTGACTCTGACAAAGTTTGCTTTTATTGTGGAAAAACATACTTGAAAAAAGCAACTAAAGAAGCACTAAATGTGAAGTTTTAAAGTAATTTGAGATTTGCTTAGAATATTATCCATTATTTCATATGTTTAATTACATCTTCAGTCTTTCTAAGATAAAACACTCACCTAGCCGGGCACATTCCTGATGAGATTGAGACCAGCTTCTTTTCCTGGAGGCCTCAAAGTAGTAGCAGTGACCATGGAAAGGTATCCAAGATTTGTGTCCTCTTGACTCAGGGCATTTTCCAGGAAGTTGTGGGGGCTCAGTAGGGGCCGTTACTGATAAGAGATCAGGTAGTTGGAGTCCAACTATTTTATAACATTTGTTTTTCCCATTATACTAGTAAGACAAAACTAATCGGACTGTTAGGTTTGAAATCATAGAAGAAATGAAACATGTCAAAAAAGAGCTTGAATATGGCTCTGATTTTGTGTTTGAGACAATATTTTGCTTCATATTTATTTATCAAGGTGATTAGGAAGATAGACTAGTCTATAAGAAGTATAGATTCTGTCTAATGGTGATTTTTGTAATTACTCTAGTCAATAAAATATGCAGTTGCTTTTCTGGCATAAATATCTGCCTAAGTAGTTAAAACTGCTATTTTTTACAATGTCTTCTGTGGTTTCTGTCTCATTTTTTGATAGAATCAAAACCATATAGCAGAAATTGTGATTGTGTATGAAAGTGTTGGTATAACTAAGCATGGCTTGCAGGATTTTTAGTTAAACTGCATCCTGAATATGTTCTGTAGTGATTGATGTAATAGGAAGATTTGGATGGGTAGATAAATGCAGATGGAGTGAAAATTAAATGTTCTGCCAGATTACATTTTCTTCCTGTGAGTCTTTTGTCATTTCTTTCCCTATTAAGGAACATTCAGCTCTCAAATGAGATTTCAGAATAATAAAGTGGAAAGAGACATTATATATAAAATCTGAGGATTTTTGTCAAATTAAAACATCTTAGAATGTAATTTGGCATGTAACTTTAAATTTGGTAATGATTCAAGATCTTCCATAATGTTGACAAAATCAAGAATATAACTAAATTGTGAAATCATATTTATACTTATTTACATATAAATTATAGAAGTTTGTGGTTGGAATGTTCTTCAAGGAGTTATTTACTTCATCCTTGTGCTCACAAGTGACATGAAGTTGATATCTGTTTTTAACAGAGGTTAGTCCTGCCTAGCAAGTAATGGAGGTTCCCCGAGTTCAGAGTATCTATTAAAGGCTTCAGTACTGATAAAATCAGAAGATTTTCCTTGCTGTATTTAAGTCTGTTACCACTTTCCAACCTCTATTAGACATAGGGAATAATTAAATTCCATTCCATAAGGCTCATTTTTAATATTTAGACAATTCTAAAGTACTATGGTTTCTCTTAAGTCATTTGTTTCTTAGTCTTTTGTCCAACTCCAATCTTTTCTTTTAATTCTTGTTTTCTGATCATATGAAAACTCTAGTTGATTGAGAACATTTTCAAACTTTGGTACCTCAAACTGGATACAGACTGTCATGTAATGCCTAATAAAAACAGATCTCATAGCAAGTGAATTACTTTTCCTATTAGAATAAATAGCTAAGAAACCAGTGAGTATTCAATCCTTTGTTTCTTAGGCTTTCGGTAATTACTATGAATCAATTTTGATAATTATTATGAATCAAATGATTATGAATCGATACGAACTTCTGGGAAGAGTTCATGTCAATATTTAGAGCTAGTTGCTACTCATGTCTTCCCATACACTAGTATATAAGCCAAGTATTTTTCCAGTGGCTTATTATACTTAGAACAGTTGATAAATCTATATAACCTCCAGTCAAAACATTTGTATGGAGTTACTTACCATCTGATTTTTTACAGACAGAAAAGAGTTTTTCCTTGCAAGAAGCTGTCTTCCAGGTGCCATCAGTGTCTAGGTAGACACATGCTAATGTCTGTTTTGGTTCTCCGCTGGACCACTTGCTGTAAACTAATCTCCATCTGTCAATCCATTGATACTTGCCATTTGTCTGGAAGCAAAATCTATGTGGTAATTTCAAAGTTTTTTACAATAACATAGCTACTACACAGGATCCTCAAGAGGACTCTCATGTAACCAGTATGGAATCATATGCTTACTACTGCCCCCTTTGAGCTTGTAAACACTAACTGCATAAAATGTACAGTGTCATCCACAGAGCTGAGTGCCCTTGAAAAACTATGTAACATTAATTTAGAGCATTTTTCAAGCATTGGGAAATGGAAGGGAAAAAAAGAAATGAGGCGTGAGAGAAGACATAAAACTAGGAGTCAGATAAGACATTGTGTTGGTATGACCACCCAAATGTCTGCATGGAAAATGGAAGTGTGGGTGGGAGTGTTCTCAAGCAGCGCTGTTGTACTTACTGTGACTGCAATTCATGGTGAAGAATGTAGCATGTCAAAACACACCTACCCTCCAAATGTTCATCCTCTCCTGTCATACAACCGATGTAGACATCCCATAAACAGAAAGAATTATTTCTCCATAATATTCTAACTTCTTAATAGGAGCAATTACACTCACAAATGGAAGGGTTCTTTTCTATAGTATTCTAACTTTTAATTGGAGCAATTACACCAATTGCATTTTCAAAAATATCGTCATTGGTCAATACGTACCATATTATATAGCCTCCAGATTCCTTTAACTAATTTTTACCCTATTTCTGTCCACAACTGCATTTTGCTATTGCTACCATAAATAAAAACACTCTAATAAAATATGAACATAAACACACGTAAAAACCATTACTTCTCAGGCCTCAGGTGTGTAACCTGAGATACCTTGGCACTGATCACTGAGGTACATAAATACATGGCAGAAGGGTAGGATGCATGTTGTTCCTGCAAGATCTTTTAGATAACAATAAACTCAAGATGTAGGTGATTTTACAGTTCATGTTTGAGATACTTCAAATGACTCCAAACAACATACAGCATTGTTAAATGCTGGTTTTCAGGAATATTTTCTTGTGCTAAAACTTGTAAGAGTTCTTAGGTCATTAAAATCTCCACAAGTCTTATTTGAAGAGTTCCAGTGCAAAGAGGAACTATACTCATCTAGCATGCTGTTTTCAGCACTACACTGGCAGAAATTCCTATGGGTAACAAGATGAGAGCATAAAGTAATATCTGGTCTGTTGCCATCTTACCTGCCTGTATGTAATGTACGTGTTCTTACCGTGTTGCTGTTAAGACCAATCCACAGAGGCTCTCCATATTCCTGTGCAAGTAAGAACAACAGTGCCTGGCTATAAGGGTCTAAAATGCTGGCAAGTTCTGAGGCATTGTTATTGCAGCTTTTCTGTGCTTCCTCCCAGTTCATTTTGAAACGGGTAACAGAATAGCTAATGCCACTAGAATGGTCAGAAGCAAAGTCCAGCACTGTTGCTGATGACTGAAAGAGTTCAGGATCTGTAGGAAGAAGGGAAAAAAACCCACCCCAAGAGCAGTTTAATCTGGAAGTCACATATTTGAATTGAGTAACTGAATAGCATCTTCGTTATTTACAAACCCAGTATAAAATTGCTAATGGAATGGAACACCTTCTTCTTAGCTGTTTATAAGTAAAAGGTAACTTTAAAACAACGGCGAACTTTCTGGATGAAAGTAATGTATTTTCAGCATCTGATTTTCGAATCTATAAATGCGCAGTATCTTATGTTGTAGAGGCAGATTCACCCCATCAGTCAAAAATAACCTGACTTGCCTGTTTTCAAAATACTCTTTGCAGCTTAGCAGCTTTATGACCATCAGGTTTATTTGGATAAATGTAAAACTTACTAGTTTTGATATTCTATAGATCCTTATAAGCGTATGAAATTAAAATTTTTGTAGGTTTTAGCTATTAAAAATAAAAATAATTTTCATTTCCAAAATTCTGCTGTGTTTTTTAACATTCCCTTCTTCAAAACATTGCTAAGTAACACTGGGAGGCAGGATGGGCCCTTAGGTTTTACTGATACTTTCCTAAAAAAAAACCCCAAAATGAAACAAAACAAAACCAAAAGAAAACAAAATCAAACTGGCATAAAGCATATTAAACAAGAAAAGTGATTTAATCGTTGTGTTATAAATTTCAAGATTAGCAATACAGAACTCACCACTATTCTTCTGGCATATAAACCCTCTCGACTTATAACACTCCTCATCGTTCCATTTTCCTACGTCATCAGCAGGTCCTCTCTTCAGAGAAACACAATCAAACTGTTGGACAAACAGAAAGATATGGGTACACTGATATAAGAAGTTATAAAACAAAGTACTGTAACTCCCTGAATAGTTTCCCTCCTTTTTTTCCCTTTGAATTCTGATGTTGTAGGGTGTGTGTTACAACTCTAGAAACACCTTTCTTTTATCCTTTTCTGTTCTTTCTGGCAGCCAGCTCCCCCTTTGTACACCCTTGCAAATCTTTGTAATCTTCAGCTCAACCTGCTTGTTCACTTGGTTCTTTTCAAGGAGACATACTTGAAAGGCACTATTATTTTTGAGAACTGTCTGTGACACTTTCTGCCCCAACTAATGAGCGACCATCAATAAGATTTTGAATAAGAATGAAATGGAGGTCATGCTTTGTGTTTAATTTGCAAAGCCAGCTTTAAAAAGTGGTCATTCTTGACAAAATCACCTAAATTACAGTCTTTGGCAGAGCTATCATCTTCTAGTTCTTAGGGTTTCTTAAGAAGCTGGAACATCAAGTTTATTACAAGCTGCAATCACCTACTAATCTGCCATGCCGAAATTTTCGGTCCTTTGAAAAGGATCCTCTGAAGGAGAGATCTGTTAACATTTTGAAGGTGAAGGAGAAAAGTAGGATGTACCTTTGCACACTTTTTCCCTGCTTGCTATTTCCTAGGACTGTTATTAGAGCTACAGTGGAGCTGTGTATTGTCTTCCAATATGCCTTGGCCAGGGGCTACGTGGGCAAGAGCAGCTTGAATTGACTCAGGTGCAGATTAAGCTGGCTGTCTAGAGCTATGATTTCTGGGTTCTTTGAAGGTGTGGATATCAAAATGAGGGGAGGATGGGTAGTGAGTGGAATGGCATAGTGTGAAGGGCAAGTTTTGAAAGCAAAATATAGAAATAAATGGAAGAAAGGCAATGTGGGTGTGCAAATCAGTCTATATTGGTATGATTATGTAGAATGCTATTTTATTTACAACATTCTGTTTGATTTCAGTGCTAGTAGTGGAGAAGGTTTTATTGGTTTAGGAAATTGACATCTACTGGCCCTTAGCAATTCAATTACAATTTTAAATAGGGAAAATGTTAAAAAACATTGAGCTCTTTCTTCTTGCATTCTCTCCTCCTTCCTTCCTAGACATGAAGATGATTCTGTGTGTTAAAAATTGTAATGTTGCATTTATATTCTCTGAAAAATGAACAGCAGATTACTATGAAAAAGAAAACCTTATTCAATATATCCAATCTTTATTAAATCTGTACATTGCTGCAATTTTGCTGAATACTTTGGCAAAATTACACTAATGCGATTTTATGCTCTTAGATAGCTAGAATACTCAAACATTGAAACTTTTTATCGCTAGTCCCATTGTAATGATAGGTGAACAACTTGCGGAGAAGGCTGGGTAGTGTCTGTAGTGAAGTGAGCTGTTTACTTGAAGTGGTATTGTTCCTCAGATTTAAACTTCATGGTAAACAGTAAGTGATCTTTACCTGTTGCAGATGGTGTCCATCTTCTGGACGTAGAGTGTCAAACAAAATGGGTTCTACAAGTTTTGGGGAATCTGGAGACCAGTTTGTGTATGAGACAGCACTTCCATCAGCCCAAACAAAGTAGAGTTCACTGAGTAGGTCATTCAAGCCAATCCAAGGATCATTTGAAACATCCTTCAAATGGTAAGTGAGAAAAGCTAGGAAAAAAGCCAATAGAAATGAAAATTAATGTGTCATGCCATCAGTCAAACATAAACTCATAAACAAATACTTAACTATTTTGTTATTAAAGTCTTGTAAAAAATATTTTAATTAGCATGTGATCAGAATTTTACCTGAGTTCATTATTTCAAGGTTATGCCAAGCCTTTGCCCATGAAAAGTCTCAGAGTGTATTTGGAACTACAGCAAGACTGGAGAGAGGAAAGAGACAAAACACCTGTCTGACCACCATGATATCTAATGAGTTCACTTATTTCAACACTCAGGATGAGCCGCTGGAGTGGTGAAAATGTGCAGCTGCATACAGCTGTAAGTGGAAGCTGGGGAACATAGGCAAAGTGAAAATGTGCCTTTCTCTGACATTCTACTGAATTAAGTTGCAGAATTTAGGCAGAGGTGTAGTAGTATATCCCTTTCTGTTTCTGGGAGAAACAGACCATGCATTCTGTTTCTTTCTCTGTGTCTAAAGCTACAAATGCCAGATCTCATTTTTAATTTTATGCTAATTCATACATAGAAATAATGTAAGGCAGTTTGCATGGAACAGGAAGAAGCAATCTTTAGCATCACTAGCATGCCCTAAACAGATTGTTCCAGTTCTAAAAATATTTCATGCCATGGCCATATAACCAATGTTGAGTCGACATACTATAAAATATATATATTTACATACTGACTCTTTCCTTCTTTGTATGAAATGTCCACTGTATACAGTGTAAAGACTGTCTATTATTTAAAGTGCTGTTGCACTGTACCTTGTACTTGTTCATTATGTATGCTCGCCAGGTTTCCTCCAAGGCTCATACAAGTTCTTCTTGCAGTAAACCAGTAATCATAGGAAGAGCCAAAAAATTTGTAACACTGGGGAAAAAAAAGGTATAGACTGTTAGAGTAATGGCAAAGGGAATTTTATGTTTGAAATGTAAAACTGCCATTTTGCAATAATTAGGCAACTGGTTAATTTTTTAATACAACTGTCAAAAGATGAACGTCCGAGAGACAAAAAGCCTCTTGTATATCTTTAAGTACCTTCCTAAGGATTAATATAATTGTGCTTAGACAAAAGTTACCATACCTGATTTTTAAATAACAGCCAATCTGCAGGACATCCTCCAGGAGGTGAAGGTACCTCTGAAGGAAGTGTTGCATTTATAAAACTTCTCTGCCTCTCACAGATAAAGCCATTGGGGAAGCCACAACTGACATCATTCCACAAGCCTGAAATCAATTGAAGTATAGGTAATAAGACACTAAATAAGATTGAAATTTGTGGGTAAGTGAACTGGCTTCTATGATTGTAAGTTCAAAAGAAATTGCCTAGGAATATGGGTTTACATGTGGCTCCACTCTGCTTCCCAACATCATTGCTTGCAGGGGGACTTTGATCCTGCTGTGACCAGGGCAGAAGTGACCATATGAGATGACTGATAGGTCAACTCTGTGACCTCTGAGTAGAACCCACCCAAACAGCTTTGTTGCACTGAAAGATGCAAGTGTAAATAATACTTTATTGGTGAAAACACTGTAAAATGTGAAACTCACTTTATGTTCTGTTCCTTTGCTAACTATTATCTAATTATTTACTAAAAAAATTGCAGGTGATTTGAATAGAACATATTTTTGTGCATTTGAAAAATCAGTGATTGAATTGTCCCTGCATTCCCCCTTAAAATCAATATCTTGTATTCCACTTTACTGGCTAATATTGCTCCTGAAGTAACCTCAGATAAAATGAGTATACTTTATTATGCATATTTCTCCAAACTGCTGGGAAAGAATGGGTGAAAATTGACAAGACATTTTTAACAAACAGAGGAAGAGCAGTGCCCATAAAATAACTTTAAAACAGAGTTGTGTAACTCACCATCCTTTTTATTTAAGACCACACAATTTTCCTGAGCTTGTGCAAAGTTGGGCTCACCCTGTGCCCAAGCTGCATAGTGCACTGGGCTTCCATCCAACCAACTGAAAAACAGTAGTGGTTACTCAGACAATGTTCATGGAACAGTTGAGAAAAATCTACCTTAACATGCTAAAAATATGTTTAAAAAATTACATCTGAATCTGTCTGTAAGTGGAGATTCCATTAGGATCAAAAGACCTTAGATAATGAAATCCCTGCATATCAAGTCAAATGCCAAAATACCTTTATTTTTAAAATCTATGTATTCAGAGTGTATCTATTCCCTATAAAAATTCCATTTAAAACAGTCTTAGTATAATGTAGTTGAACCAAGGGAGAGCACACATTTCAACATGCATTTAACTCCATTGCAGTGGTTCCTTCAGAAGGAGCTCTGGCAGTACAATACTTCTACAATCACCTTTTATGAATCTTGATATGTTATTTACCTACCTGAACTGTTGATCAGAATTCTGAATTAATCCTATGAGGTACGAATCCAGTTTCCCGTTTTTTAGGATCTAAACAGAGAAACATACTTTTAGTCAGTGTTTTCTAATATTTATTAGTCATCTAAAAGGAAAAGTGTAAATTTTATGTTATGGAAGAAAAGAGATGAATACTCATTGTTTAAATGATCCTGCACAGTCATCTGAGATATCATACAGCACATACTTTTGCTTTATTATTTTTATTGACGCTTTCCCGGTTTTGGCTGCATTACTGGTATGACCAAAGCTTTCAAAGTTCTGTTCTCAATTTAAAAAGGAAATGTCACAGAAGACTTGAGGAAAAAAATTTATTATAAAATTTTTGGTACTTTCCTGTACTTAAGCAGCTATGTAATTCTTGTGTCTCAAGCTGTCTGTCCTCTCCTTGTTTTATATCTTTTCTCACATAATAAAAGCAAGCTGCAAAATAGACAGGAGTTTGTGTGGATGCTTTGGTATTAGCAAACCAAACAGGATTATGGCAGAGGTTTGAGGCACCATCCAGGCTATTAAGCTGTTAGCATGCCCCTGGCGTGCTTTGGCCATGTTGTGGAAAACTAATTCATGAAGGTCCTAGTTCATCAGTCTAACCTGGACCAGGTTAAATCTTTCTTCAAAAAGTTGTTTTGGAGAGCAAATATGACCATCAAAGATAGACTGGCAGTTGTCTCACATTTACATACAACACTGTATTCTGGAAGATGATATTCAGATGAGAGGTAACCACCCTGTCGAAGGGAGTTTTCTGAGTATACATTTAATCTGCCTGTTCATTGCTCATTATATTTTGGTCACTCCATTCAGATTAGAATGTACAAGAATATACCAACCCTAGTAAATGGTAAACATTCGTTGGTATCTTTTTTGTTAAAGCGAAGATCCATTTTGTAGGATAAATATTTTTTCATGGAATATTTAAATCTACTCCTAATAAAATGTAGTAATATGCAACAAGCACTGTACTTCACGAGCAGAGGGTATATAGGCTATATAGTATATAAGATAGCGAAATTTCCTCTTACATATTTCCACAAATATTTTCTTTCATTATTATTTCCAATAGTAGCAAGATCTCCATGATTGTTTTTGCAGAATGTTCTGGCTTTCTCCATAGAAATCTTTTCTGGGCTGAAAAAATATTGTTTGTCTCCTTTTATAATCCAGCCATCTTCTGTGACTTCATATGCTGCAAAACAGAAGAGGAATGTCTGCATTATTCATACTTCTTATGCAAAGCTGCTGGTATTACATGATACCACCCTTTAGATAAGTTAAAATAAACAGAAGCTTACTGGCAGAAGGGCCCAGAGGTTCTGGTTTCAAGGGTGTCCCTGTAATGAAATGGGGGAAAAATGAAGATGTAAAATGTTTGCCAAACATTGAGCCAATATAAGTGTTCAATTAATGGAAATTATCTTAGTGCCTCTTATTTTTTCATATTTTACATGTTCAATGCAGAATATATTTATATAGTGTATTTGGTGCAGAGAAAATAGTGGATGTTCAAGGAATAAAAGATGCATTACAGGCCTACATCTCTGTCTTGGTAGATTTTTGGTAAGTGCATCTTGTACATCCTGAATGTTGCCTAAATTAGATGACTGAAATTAGTCTAAAACAATACTTGTTTCTGAAAGAAAAATAAAAAGTGAAAATACTTCAATGTTGGTATAATTTGAACAATCTGGTCATAGGTAGGGAGTTGGAACTAGAAGATCTTTAAGGTCCCTTACAACTCAAACCATTCTATGATTCTATGTTTTTCCCCCCAAAAATTCATCATAATGTTTGTATTGCTGTGTAATTACATTAAATTAAGTGTGTGACACACATGCTTGGGTGAAAAAGAAAGTTAAGTCAACTTTTAAAAATAATCTCTCGTGTGATCAGTGACAGTATTTAAAACAAAAACCCCAATATTTCTATTCTGGAAGTGGGAAGCATTATGTCTATTTCAGCATCTTTCAGCGTGCCATTATGCACTTCTGACTAATGATGGTAATTTCATTGGGCTATAATTTCTCCCATTCATACACTAATAATGATTAACAGTATACAGCTATGATTGACACTTATGCTAATGATTTTTAGTTATGATGATCATGTGGGTGAAAACTTACAAAGGAACTTACCAGGAAAAGTGTCTTTATGACATCTCCTTGAGATAGAGGTTTATGACTATTACTTTTTAAGTATGAGAAGCAGAGACTGTGCCTTGGTTAGAATAAGATTGTTTTGAATAATTCACCAGCACAGAAATGATGTTATTTAGAAAAGTATCACTTGAAACGTTAACCCTTACTGCTTTTGTCAAGGAGCCCAGGGAGCCACCAAAGCAACACTGCTGTTAGTCTGGGAACTAAAATATGTAGCTAAACACATAGTTGTGATTTATTCCTCTCTATTTCACTGAATATTTTTCCCAACCGAAGTTTTATTTGGGAAAAAACCTACAGAAGTATAAACAGAGAAGATGTCACTGCTTGTATGAGAGGAAGATGTCAATCTGTCTACTGTCTTCAAGTATATGAATTTTTAAGCTTTCATTACCTTCTTTTAATTACAGCAAGCCTGTTACAGGAGTGTCTTTAAGTGTCATCTTACAAAAAGATTCTATGATGTTGTAGTCTTGTTTAGAGTAGGTGACTAATGTGTTGTTGTGTAGAATACTAGCGACATCTGAGCAGCGGAGTGAAGTTTCATTTCACAAAGGATATGGAAATTTAAGCTAGTGTTTCCTTTTTTTCAAATTGTTATCTTCTCTTTCTCCCTCTTTGTCCCCTTATCCCTCTCAACTTGGATATTCCCTACAGGTAAAAGTTCCAAGAAACATGCAGTTCCATATCAGTCCGAACTTATGTTTTGACAAATATCTGCTTCTGTGCAGAGCAGTGGATTTTACAAGGTAGGTTCTTCTTTCAACTTATTTTCTATGTTTACATAATTACATAAAGAGGTATAATTTCAGTAAAGTGTATCATGGATTTTTTTTTAAATAAAACAAAAAATTTTATCACTAACAGATGAAATGTTGTATTCTGAAAGTATTTGTATATCTTGATCTATTTTTCTGTATGCAAAATTCCTATGAAATCAACCAGTTTTTTTACCAGTATGTAATTTGCAAACCTTCCTGCTTTGATTCAGCTTAAATTTCTTCCTAAAGTGAATTTAGGGTAAAAAGTAACCTACCTTTCTTTATTTCACAAATCCAGTTATGACTGTATTCACAGTGGTCCATAATCCATAAAGGGTCTTCCCTGATTGCTCCACAATCTTCAAATGCAGTATCGTAAAAATAATTCTTTGCTTTATAATTCACCTACAGAGGAAACACAGCTTTAGTTTTTATTCTTATCATACAGGAGAAAACAGTTGTACTCTGTAAGGAGTGAGAAGTGGTGCCAAAGTTTCAAACCACTTCTTTCTTTCCTCTTCTGTCTGTGCAGCCAATGTGGGCTATTAAAGCAATTACAGACACTACACAAGAGAAAAGAAATGCTCTGAGTTTATGCAGCGTTTAACAGACTGTAGCAGTCCCATGAAAACTGGAATCAAATTAAATTATAAATAAAAAGCAGGGGAAAGGATCATGGCAATATATCACCAGTGACTAATAGAAGTTAGGAGAGACCTTTCTCATGTATTTGTGACTTGGATAGTAGCCAAATGTAGTCCTCTGTTGTAATCATCAGTGTTGTGATGGTATAACCTCAGGGTTTATTGGCCTTTTCTGGTTTGTTCGTTTGTGGTTTTTTTTCCAATCCAGTGTGAAGAATAATGATTTAGAGTTACCCAGTTGCAAGGTAGACATTTTTTGAAATTCTTATACAACTTAAGTACACTGGTCATGGAAACAGCTCCAGCAGCAAAAAAGTCAGAACAGAAAGAAACTAGCAAGGTGAAGCACTCACTGGTGATCCGTCACTCCAGGAAAGCCCACCATCAGGATCCAAACACTGCAAACCTATCCAGAAAGGCTGAGATGATGGTGATTTTTTTCTAGAGTGTGAAAAAAATGTGTGGGGGAAGAAGATGATATATATGGTTAGTGCTGCTCAATTTTACAAGGTATGTGGGATGATAACACTTATTGAAGACTTCAAATACAGCAGAAATTTTAAAAACAAAAAGTACTGTTAGTTAGCAAACTCGCATTGGCAAGAAAGTGAAGTTCACACCTTAAAATTTCCTACTTTGCAAATGGTTGTATTGAAAACAGAGCACATTGTTTTCCTTTATTGATGTTGTGATTAAAGTGTTCTTTGAGAAATAAAATGTTCAGGGATGCTGGAAGACACAATTTAGTTTCAAAATGATTCAGTAAACAAACTTAGAAAAAGGTCTGAAGGAGAAGCATTCAACAAATTTTGTTGTTGGGTTATTTTTTTCTGAATTTAAAATGTTTACAAATTATGAAAAACTTTGGGAATTCAAAAAATTTCTTTGACAATATTACCCATCTGAGCCATTTCCTCACTTATTTTTCTTATTATTATGATGATGAAAAACAGATTTTCAACTAATTATTTCAGGGGCAACACAAGAATAATACAATTTATTACTATATAATGTGTTGTTACACCAAATTATCAATTATTAGAGAGTTCGTTTGCTTACTTTATTAAGTTTTCTATCACTGTTTGCTCTTTTTCACTTCTAATGGCCGCCAGATCTCCTCCTATTTCTCTGCAGAATTCTCGGGCTTCAAACCATGTTTTCTTTTGGTTTTCTTCTCTCACAAAATCCTGTAGATTCAGATAGAACACTGTATTTACAGTGTGTTAAACATATGCCTTGTATAAGCAAAACAGGAAAACTTTCCATTACAATTATCATGTATAATATGGATTAAAAAGTATGCTACTTGGATAACCTTACATATCATTGATAGAGTGAAAACTGCAATGATATTTGAACAGTCATGAAAAAGCTTATTACATTTGTGCTATAAGGTGCCCTTCTGTGAGGTTTAGATTCCCTATCTATTTGGAGCTCTTCTGTTTAATGAGTAGGATTGTTGCAAAAACCAGTACTTACTCTGAAGCATGCATTAGTGCTATTGCTTGTATCCCAACCAAAGGGACATTTGGAATCAGGAACGGTTTCAGGAATGAGAGGAACAGTGACTTTTTCAGCTAATTTTTTGCAGAGAAATTTTGCCTTAACTTCACAGTTCTGAACATCCCATAGTCCAGCTGCATTTCCAGTCCTTAGGGCAACACAACCAGCTTCACTTCCTTTGTGAGATATAAAAAAAAAATAAAAATGTGTTTTCCAGTGGTTCCCTTGACATTTTTACAACTCATGTGATTAATTTACAAAAGACTATTTGAAATAATAAGTGTAGTGTCCACTCAGAAGAGGAGCTTTGTAAAAAGAGGAAACCAGCAAGTCAAGTCTTTCATCTTCCCTCCCCTTTGACTGCATGAACAGCCCCTTGCCTGCCTCTTTCCTATGCCACTCACAGCAAGGATTTGGCAGCCTGTCACCAAGGATGGAAGGGATTTCACCCTTTCTTCTCAGTTTGATTTTGCTCTTGTAAACAATGAGGAGTCAGAAAAGAAATATTTTCATGGCAACATAGAAAAATCGTGGAATAATTTAGGTTGGAAAAGATCTTTAAGATCATTGAGGCCAACCCAGCACTGTCAGGCCCACCACTAAACCACGTCCCTCAGTGCCACATCTACACATCTTGTAAATACCTCCAGGGATGGTGACTCAGCCACTTCCCTGGGCAGTCTATTCCAAGGTCTGACCACCCTTTCAGTGAAGAAATCTTTCCTAATATCCAATCTAAAAGTCTTCTGGGACAACTTGAGGCCATTTCCTCTTGCCCTGTTTCTTGTTACTTGGGAGAAGGGACTGGCTCCCATGTGGCTACAGCCTCTTTTCAGGTGGTTATAGAGAGTGATGAGGTGGCCCCTGAGTGTCCTTTTCTTCAGGCTAAACAACCCCAGCTCCCTCAGACACTCCTCATCAGACTTGTGCTCCAAACCGTTCACCAGCTTCATTGCCCTTCTCTGGACACATTCCAGCAGCCCAATGTTTTTCTGGTAGTGAGGGGCCCAAAACTGAACCTAGGATTTGAGCTGCAGCCTCACTAGTGCTGAGTACATGCATCAAAGACACTCTAGTTTCAAAGGCAGAATGTTTGTGTGGGTCATCATGGATGTGTTTTATCAAAGTTGGAAAACAGTTTAGAATTAGAACACAGGAAGTTCCTTAGTAGTATAGCTTTAGTCCAATGGCAGAGTACCAGGCATTGCTGCGTTCCAGTTTGTGTACAGAACACCTTCACCAGTCACCCACTTGAAACTCCCTCGCTCTTCTATGTCTGAGAGACCAATCCAAAAATACTTCTCCGAGCTCAGACCAGTAAGGCTGGTTAGGTAGGCTTGCTCATATCTGAAATGACAGGAGTCAAATGGCATTAAGCCTAGCTTTCCCTTAGTTTTCCATTCCTCAGCATCCCAAAATTCACAAGACTGGAATGAATGAAGTCTCCATTAGCCTTTCTCTTACATGGAAATATGTTGTTTTACTGGGTTTCAGATGCTAGCTTCAATAGCAGGTGAAGCTGTGCTATACCGAAAAACTCCTGTTTACAGAGCAGAAGTTGCTTTTGTCTCTCCTTTCAGAGTAAAGTACTGTAAAACATCAACGTGTAAATTATTTTTAGTTAGAAAATCCATACTGTGCTTATTAATTATTTTTATTTCAGAAAAAGGATATTCTGTGGTTATCTGTTTTTCTTTTTCCCAAAAAGTTCTCAACTATTTTTTAAAATTCCAATATTGTTGCACCAGATATACAGTTTTTAAACTTTTTTCATACCTGTCTCCTATACTTGTTAAATAACCATTGCTCCTTTCACAGGTTTTCTTTGCTTCTGAAAATGTTACAGAGGTATGTCCAACTAGGTAGCAGTAAAAACCATGTCTTTCCCAGCCCTGTCAAGAACATGTGAAATGTAGTTGCAGTAAAAAAAGGTATATATTATAGTACCTAAACTTCAATGAATACTCTTAAATCAACATATTTTTAATATAACCTAATGTGTTAATGTATTCATTTGAATTCCAATGGACTAATGGAAATTAAACTTAGCAAACATTAAGTGCAGAAAGAAGACATTTCATGCATATAAGTCTTACTTTTTGACAACTAATAATGGATACATTTTTACTGCTAAAAAAGTCAGAGGGACTTAGGACTCTCCTAAGAACGGAGAGTGCATTCAGAATCAGGTGAATAAAATATTTCCTTGCTCAGAATCGAAAAGAGTAGTCTGTGTTATAGTAGAGATACTGACTCAAGTTTCCTGATGTTTCATGGCTAAAGGTACAATAACTAGACTAATTAATTGCTTTAATTCATCAGCTCACCTAAAGTCTGACTGAAGAAGTAACATAAATACAATTGAAAAGCAAAATCCTGAAAATTACAGGTGAATTCTAAGTCATTTTCCCTCTTATGGCAGATCATAGATTGCTTGCTGCACCAAAGAAAGGTAAATAAAATCTGTGTTCAGTATTTGGCTGCTGCCTAGTTCCATTGAACACAATGAGTCTCAACTCTGCTCCTCATATGGGCTTGTGGGAAAGGTTACTAAATATAGAATAGTAGTAAATAGAAAAGTAAAAAGAGGGAAAAGAGAAGGAAAAAACCCCGAGTAAGATACAATAATTTGTTCAAAACAAATTCACTCAAAAGTGATTTTATTGTTTTGATTTGGCTTGAATAGTGAGATTTGTCATCGTCTTGCATCATGTCACATAGTCCAGAAATTGTTAGCAGTCCCTACTACAGCTTCAATAACCACAGATGGTTATTGAACAATATAAAAAATATGCAAAAACCGCAGTAATGGCTTTAACCCCTTTCACAGAGACTTCTGAGATAATAGGCCTGACTCACATTCTCTAAAAAAAAAATTCAAAATAACTTTATTTTAAATAAGGGATTGTAGTGAAAATTATCACCCTGAATTTGTTGTAGAATCACACTTGTTAGGAAAGACAGAAAAAAATTGTTTCAGTGTCAAGTGGAGTTTACGAAAACAATGGATTTTTGCTAACCAGATTCTTGGATATGCTTTCTTCTTACCTTCAGGCAGGCAGGATCAGTCTTTGCTGTTTCAGAAACTCCTTGTAGTGGGCCTCTTTTGCAGATATAACTTAACTTTCTGTCACAGGCATTGTCTGCCCAGTATCCATCCTAGTTGCAATTTGGGAAGAGGTGAAAAACAGTGAGGCAGAACCTGTTTCCTTTAGAAACATTATTATTTCTTTTAAATATGTTTCAATGGGACAATGAAGATCTGTACTTTTTAGTGAATTCCGAGTATTTGGGCTTAATGAAGAGGTTAATGTTATTCTAAGTGGCACTGGCAGACTGTTAACGTTTGCTTGGCATATAATGTACACTCACAATCAGATATGAATATTCATCTAGTTATATATAATTTCATTTTAAATTTCATTTAGGACAATCATATGTCTGAATGAAGATACCACTCTCTGATTTGTTGCTAAGTTGAATTAAAAGAATCCCCTAGAAATATAACCAAAACTCAATTAGTACAATGCTACACAAATGAGGAATGATTCACCTTTCCTGCCATAATGACACAATTTTCTTGCCCATTGACTTCATGGGTTGGTTCTCCAGGCAACCATTTGGTATATGTAACAGGAGTCCCGTCACTCCACTCAAAGTACATTTGAGTTTTGAGGTCATTCAGGCCAATCCACAGCTCATCTACAGCTTCTAAGAACAGAGATTCATCTGTGTTATCACCCAAGTTGAAACAGTCCATTGGAGCAAGATTTTGTGGAAATGAGCTGAAATTGCAATGTTACAATGCAAATTCATCTATATTGAAAGACAGAGGAGTTTGTTTTAAATCCTAATTCACATTCCTCTTTCAAGAAGTTAAAAATGAGATACAGCGGGAAATAAGATTCCTCAGCTTTATCAGTAAAATCCATTACTGTATCTATAGCTACAAGGTGTCTGAGGCAGATAATCAGTCCAAATGCTGCAGTAACTAGAGCTGTTATTTCCTTCAAGTGATTTCATGCAGTGAAAAACAAATGAAAATCAAATTGAAAAGAATGAAAACAAAAATGAAGAAAGCATAATGATTCCTCTTGTGGTTTGCTGGTGTTTGAGGTTTTTCTAACCCATGTATCTGTGGCCTTACCTATAAATGTTTGTAATAAATAAGTAAGAATTATTTTATTTAAACCCTGTAAGATTTCTAATAATACAGTTCTGCATTTGTACCAAACACTGCCCTGTAGAAACACTCACGGTAGCCAAGCTGAGACAGTATGAAGCCATGCTCCTCAGGGTTGTGAATACTGGCCAGATTGCCATTGCTGTAATTGCAGGAAATTAGGGCTTCTCTCCATTCTTTGGGGTCTCTGTGAACCATGAAACAGTGACCTCCATAGGGTAACCATCCTTCTGGGCATTTAACAGGTTCTGCATTCCCTCAAAATCAATAGATATTTCAAATTTTTAAAGTGCAAACGGAAGTCTAGAATAACTGCAATTACATTGAAAATGAGTTAATTAACTAATTAGAATTAAAATTATTACAAATAAGCAGTACTTCTATTCATTCCTCACACATATATTTTAGTCTGTGTGTTTTTGCTCACTGTACTTTTACAAAAAACCTACTGCATTTTAACAAAAGAGGAAAATACTGGAGCCAGTGGTTACTGAGCTTCACTACTGTGAAGTATTCACTGTTGGACAGAGGAATATTTTGGAACTTCATATATAGTGTTTCCACACAATATATCCTACCCAGTTATGTTCTGCAAATTTCATAAAGGCATTATTACTGCAGCGCAAATAATTCTCTGCACATGTGGCTTCCCATACTGAGTCTCATTAAATAAATCAGAGAGAAGTGTACTAGAAAAGTGTTCTGAAGGAACTTGCTCTTTTTTGCCATCTTTCTAGGTTACAGGCAACATCACCAAGATGTTGCTTTGAGCCTACTGGTGCCACTTTGCCAAGCCTTCAGTGATGAACTTCGGTGTTTTCATTGGAATGCACTGCAGGAAGGGTGAGGCATCTCTAACTGTATTTTCATGTCCATGCAGACCATGATACTTTCATGATAGTGTATGGCTTATCCTAGTAAAAATGCTTGTGTGGTTACTGGGTACCAGGAACATTTTCAGTATTTAAATATATTTGGGTAAAGAAATTACAGTATGCTTCCTTCTGTACCCCTCGTCATAGCAGAAGAACAAATTACAATGCGTACTTTTTTTTAAAATTTCAAATAGCCATTAAATATAATTTTAGTGACACAAATTCTGTCTTTATCAAAATGATTTTTTTATTTACTTGACATACCTGATGAAAGAATGAAAGGATCCATTGTGGAGTTTTCCTTTTTACAGATATAGCCAAGTTTCAGATCACATGGCTTGTTTTCCCATTTAGCATCTCTTCTGGGATTTAGTACCGCACAGAGTTTCTCAGACTCGGGTTCAGGGCTTCCTTCATGGAATAGAAACTGAATTATTTTTATGTAGCACAGGTTTTATGTCAGCAGCTAAAAGAACAATTTACATCCAGCCTTTTAATGTGTCAATTATAGGCTTGTGACTTCACTGCTACAATTATTTTTCTACCAGAGATAAGAAAATGTAATTTAGAAGTACCCATCAAAACATTTCTTTATATGCTTATTGAATAATTCACACTTTCTGCCACATTTGATGGCAGCATAGTGATCTCAAAAATAAGACAGTCCTGTAAGTTTTGCAAAAATTATTGGGTTGCTCAGAAGAGAGACTGTACTATGCACTGGTGGAAAGGCTGCATTAAACAGCCCTTTGAAAAGGTCATTTCTGCATGTCCCTTTGGCAATTTGGATGCAGATTTGTGCCTTGCTGCAAGCAGAGCCTCCTCACAATTGCTGTGTCTCTCCTCTGCCTGCCTCTTCAATGAACCCTTCAGAAGTTTCTCCAGGACCACGATCCCTATTTGGGGAATGGTCAGTGTTTTCCTTTTCTCAGAGAGGTCCACAGTGTGATGAATTACTTTTTTTCCCCCCTTCCCCGAAAGTTACAACTTAAAACAATTTTGCAGTTAACTGGAAATGTGTATTTGAACTCATGATCACAGTCATCATGTGGGGATACAGGAGCTCTGGGTGAGTGGGCTGCTTGACCTGAGAGCCAACTCCTCTTCTCTGCAGGGCTTAAGGAATTTGACCAGCTCAGCAGAAGGTACAAAATCCTGTACCAGACTCAGCAGCTCTGGGCTTTTCCTTCATCCTCTGTGCCAGATAAAAGCAGGTGACATCTCTGAGACTTAGAAAGGCCAAAAGATGGACTATGCTTGGATTTATTCAGCATTTGCGGCAATTGACTGTTGCCATGACAATCATTAAGACACCTTCAAAGATAAACTGACAGGGATGTGAACTCTATTTACAGGCTCTCTTGAATGTTAAAGAGGAGAGAAGAGTAGAAAAGCATAAGAGGAAGGCTTTCCAAGAGTGATGCTTACTGACAGCTGAGTCCTTGCAGATTGCAGGATCTGATAACCCTTATGACAGTTGTAAAGACACAGAGGATTTAATGACTTGAAGGCATTCCCAGTTTGCTACAGCTCATCTAGTACTTTTTACTTTATCTGCGTCTGGTAGGAGATGAGACTATTTAGCTCTTCTGTTTGAAATTCCATAACGTACATCTAGTGAAGGAAAGCATAATTCTCAGATTTTCCATCTCACATCTCTCATACCTTTCGGCTCCATTTCCTCATGTTCATGGGGAATACTATAGGACTTCAATTAATATGCATTAATCATACTGGTGGGAAATATTAATTCCTAAAACTGTTAAAAAAGATTATTACCTAGTGCCCAGTTAAAGTATCTGAAGGGAATGCCACCACTCCACTGCCAGCCGCTGTTGAGATTCAGGCTGTTAAGCCCAATCCAGAGAGAGGATCTCTTGCTGTCAATCAAATCTAGGCAACCAAAAGAATTGAATTCTGGTAAGATTTGTTAGGAAATGTTCTGTATTTTCAAAGGTTAGAAGAAGATATTAAAAGTCTGCTTAGTGATTTCTAAGTTCAGTACAGAATCCATGTGTACTGGTAATAAACTGAGAGGGGGTTTTCTGTAAATAAAGGGTAGAGAATTGCAAAAGACTATTTTACAAAGTAGTTTATCTGAATTTAGTGCCATTCTACAGTTATATGTAAACAATAAGCTTTGCAAATGGAAA
This sequence comes from Neopelma chrysocephalum, assembly GCF_003984885.1. Lineage (NCBI taxonomy): Eukaryota > Metazoa > Chordata > Aves > Passeriformes > Pipridae > Neopelma > Neopelma chrysocephalum. The sequence continues at coordinate 3,869,935 of NW_020897765.1, forward strand.
GACTGAATTGCTATTATTAATACTGTTACAACTTCTCTTGATTGTGATGCAATTGATATTGGACTTTCACCGTAAAGAATGTGCATCAATCCAGAAAGTCTTTAAATTTTTAGGAGTCTTCTGTATAAAATTTGCATGGTATTTCCAAAAAACTATTTCATTAGATATACGTGAAGAATACTGATTCATTAACACGAAAGTCATATAATGACTGCTGCCTAAAATGTTGTTTCTTCTTCTAAGGTCCCTTTCTAGGACCTTTCCAGTGTTTTCTGAGCTTGAGCTAACTTTTGCTTAATTATCTGGAAATTCTTAAGTAATAATATAAATAATTTCAAATGGCAATTCCACAACTTACAGAAGTTCCACCTATAAAAAGCTTAATTTACAATAATTTTGCTATTTCTGATTAGTACATATATATAGTATATTAGTACATGTATTTTTTTACATCAGCTATTCATTGTAAAGTGCTTAAAACCCTTTGAAATCAGTTACAAAAACCTCTCTGACACACTTTTTATTGAATCTTGATTATTAGTTCACCTCTTAGATACATATGTTCATGTATCTCTGTAACACTGAGTAATTCTGCGTTCTGTTGCTGACAACTCTTCCTTGCTTGGTGCCATGTGAGAGCTGACTGGTAGTTTATCTGGTAGTAGGTTCCTGTCAAAGGGTCTGTACTCCAAAATCTGTCATTGTCTGTGTGAGAGAAAGGAGATTTAGTATCTCAGTTTGTAATAAACGTTTTACACAAAATGTTATGACAAAATTCTACTGCAAGCTTACTTGTGAAATGACACTCTGGAGCAAGCAAGCTTGATCTTTGTTAAGTAAAAGAGGGTTTGCAATTTAAAGTAGCAGAGATGGGCCTTCATTCTTTATTTTTCACTTTCCTCTTCAAATTTTATAATCTCCAGATGAAAAAAAATTTGTAAAGATATCAGTAAAGCAAAACTGTATCTTGCTCATTGTCTACTCTGAAATCCTGTTCAGCAGCTCACAGACTATGTCCAAGTTTATTCTTGGCTTAAACACAACTGAAGTACAAACATTTCCAGTAATGGAAACTTTGCTTTTGAAATCATGCCATCACTAATTACATTGACAATTCTACAGGCTTGGAAGAGAGCAGCTGAAAAGCTTTCCAGTGGAAAAGAACTTGGAGGTATTGTTTGATAACCAGCTGAACATGAGCCAGCATTGTGCCCAGGTGGCCAAGAAGACCAGTGGCATCCTGGCTTGTATCAGGAATAGTGGGGCCGGCAGGACCAGGACAGTGATTGCCCCCCTGTACTTGGGGGATACTGGTGACACCGCACCTCAAATACTGGGTTCAGTTTTGGGCTCCTTGCCCAAAGAAAGACATTGAGAAGGGCAAGAGAGCTGGTGAAGGGTCCAGTGAGGAGCAGATGAGGAGCTGGAATTGTATTTGTTGTCTGGCATGTGTTCTGGAATTTAGAAATTGTCTTCTGAGATCTCGCTGTTAGCAAAACTGTTCCCTGGGCAAGTGCTGAAATAAGCTGTGATTATGACTTGTCCTAAATTTTGCTTTTTTTGAGAAAAAGATATTCTTGAATGATTTATTAGAGGAAATGTTTTCTATTTCTTATTGTGTTTATTTTTTGCTGATTCACAGATTTTAATATTCTTTTTTAACTGTAGACTCAAGTGTTAGTGATAATGTCCCATCAATTTTGTAATGCCAAATACTTCATGTTTTCTAGTTTATATAGAGAGGATGTTATGGGATTTTTCAAGGTGCTGCTTGCAATATTGCACCAGGGAATAATTTTCACTAAATCAGTCAAAATGATGGTGGTAGTTGGTGATTGTGAGTGAGATGAACCTGGTTACCCAGTGCAATGCTCCTATCAAAATGACAAATGCTGATTTTGTGGTATCACACTGAAAAATTAGGTTTGAGGCAGCATTTTTAATATCTTCATTAACATCATATTTTGGTGTTCTTCATCCTGCACCCCAATGCACATACTTTTATCTTGTAATGTATTCTGAAACGTTACAAGGGAGATGCTGATGGTGCTACTATTTCAGTAAAATCTTTGAGCCAATCTTCTTATTTTATGTCTTTCAGAAGACAAAATACATACTCCTATGTACTGTAGACCAATCTTCTTATACAGAACAGGGCTTTGCTTGGGTAGAAAAGGTTATACTACTGCTACCACAAGTATCAATGAGTATTAGTCTGTGAACAGCATCTCACTTTTCAGGTGATTCTATGCTGAAGACAGTCATATTAAAGCACACTGCTCTTTTCCTGTGTGTTGACTACTGATGGACACACCCAGACAACTTTCAGTCTGACTACAGACTAATAGCAAACAGATTCATTTCTTTTGTTAGGAATGTTATGTTGTGAGAGAGACATTTTTGAGTAAAATTAGGTCATGAGAAGGTTTTTCCTTTCCGTATTATTGACAGCATCTCAATATTGATCAAGTTACCGAAAAACGTTGTGTTATAATATTTATGTCAACATGTGGGACTTACTGGCAGTGGGACAGAACCCATACAAATGGTCCACATTGAAGTCGGGTGTTGTTGCACACCAGAGCAAGCCATCTGACCTGCCAGCAGCAGTGCATTCGACATACCATCTGCCACTCAGCTGGAAGGGGAAGGTACAGGGAGCTCCGTCGGAATTTCCTAACAGTGTAAACAGATCTGAGGGGGCAAAGATAAATTTTATTATATGTACATGAATCTACGTATCTGTACACTCCATAAGACTTCATGGAGAAAGCATGGCAAGTGTTACACCAGTGTAACAGGGAAACTGCTGTCACCAGCAGTGTCTTTTGTGGAAGTTCTTGGTAGGGCTTGCAATTTACCGTTTCCTTTCGGAGTACATCATCAGCTGTAACAGCTGGAAACAGAGCAGTTTCGTACTGTAGCCAACTATGAAAGAACTGTAGAGATTTTTGTCTCAAATATTTAAATATAACTTTCTAAAAATAGAAATTGTTTTATTATGTAACTTAATTTCCTATCATTCATTAAAAGTAAGCCATTGATTTAATTGTTAAATGTTGCAGGATTTTTGGCATCTGAAATCTTGTAGAGCAACTGAAGGTAGCATGCATGGGATTATTTCCTTGCATTAATACTAGTCTATTAAACTTAGAGATTTTTGCCTTTCATCCAACAATACTAATACAATCTCAGTAGTAAGAGTATAAAGTTAAATCAAGTGCTTTGATTACAGTCACAGAATGCCAGAATGGGTCAGGTTGGGAGGGACCACAGTGGATCATCTGGCCCAACCTCCCTGCTTAAGGAGGGCCATCCTAGGGCATATGGCATAGGGTTGTGTCCAGGCAGATATTGAATCTCTCCAGTGAGGGACACTCTGCAACCTCTCTGGGCAACCTGTTCCACTGGTTGGTCATTTGCACAGTAAAGAAGTTCGTCCTCATATTCAGGTGGAATTTTCTGTGCATCAGTTTCTTTCCACTGCCTCTTGTATTATTGCTAGGCATCACTGAGAAAAGTGGTTAATGCTAACAACTGAAAATAACCTCCACCTCTGCTTTAAAAGTAAAGAAAAAATAAAGCACATTTTTTGCACATACTGCATGCTGTCTGAACCTAAGCAGCTGTGTTTCTCCAGGATGGAGGAATACAAGCCTGAATATGAGAACTAATCATCCTCTAGTCCACCATTGCCTCAGGGGGAACAATTAATGTTAGACTAAGGGAACCAGAAGTCATGGAATCATATCTGTGATGGCAAACAAATGCATTCTGTAAACCATCAAGATTAACCTTTAAACTTTACCTTCATGGCCTCGAGAACACAAATCATCCATAGTTCCATAGATCTTCCATTTATTTATTGTCTCTGATTCTGTTTTCAGCACAATGTTTTCCTTTTTTTTGCCAGCACTGAGAAAGAAATCTTCCCCTTGGATTGCCAAGGTCTCATTTCTGCATTCCCATTTCTGGAATTCGCTTTTCTTGTTGCATGGGTACAGAGAAATTTTAGCGTGGTTTTGCTTGTAGGGCACTCCCAAACATTGTGCAAATGCCACGCTCATCAGCTGATGATCAGAGATCCACTTGAATTTTTGTAAGTCAGTGTTTTTCCTGCACGTGGCTGTAGTGACTGCCTCAGAACTCTGAGCACTTAAACAGAGCTTAATATCCTCATTGTATATTAAAAATATTTCACTGTCTGTAAAACAAAACATTCAGGATTACTCTATTTATGGTGAGCACATGGTGAAGGAGCTTGTGCAGAGAAAGATGAGCTGTTGATTCTATGCTGATCTGACTCATGTCAGGAGATTGCAAATATGAGTCACATTTGCAAGGATCAAATGGTATTTTCAACACTTATTTCATTCTGGGAGGGAAAAATAAGTGTAGCTCATGTAACTACATGTAAATACAACACAGAGAAATAAGAATACATAAAACACATTATGACAACTTCAAAAATGTCATTACTATAATGGAATTTAATTTTCTCCTGAAATGCACGTTTCATTCAAGATTTCCAAAAGAGACCTTACTGAAAATTTGTAAGTTTGCCATCACTTCATGCATTATAGATTTAGGTCATGTCACATACACTTCCATGGGGTGGCATTTGTGCTTAATACAGTTAAATGAGCGAGCCTTCTGTGACTCTTGCTCCTTCTGGAATTGGCAAGTTCTGTTATGGTTTGGGGGTTTTTTTTAGAATTAAAAAACTGAGTAATGGTGACTTGTTATCTTGCCTTATTCCAGTATCCTTTCATTAGTATGTCCATCATAAGAAGTCAACATCATTCACACAGTCAAATCACAAACATTCTCACAAGAACTGGGCAGCATATGGAGGTACAGATGCTACAGGTGTGGGCCTCTGTGATAGCGCAATGTGAGTGTTGAATAACGTGCTTAACACTCCCAAAGAGTTACAGGCACCCTAATTTAGTAATCCTTTGAAACAAGTATCCCCTGCTGGTAAGGACTGTTCAGAACTGCAGCTGTACTATTGACAGGCAAAGCAGGTCAGCCTGAGCACACAGCTGCATGCTTTTCAAAATTCAAGGAAACATACAGCCATCATAGCTATCACTGGCTTTGGATCATGAGGAATTGGAATTTGGACTACAAGGAATATTCTAGGACCTATGGAACAGAAGGGCAAAACTTTGCCCTTCAGTTCTCTGTACCTCAAATCACTACCTGGAAACAGAGATATGACATTGTTCTCATATCCATCTGATAGAACAAGACATAAGGGACAATGAGCTACCCCTCCAAACCCTGAAGTAAATTTCTAGAACTGAAGGATGTTAGGGCAAGCCACTGTTAAGTAGTGAACAGAGGAGAAAGTGTCTGGAAAATTCTGGGATGCTGTGACCGAAACAATAGTTCTTGAGCCCTCACAGAAAGTCCCTGTATTACTTAGATCAGCTCAGTAAAACATGGAAGTGTCACTTCTGCAAATCTAAATTTGAAGCTGAGACCTAGTTTCTTCTTTTCTTGTCCATTTTGGCAAAATGTTTTAAATATTATTAAATCTTTAATTTCTTACTGCTAAATAAATAGGTGCTTAGTGTAGTCCTCTGAGTTTCAGCTATTGTCCCTCATAGTATTTTTAGGACTAATAATACGAGTTCTTGCTGGAAACTGTGAGGTTCCTACTTGTGGATTTGGTTCCCAGCTCACAGATCAGGCGGGGGACCCCCTTTTTGCACAGGATGGTGCTGGCACAGCTCACATGGCACAGCATCTGATTTTGGAAGCTGTGATATGTATCCCACTCCACAAATCTAACGAACTGAAGGATAAAGAAAAAATGTCCTTGAACATTGTCATCATCCTTTCATCAAAAGGGAGCTGTGATCTGTCTTTAGTCAACTTCAGAGCCTTAACTATGCCTCTCCTCCTTACTCTGAAAGCTGTAATGGTTATTCCAGGGCTATTCTTGACTCCCATATATTTCTAATTTTTCTTTCCACTGGCATCTGTGCAGTCACGGTGTTACATCTTATATCAATCCACAAGTTCCATTTCATCCCACACAATCTCATGCTAAGGCTACACATAAAACACCCTATTTAATTCCTTTTTCTTTTTGATTTTTTCTAAGTCAGTCACATATACAGACAAGGACTATGGAGCACCCTGTGAAGTCCATCTACTTCACAGAGGAGACATAATCAATAACTAATTTTTACCCAGAAGTCAATCTTTTTCCGCTGATTCCCAGCTTTACCCCGTTTTGACTCTTCCCAACTCTTTTAAAGTAAAAAAAACATCATCTCTGTCTGTCTTTTATAAGTCCCTGTGGACCACTTCTGTTAGGACAAATATGAAATGTAGGATAGTCAAACTGTGTGAAAATCTTAAAGAGCCTGAGAAGCCAGAAAGACAACAAAGATAAGATGCCCACTTTCACATCCACTTTTTCAGGGGATAGGAAAAAATAGACTCACCAAGTGTCTGAAAAGCAGTACGAACAAATGAGAGGAAAACTAAGACTGTAGAAAAGGTCAAGTGTTTCATTCTGTCTTCTTATTTGCAAAGAGATGAGCTGAAATTGATTGTTGCAGTAGAGGTCCTTAAGGAATCAGTTGGTGCTGGTTCCTTCTCAGTTTTGGAGATTTTTAGTTGAAAGAGAAAACTCTGGGCTCTAAATAAGGAAATATCCTGTCACATGTGGCATTTTGAAATCTATAAATAATTACAAAATTCAGACTGCATCTGAAAGTGAAATTTCCATCCATTCAAATGCAAGTGGCAAAGTTTTAACAATTTAACATCATTCCGATGAATTATTTTTAACATTCTTGGTTCTGCTTGAAACTGTAACATTCTGACCCTCAAAGAGAAGTAGGGAGTGCACTTAAATGGATGTATTTTAAATAAATACCTAGGAAACTCAGAGAAAAATATATGCAAATTGCTCAGGCAGATAGGTCTTCACTGCTACAAATGATGTTTCATTTGATGGAGTGAGCAATTTTAACTATTTCAGTGAAAAATTAACCCAGACAGGACAATTTAATTTTACTTGGTGACTTGACAAACTGGGCACTTGGTATACACCTGGCTTTTATCTACTCTGATTTATCAACTTGTAAAGCTATTCTGCTGTTATTTAATGTGAATTTATCTTAGAAGAACCAATACAAACTAGCCAAATCTTTACAAATCCTTCTGTTATTTTGGCTGAAAAACTGTCCTTCAAAATTATTTAATCCATAAAGTACAAATGAATTTTAATGCCCAATTTTTCCTTTATACCACATGTAAAATGAGACAAGTAAAGAGGTCTTTTTTCAAACTTTACAAATGAGCTTCAGTCCTTTATTAAGTGGAAATGAACTTTAGCTATCATGCAAAATCCCCTATTTATTTTGAAGAAAAAGAAGGAAAAATATTCAGCTGAAATTGCCTTTCAAATTTTTCTTGGCTTTATTATGCAGACAATCTCACAATATTTTCTGCAAGGGCAAAGCATCACTTAGTGTGAGAGAAGTACAGGGTCTTCAGAGCTGTGTTGTCAATATCAAAATTTTAAATAATGATATTATTTTCATATTTTTAATCTGTTAACTCTTTTCATTTGCTTTGCATTCATTATTAGCCATCAAACTGCACTAAATCCAATTCTGTCTCAGTATTTACAAAAACCCCTAAAACATGTGTTTTTGTTATAACTTATATGAAGGGGAAAAAAAAGGTGTAAGGTCAAGGAGACTGTCAGTACAGTACAAACAGTAGTTTGAGTACAAAATTTCTTTTATTCCTTATCCTTTGCCATATGTTTTGTTTAATTGCCATATCTATAAACCATCAATCCAGTGCCATGTGACATCTCCTCTACTGTCCTTATGCACTTTCTAAAGGTTTGTTCTTCCCAGAGATCCCTGAGATCTTTTTTCCTTCAGTATGTCATAGACAACAGAGAATTCATAGAAAACTTAAACAGCACAGTAAACCTCTAAAATATTTCACACCAAGGTACTGTGGTGTGCCTCACTGCTTTACTGTCCTGTAGCACAGACAGAGTGCCCAGTTGTCAGTCTATTTATCAGAGAGGTGAATGATATTAAACAAAGACATCTTAAAATGAGCAGTCAAGTGAAATAAAATCAAAAATGGATTCTCCCAGCTTTATTTGGCATCTACTTTATTTTATAGTTTATTTATGCCTTTTTTAGTCATGTGCCTTTTTCGTGTTTCTGTGTTTCCTCCTGCTAGCCTCTCTTTTAAGGTAGATGACTCATTCGGTCACCGAACTGTGTAACGTCTCTGCATGCTAAATGAACAACACCAAAGTATTGTTATGTAATATATAGATAATTTATTGATATGCTCTTATGTTCATAATTGATAAAAAAAAATTCAAGGCCATAGAATAAGACTGTTTGCCAAGATTTACTTGTTTTGCAAAATCCAAGTTCAAGCCATGAAGGACAAGTATTTGCATTTCACTTGTAATATTATCACAAGCAAGATATATATTTGTGTAAAGAGTGAAGACAGGGGCAACAATGGGGACAGACAGTTCATGTAAATCTCTGTTTATTCCAAACACCACTTTACTTGAGTAACACTGTGCACACTTCAGTACAGGATGGTGATATATTCTTGAGATGCAGCCATTAGGGCTGAGTGCTTGGCAAAAAGAGTGCTCAATATTAGTCTTGACTCTGTATGCACTGCTGCCACAAATCTCTAAATGAAGACAACACTGTGGTATTAACTCATAACATTTAAATCTAAATTCCCACTAGTTCTGTTGTTTTTCATGTTTGCCTAATTAGCCATTTTGTGCAGTACCAACTCAATCAATACCTGAGAATATTTATTGAAGAGCACAAAGCAATAGTTCTTCATCCTTACCAAAGGAATAACTGCCAGTTTTAGTTCATAGTAGAAGTTACGTGCATCTAATAAAGACTAAGATTTACTTTGTTTCAGCTATATTTTTTTAAGCTTAATCATTTAGTTTGGCTGGTTTATCCTATCAGACAACACTGTGTTCATTTTTTTCTTTGTTGCTGGTAGAATCACTTTCATTGTCCCTTCCAGGTATGGCATGGCTGCATTCTATCTGTCTGCTGCACCACCTCTCCTTTCTTGCAGTGCCACTTCTAGTTTTGATCTTGAATGCAAAATAAATCATGAAGCCCATCCCTAATAAAATGATGAAGACCAGAGTAAGTAGTATCCACATATTCAGGTGACCATTGGCTTTGTCCTTTTTGGTATCTGTAAATAAATACAAAGCAAATAGAAATGGATTTACTGTAGCAATAAATAAATATGAAAACTATAATTTCCCCCTTTTTTAATTACAAGGGTTAAAATATGTCATATTGTCTCTGGGTCAGTCCTCCTCATCGATTTTAGCATGCACAAGAAGGAGGAAAGAGGGGATGATCAATTTACCAAAGCATTTGCTTATCCTGGGATGCCCTAAGTGTCCTGTAGGTACTGCTATATTATGCTGGGAAAGAATTCAATGTCAACTGAGTAAGTTAATCCATATAAATAAATATATATAAACCAAAGAAATAATATTAAGTTAATTAAAAACCCCAAGTTTTTATTTTCATGTATCTTTGAAACAATTTGGAAGGAAAAAAAATCCTACCTTCCACATTTGCAGTTGCTTTAAGAATAGCTGTCAAAGATAAAGACAAGTGTTTAGTCAAAATCTAAAAAGGTCACATTTTTTTCTGACAGGTTCATGTTAGCAAAAGGTCTGGTAACCTGCACATCATCATTTTCTCATGGAAACACATCTGCTAAATTAACAGAGATGAAAATGTGTGACAGATTTTTAATGCAATATTTCCTTTAATAAAACTGCATTGTTTTGCACATTAAAGCCCTCTTCTTGCTTCTTTTTTTAAAACCAAAAAGTCTCTAAGCACTGGTAGTTTCTGACTGCTTTAGATGGACTGCCTTTTCTCCCCTGATTAATAAACCTTGTCCATTTCACCGGGTCTGATTCCTTCAGAGACTGGGAACAACTTGATCAGCTGCTGAGGATATTTGAGTGTTCCCGTACTGCACACAATTGCTTTGAGATCCAGCAGGCCTTAGTTTACCAAAATTCATTTGCATCTATAATTAAATTTGTAAGCGCAAGTTTTCTTGTGCAGCCTTTCCCGGCTGTGCGCAGAGGGCGCCATCTGCAAGGTTTTTCCTGTGCACTGGGTGTGAGCTGCTGGGAGTTGGATGGAGGCCACTGCAAGGGTGGATCTTCCCCATGGGCAGCGGGATCCCCAGGCAAGGTGGGATACACCAAGAGCTGGGCTGCTGCAGCAGAAGCAAAGCAATGCATTGAGCTTTCCTGTGTTTGTGAGCACGAAGGAAAAGCAGCTGTTGAATTTGTTCCGTGAAAGGATGCAGAGTTGGCTGTAATGGGATGAATATTTGGTTGTGCTGAAACACTGTTCTGCTAGAGAACCCCAAGTCAGGGAATATCCTCTGTACTTTGGCTTGCATGTCGGGGCCACTCACAGTCAAACCCATCAAATAAAGTGTGTGTTGATAGTGAGTTTATACTTTCTGACACATCTGGTAAGAAAGAATTAGCATTCAGTAGTGTCCATTACCTGATTACCAAAAGAAAACTAGGAGTTTTCCTAAAAGCAGGATTTTCCTTTTCAGAACATGCCCTGAATACCACTGAACACTGCTGCAAATGCTGCTTCCTGCCCCAGCTGCAGCTTTGCTTTGGGGGCGAAAGGACCAAACCTCAGAAACATCCTGAACCTCAGGGTTGTGAAACAGGGCAGGAAATCAGGCTTTTTTCAGAATTAACAGTTAAACTCCAAAATAACCACATGGCTACTTGGCTCAAAATATTCTGATATTTCTACTTCCTGACCAAAGCAGATGGTGCTCAGTTATACAGAAACACAATATTAAAAAGAAAAAAAATGCTAACCAAAACACTTCTACTCTTTTCAAAGGTCACTATATGCTCTCTGGATCATGCTTCCGTTCTGTTGTTATTTAAATAGAATTGCTTCATCCATCTCCTACTGGAACAACATGTATCATAGTACAGCAAGAGGAAGAATAGCAAATTATTGATGCAACTCTTGTTCCACAGAAAGACAATAGGAATGTTAGTAGGAAAAGATGGGTTTAGTAGGAAAAGATGGGTTTATGTTGGAGGGGAACAAAACAGAGAAGTTTAATTTTTTTTTCAGAAAATATTGATAATTTTTAATTATTAATTGAATATTCATCACAGAATGTAAGAAAATCTGAGGTTATGAAGCAAGGAATCATGACAGGGCAAACAAAAAAGGGATAACTCAATATAATAATATTTTTGTCTGAACACTGTAACAGGTGACAAGCAGGACTGTTTTATGTCGATCTTTAGTAATGATCATATTGTGCTAGTACTACTAAAAAAACCAATAAACATCAAGAACAAATATTAAAAAATTCACTTACTCTTTGGCTTCTTACAAATAAAACCCTTTTGGGAAGAGCAAGGAAGGATACTCCAGTAACCTGTAGACGCAGACAACTCCACACAATAATCAAGCTGGTCCTCTGAGGGCTGTCCTTCACTCCAGTTGACAAAGTCTATGGCACTGTTGTCTTGCCAAAGCAGTTGCCCTAATGTTGCAAATGTTAGTATCAATACTAACAGGTCCACATGAAAGGGCTTCACCTTAGTGCATATTAATGCAATATTACTTTATTCAGCCTAATAAAGCAATAATACTGTCTTCAAAAATTCCATCTGCAGTTGTTTTCTAATGCATTTGATTTGATTTTATTTGATTCTCTTCTCAAAAAGGGTATAATTGCTTTTCCACATTATGATTTGCAGATTTTTCAGTCATAACTTAGTTTTAATTTATATTGCTCCATATTTTTGTCTAGGATACTAAAGTTTCAAACTGAAAAAAGCTAAATCTATGCTTTTTTATTCTAATTTCTAAATCATTATTTCAGCAGCACCCAGTGAAAATCAAGCAACTTCTATTGCAATGCTTAAAAATATGCTTATTTAAAATTAAAACATTTCTTTTTTGTATAAACTCTGAAAAAAATTTTTGATGTTTCAATGAGTTGAAAATAATCTAAAATAAAATCCTTTCTGACTGTCTGTGGATTTATACCAGTGTTTTTTTCCAGATATGTGTTTTCCACTGCACTCTTTAGCCAGCAGCCTAAATTTCTCCATACAGAGACAGAGAGAAGCTTAATGCTGTAGGTTCTGGCTGGACACCTCCAGCTCCTACATGGGTGCTCCCCAGCCGCCACATGTTCCGCAGTGGTAAAGGCTTTCTCACAGACCAGGAATAGGAGATGTCCTCAGGGAGGGCTGAGGTCAGAACTTCTACTGTACTTCAATTAGTTGCTTAAAAACAATGTATCTTATTAATATTTTGCCCATTTAATAAAGCCTATTTATGTTTATTTATAGTACTTAGAATAGTTACCCTTTACATTTCTGTAGATTCCTATCCAAAAGCCACTTGTCTTGCTTGTGTATAAGTCTGCATGTTCTACTAAAAAGTTGGATTCAGCTGGATCTTCTACAGAGGTCAACATACCACCTATTAACAAAACAACAGAAGATGATTGGAGGTATGCCCAACATAGTTACAGCTTTTGAGATAAGGTAAAGTTAATAATAAAACCTCTCCTACAGGCAGGGAGTAAACAAGTATTTGAATAGAAACCACAGAATCATGTCCAGCTGTAGAGGAACAGCACAGACAGTGAGTGATGTCATCAGAACTGAGAGACACGAAAGCACAGTGATGATTTTTAAACACCAGGCAAAATGCACTATATTTTCAAGTGATTGGATGATATTTTTTATAGGAATTATGGATGATTATTCATTTGCTCTTTGTGGTTTGACAGGATGACACGTAGCAATTCAAACTGGCAATGGTGGTAAAGTAAGAGGATCTAAAAAGATATTAAACAAAGGATCCATTTCTTTTGGGCAGTATAGTGCTTCCTTTTCTCTTTCATGGCCTCCTGAGACAGGGATGAGGTAGGTGATGACTCAGCAGCATAGGTGAAAGAGTGCCAAGGTGTGGCTCCTGGCCTTGGCCAGGACCAGATGTCCCCAAGGAGGGGGAGGGAAATGTTTGCCTTCCTCTGGCTCTGCAGTCTGCCAGGGAGCCTTGATGGTCAATCAAGGGCTTCCAGGCAGCACATGCAACCCCTTTCAGGTCACAAAAATGTGACACGTGTTAGAAACGAGTGATTGTTAATATGATATTTACTTTGAATATTGTGTAGGGAAAAATATGGAAAAGAAGGGATAAGGCCAGAAACAGGTGTTTTGCTTTGTTTTGTTTTGATTTTTTTTTAATTACATAAAATTTAAAATCTTACTATAAAGAGAAACTTTGTGAAGGAAGAAATATAACAAGAAACAAGCACAGCCGAAAAGTAAAACAAGGAAATCTGATCACCTTAAGTTCAACATAGCTGAAAAGCACAGAACGGTGGGAAATAAATGAGACATTTATTTCCCTTTTTTTTAGTATTTGTAGATTTTGCAGTATTACTTTTCAAGACTTTTTTTAAAGTCTTCTTTTTTATGTCAAGATTGAAATCCTATCTTTGGGTAAAAAGAATAATTACCTGATTGAATGCACTGAGTCACAGACTGAGCCCAGCTCATTTCATTGGCATCGAAATAATAACAGTGGCTTCGGAAAGGAATCCAAGATATGTGATCATATTCAGGACATTTTCCAATATCCTGTGGGGGATCAGAAGGAAGTACATCTAGAAGAAATGAGATATTATGGATACTTTCTTTCAGTAGGGATTGCAGTTCTTCAGATATGAAATCAAGTATTAAAAACACCTTTTCTTAAAAGTACTTAAAATATTCTTTGGCACACAGTGCTAGAATTATCAGTGACTAAGTCAACAGTGACTATGAGGAACAGGAATACTCAGCGACAAGTGGATGACTCAGTGTGAACCTGGACTCTTCTGTGTTACTAACTGAATCAGACGGACTGTCTCAAGGATATTTGGGTGTTCAGAGATTTTGGTTCTAGTTTATTTTGTTATAATCAACAAATTTGTATAAATAAAAGAAACAGTAAAAAGCAAGAAAAAAACCCAAACCCCAAACCAGATAACTCCCAAATCCTCAAGATGTTCAAATAAGTTTGTTTTTAAATGAAATATCATCTAAACACAAGTTTACTGTGGAAATTGCCCATTTAATATTTTCCTCAAGATAACAATCCTTACATAAAATGTCTTTGACAATGCATAGAATAATTTGAGGCTCACTGAACGTTTATGTAGTAGCTTCTCATTTTCCTGCAAGCAATGATATTATGGAAAGAAACAGCAACATTGTCAGTTAGTAAAGCAAAAGTTGCAAATTAACAGATATGAAGTTCTAAGTATGGCCTGAAAAAGAAATTAAAAAAAAAAAAAACAAAAACAAAAAAACAAAACAAAAAAACCACAAACAAACAAACAAAAAAACCTATATCAAAATAAACCCCAAATTTCCATTAAGTCTGTGTCACTAGAGCTAAAATGTATTACTGTATTACAAATGAGAAAGCAAAAAGGTTCAGTCCCATCCTGAGGTTTGCCTGTAGCTTTAACTGTGTAGTATTTCTCAGTGGTACCCATAGAATCCCTAGGAAGTATGACCTTTTGTTTGGACCAATACTAGACCCTTTTTTTATCAGATACAACTCTTCCTCCTTTACCCAGTTTTTGGAATCTTATATAAATGATGTAATAATCAGTGTATGAATGATGCATATACGTTGAAGAAAACAAATTTATTTTATACTCAATGGACTTCATTGATCACAGATCTTCCCACAAAACCGCTGTCAGCAAAACTTTACATCCTAGACTCCATGTGAAGTGTTTAGTCCTCCCACAATCTCAATGAGCTGTCTGCCTGCTCCCATGGCAGCTATCACTCCAGTCCAGTAAAATGGCAATATCTTGGCAGATGAATGACACCACCATCAAAATAAAGTATTGTTCTTGCAAAATAAAGGTAATGACATTACATACTCAGGCTTATTATTCCTTTATATGTACTTAGAAATTTATATTTCAGTCAAAGCTGATAAAGCAAGGTTTCTACCATAAAACCAGAAGTCATCACCATAGCTTACCCTCAAATTTTTTGCAGAGAGGAAGATGTTTTTCATTACAAGATGCTGTTTTCCAGGCCCCAGAGAGCTCCAGATAGACACAGGCTACTTTCTGTTTTGGTTCTCCATAGTCCCACTTAGAAAAGCTTATTTTCTTTTTATCAGTCCATCTATAATAGCCAGAATTCTAAAATTGAAACAGACATTTAACATAATTTTTCTACACTCTTCATCTACTGTTTCAGGTAAATGGAGTTATACAAAAGTACATTTTCAAAGTGATATATACACTATATATATATATATATAGTACTGTTAAAATACCAGTTTATAATACTGAATCAGGATTCAGCAACATAAAAACAAGACACAGCAGTATGCCTCCTATGCTGGGAAATATGAAACCTGTGGAAAGTTTAGGTGGAAATAGGTCTCAGAGCTGTCTGTCAAACAAGCATGTTAAGCTCCAGTGGAGTTTTAAGGAGAAACATTCAGGAGTAAACTGCAGCTGTCACTATGAAAAACCTGAGAAAATTGTTACTTTGTAAGGAGCAAAAGATAAATATGCAGGAGCAGAAATTCTTGAGTCTTTGTTTAGTATTTCTTCCTCCCCTTTTTTGCTGATGGTAACCCAATCATAGCATTTAACTGCACCAACTACAAATTTATTAATCTTACCACATTGCTGTTGAGCCCAATCCATAAAGGCTCTCCATATTGCACTGCCTGCAGCAGCAAGAATATATTACTGTAATAATCAAAAATGCTGGCAAGCTCTGAAGATTTCTCCTTGCAGGCTTTTCTTGCTTCTTCCCAATTCATTTTAGAAGGAATGATTAAATAGCTGCTGTTACCATAATGGATGAAATCAGAATCTGGAGCACTTGTGGAATGAAACAGTTCAGGCTCTGTAGGAAAGAGGTACAAATTTGAGAGGAAGGGGAAAATTACTAGTTGTCAGATAGCAGTATTACTTTTGAGTAACATGTGAATATAATGTGGCAGCACAAGCATCAAGTAAAAGCATTTCTTATTTAAAACCCAGGAAACTTATTTTAATGGTAATTTGGAATTATTTTAAACTACTGTGTAAATAGTGTATTCAGGAATTAGGGGGAGGCAGAAAATGAACTGTGTGTATCTATAGACATACACTGAGCAGATGAAATTATGTGAATACTGGTCCCACCAAGATCCTCTGCCCAGAGTTCTCTATGTCCCCCACCCTCAGTGCAGGTGAAGTTCCTCCCAGGCACAAGCACAGGACAGGGTCTTCACGTCACTTCAGTCTCAAAATAGGGGTGAATTTCATTCTCGGCAACATTTGTGACCCAACTGCTACATGTAGGATGAAGTGAAAAAGGAAATTGCAGTTGTGCCTTAAATTATATATGCGGAAGTAGAAGGCAAAGGCCTTAGAGCCAGTGATGGGGACAGAAAAAGGGACAAAAACTGTCTTTGTGTTCAGCTTCTGCTGAGGATGCCCTGGCAATTGTTTTTGCTAGTGTCATCCTCATGCATCTTTCTGCACTTGCATGGGACAGAGACTGTGAAACATCTGGCCCAGCTGTGGCTTCTTCCTGTATTTTTACTTGTTGCTCAGCAGTTCCCTGGTTTTATTCCTGCAAACTCTGCAGTGTAGCTGTGCTCCGGATATGTCTCCCACCCTGAGTATTGCTGTTCTTATAATATGAAGGCGTTGCTAGGGATCGACAAGCAAACTAACCAGCTTAACTGGCCTCACTTAACCCCTCAGTTGGAGGTCACTGTTGGATTTGTCTTTCTGTACTGTATTTGCAAAATAATTGGATTCAGACACCTATATCTGTGACAGCTGGGTAAAGCACAGATGGCTAAACCTTTCCGTCAATAGAGAACAGGTATTTTGAAGGCACAGCTCTTCTAGGAAGCTGGTTTGGGCATTTTTCTCATGGTGAGGAAGGTGAATCCTTCCTTCAAAGTATCTGCTTGCCACACGCAGGCAACTGATTTAAGTGTGGATATCTACAGGGCAGGTGAAGTCAGCCTCTCTGAGTGTCAATAGGTGTGCTGATAGGGTAGAGGTTGTAAAGCAAAAACTTTTCTATAGTCCTTATTCCAAAGTGACTTCTGTGACTGGAATTCCTCAGCTGGGGAAGTAGCCCTGCTTCTCTCACCCCGCCTGCTACACCCACAGCCGTGCAGTTGCAACTGAGGACTTAAATGCTCAAATTGTTCAGTAAATGTCTTGCAACAAAAAATAACCCTGAAAATTAAAACTTACTGCTGTCCATCTGGCAAATATAGCTTTTTTTATGCTTGCAGTTAGTATTTTCCCAAAATCCTTCTTTATCTACAGATCCTTTTGTCATTGCAATACAGTCAGTCTAGGAAAAAAAAAAAAAACAAAAAAAAACCCAAATTGTTGCTGATAAAGTGCAAAATGCCCAGAAAAATAATAGAAATAGGTGTGAGGAGAAAAATGTAATAGCTTTCTTTTCTAATTTTCTGGCTCTTATTTCCATTTATTGCTTCTTGGAAATTAAATGTATTATATTATATATCTTAAGCAAATGTACTTTTATTGGCAGATTAATGCAAGAACTTTTGTCAGTTTATTAAAATTCCTGGGAGTGTATTGATGTTATTTTTACTATGTAGTTTATGTTAATCTGTACTAAACTTGTTGGAGTTTCATTTGGATTCATGCCATACAAAGTAAAACAGTAAACCAGAGTAAAAATCACAGCTAGTAATATGGAATATTTTCAGTAAATATAATAATTCTAATACATATAATTAATTCTAGCAGTAAATACAATACAGCATTCATTTTCTGAAGTTCTAGACTTCTAGAAAGGAATGACAATAAGTGTGGACTCTAAACATGCCTATTAATCTCTGAGTACAGTTTTAAAAATTTCGTCTTCAAAATATTCAGTTACCTTCTGCTTTAAGTTATTGAAAGTAAGATCTTAGCTGAGATAGAAGTCAGGCTGGTTACTTAGATCTTGAGTATGTTATCTAAGCTGCACGTTTTCTGATTTTTTTCTGTTTACTTGTATTTTTTCTGTTTACCTCTATATACTTCATGTCAGCCATTACAAATTCATCTCTAAATGGGAATCCTCGTGCCCACATAGAATAGTCAAATATGCTTCCATCTGTCCAAAGATATGTACCCTCAGAGATAATGTCATTCAGTCCAATCCATGTTCCACTGGCAACATCCTTTAGCTGGAAGGTGAGGAAGGCTAATAAAAAAATAGATAAAAACAAACAAACAAACAAACAAACAAATAAAAAGTAGCTAAGGAGTTTCCTTTCTTCAAATTCCACGTAAATGAAAGTACAAATAAAACAACCAATCATCTTTTAAAAATATTGGAAATATCAAGTTCAGTAGTGTTAGACTATGAGCTAATGGTAAAAGATAAAAATAACAACAGGTAGTTGAACTGAAGCAGTTTGATTTCAGAAGAAAAAAGGAAACATTTTTTTTGATAAAAATTATTTAGGCTTCCTGGAAGTATTATAGAAATGGGGGCTAGGAGGGACTTCAAAAGGATTATTCATTCTTCCCCAAGGCAGCATCAACTGCACGTAAGTAATTTCTGATGGATGTTTGTTTACTGTCTAACTTGAATATCTGTGAGCATTTCCTGGCTATAAACTATTACAATTTATCCCATCTTCCAAGTCCATGGGGAACAGATTATTCTTTTCCTTCCGCATGATGCTTTTGCATGACTTGGGAAATGTCATAGTATCTCACTCCAGTCTTCTCTCTGGATCAAGCAGCTCTGGGTCTTCCTTTATAGGTTATACTGTCTAGATCTGGAGGACATTTCAGCCTCATCATTAGATTTTAAAATGTATTGGCTTCAAACATAGTGCCATAAGGTGTCATACCTTGTACTTGATCATTGTGTATGGAGGCTAAATTTCCCCCTAATTCTATACAAATTCTTCTTGCTGAGTGCCAAGTTAGTCTCTCTTCTTCTCTGGATCCAAATATTTTATAACACTGCAGAGAGAGTAAAGGATTAGAAAGAATTTCAGGTATCAAAAACCTCGATTTGGATCAATTCAGTGCTAGTCCCTGCATGCAAAGAGCAGCAGATAGGGGATTTGCTAAACATGAATCCTGTTGGCCAGTAAGAAGATGACACAGCTAATCACAGCAATGTATGCACAGTTCTTACACACCTGTGGGGTTTGTACTGGGGAAGAGCAGACAACCCACAAAAGATTTGAGGAATTAAGTGGGTATCCAGAGTGCACAGGTAATTTCAAGGACATTACTGAAAGGTGAGGACTCCTCCCTTTTTATGCCCTTTGACTGCATAAAAAGCTTTTCCTATTGATTGCATTGTGGAATTGATGTGTGGTTTTCGTTTGTTGTTTGTTTGTTGGGGGTTTTTTAAGTTCATATGTTCAGTTTTTTTGCTTAACTTAGCAGAAAGCAATGCTTGCTTGTTTTCTATATTTGATTTGACATTTATTGTTGTTTGTTACTCAGCTTAAGATAAGTTCTGTGGTAGCCAGTTACATATGGAAAAGTGTGACCTTTCATATTTTCATCTCAGTGTTACTCAGAAAAAGGGTCTTACATTTACAGGTAAGGATGATGAAACAAGATTTCCATGCAGTAAGTATGCTGAAATAACCAGAAAATTCTAAAAACTGGAAAGGTAAGTATGGCCAAAGGCATATGGACATCTACAAAAATTGTAACTTCAAACATTCAAATCACCTTTTTCTTGAGATTTAGTTACAAATTTGTCAACCTGGAAATTTACTACACTGCTAACTAAATGCCTCTTAATAAATTGGTATATAAAGACAGAGAATTTATATAGTGAGATAAAAGGGATTTTTAGATGTTTTCTTCATCTACAGCAAATCTGCTACATATGGCTGAGATTTATTACTGCACCTTATTGTTAAACAAAAGCCAAGTTTCAGGGCATCCTCCGAGAGGTGGAAGTACAGTAGGAGCAAATCCTGAGTAAGTTGAATTATGCCTTTCACAGATAAAGGCATTTTTCACAGCACAGCTTATATCTTTCCAAAAGCCTGTAAAGAAATGGAATACAGATAATTATTGTACAGATTACAGAGAAACTCTGGTATGACCACTACAACACTACCCGAGACAGCATTCATAAAGCACAAATGAAACACATTGACCCAAATACACTCCTCCTTCCTCTGCCATATATTTGTCTCCTAGTAGTGATGGCACAGTTTCAAACCTCAGCATGTTTGTTATGAAAAACTGGCAGTATTTTGAACTACCTCTTTTTGGGGTAGCCTCAAATTTAAATATATACCAAACATTTCGGATTTCGATGCTGAATTTTTATGCCAATATTTCTTGTTGCCATTTTACTCACCAAAATCTTGTGACATTATCACACAGTTTTCATCATTATTTACAAAATTGGGTTCATTTGGAGCCCAGGCAACATAGTTCACTGGGGTGTCATCCAGCCATCTGGAAGAAACAAGGGGACAGTGGTTGCAAGAGAGACATCTCCAGCAATCAGTCACAAGGTCTGCTTAGACAGAGGGCTAAGCAAGGTATCAGCAGTGACCAGCGGGTGAAGGCTCTACGTATCCCAGAGAGGACATAGCCCCAGCATTACTGCTGCTTCTCATCTGTTTAGTACTATCACATTCAAGGCCCATCAGCAGTCCATGGACTTCCCTTTCATCCCAGAAGGGTGTCCTCCTGAAAGTCTTCTACAAACAGATTGTTAAAAGAGGTTCTCTACCAGAAATTTCAGAAAGCCTATTGGATGAGATGTTGCTTACGCTTCTTGCTTCGAGCGCACATAACTTGAACTACTGAGATTAATCTGATTAAACATTTCTATATACTTTTTATCAAAACTTCCTGGGCTTTCTCAGGCTTTCTCAGACATTGGAGAACTGGTCAGAGTAAATCTCATCCTTAGGTCGATGTCTAAAATGAATTGGGTGAATAACATCCTAAAATGAGCTGCCTCTCCTCACTATCTCTGCAAGTTTGCTTGGGTGTTTAACTCAGTTCTTTCAGTGTAAGACATTAAGTAAAATGAGTCTCAGCCATGAACTTCTATTGGGTTTGCTCTCCCAAATTTGGAAAAAAAAAGACATTGCTTAAATATAAAAGAGAGTTACACTGCTGATGTAAGACATCTTCTGAAAACTATCCAGAGGTCAGTTGCACAACAGTTACTATATTGTAACACAAAAGCACACGCAAATGCTCCCTAAAAGCAAGATTAAATTATCATCATTTGTTATCCATTACCAGTTTTCCTTTACTCACCGGAATCTCTTATCAAAGCTGACAACTAAGCCAATGAAATATGATTCCCGTTTGTGTTTTGTGTAACTCTATAATAAAAATAATTAAAAGTTAAGAACTAACTCTTCTTCAACATCAAACAAAACCTGGAAGCCAATTAACCATGCCTGTGATTATTTTTTCCTATTTCCTTTTCTTTTTTCCCCCCAGGATTTGAGCCTCAGGTAAGAATAATGTAGGTTTAGACCCAGATTTCAAGCAGGCAACAGGGATATGTGGAACATCCTAGAGTAAAGAAATCACCAGACAAGAAAGCAATAATCACTGTACTGAATACTACATATATTAGAAGAGATAAGCAATCTGGGCCTGAACTATCCTTTGTTACCTTTAACATTTGCATTCCATTTTTCTCTACCTATTAAAAACAGCAGTAATTTCTTTGCAGGTCCTGAGCAAGTCTATTGTTCTATAAATAAACAATGTTGGATAATAGCTCAGGACTCCAGCCTTGCTGAATAGTTAGGCTGATCCTTTTATCATCTGCTCTGCTTCAAAATTCAATTTTAATTAATAGGCTCAGCACTTACATATTTCCATAGAAATTGTCTTTTGCTTTCATTGTCAATGACAACAAGATCTGCAAAGTTCTTCTGACAAATTCTCCGTGCTTCTTCCATGTGGGCATGTTCTCTGCTGAAATAGTACTGCTTATCTTCATATATAATCCATCCATCACTGGTGGATTGATATTCTGAAAGATAAAGAATCATATATAATACATTCATATCTGGTCTGTACAAAGTCTGAAAACTATACCATAACCAACTTTTTGAAAGAGGAAAAGATCCTACCAAGTTTGTAGTCTGGTACATGTTTTAGCAGTGTACCTGTAAAATAAAAGATCATCATAAGCAACATTCCAAATACAAAAAAGCAGAGGGGTTTGCTTCATGTAGTTTAACATGCTTTGTATAATAGAAGGAAAGAAAATTCAATAAACAAACAATGAATTGTGCTAATGCATTTTCAAGAATTTAGAGCACATACCACCATATTAAATTATGTGTATAATTTAGAAACATTTATCTAGTGAAAACCATGTATTTTACAGTATATATATGTATCACCAAAAGCACTGACTTAAACAATCCAGAATGCACAGTAAACTCTTGGTAAACTGACTTTACTATGAAAAATTATTTTAGCATTTTTCTTGACATGCTATGATTAACTTTTTTTATATTCTTGGGACTAGAGCTAAAACACATAATCCAGCCAATATAGTAATTTCTAAAGCTTATCTACATAGTAGTAAACTATTCACAAGTACTGAAAGCTTAGTGCTTGTATATTGTTAATACTACACATAATTTCCAGTGTCTCAATGCATTCCTCCTTTCCTGATGTCTGTTTTTAAGAGTTCTGTAGAGCCAATAGATATCAAACCCAAGTTTCTGATTACAGGATGGACCAGAAGGAAGCAATTAAGCTGTTACTATTCCAGAGCCAGCTATAGACTTTCAAAAGTAGCTCTGCTTTCATTTGGATGCCTGTTATTTTGTACTTCTGGACTACTAATTATCCTAGATTTCTCCATTTCTTCTGTGGTTTGATGGAGAGGAACACATTATTATAGAAATGACAGGAACACTTTGATGAGAAATAAGTGGAAAAGAAAATGAAAAATCAAGTAAATTTCTTTTGGGGTCTTTCGAACATTTCATTCTTAAGTGAAGAACAAAGCTAAAATTATGTAAATATCTTAATTATTACTTTACAGACTTCTTGTCATTTTGATTTTATTGTTTAATCCTAACATAGCTACAGCATTCATTGGTTTTCTGAGAAATGGAGTATCTTATGTAAATATGTGTTTTAAGTGAATATGAGGGATTAACATCTGAGCATGTCTTCTCTCATGTTGATCATCATATAATCTAGACTCGCAATAACAAGAGCAATTTCATTAATTTTTCTTGCTTTTGAAAGGTCATCAAGGATCAAGATAAATTGATCAGAGTTTTTGTGTCATGGTTTCTGAAGTACTTGTGAGTAATCTTACCAAGAGCAGAGAACCACATCTGTATAAAGCAGCAAATTCAGCACACCAGATAAGACCGCACAGGATGTGCTGCTTTGAGCTGGTGTGCAGAAATCAGTGTTTTGATGGTGTATTTGTGTGACTAATCTACCCACAAGGGAACGGTGATTCTTCCTTCTCGATTAAGCAATTTTTCAATGTTGCCATGGTGCCTTATTCACCCTTTGAGGGTAATGGTTTGTTGGCAGAGTCATCAAGTATTAGACATACTCAGTGTTTTTATATAACTGCTTATCCCTTCCCCTCCCTACTGTGCCTCCTACTAGTTCCCTGTGTGCATCCAATTTTCTTTTCATTTCAAGAAGCTTGTAAGAATCTCCTTCTCCATAGAGATGCACACAAATACTCAGTTTACAACCGGGATGTAGAAATAGGACTGGATAAACAAAACAAGTTCTTTCATTATCAGTTGTCACTTGTGGTCTTCAGCCCATGCAGACCCCATTTTCCACTGACAGGCACCCCAACACACATCAGCCAGGTCCATTTTATGACCCTGGTGCCAGTTTTGGGAGTCTTGCTGTTGGGGCCTTTCTTTCCAGGCAAAGCTAGTGGATGCAGGAGTCCATCAGGGTTGCACCAGACGCTATTTTTGATCAGCTTTTCAGAGCTTCCAGTTCCTATAGCAACTGATCACTCTCTTTAGTTCCCATTATTTGTTTCACAGTGGGAAGCAAAGCTTTTGTCTCTGTTGTACAGATCACTCTAGTGTCCTGCGTGTTTGGCTATCCTGGAAATGCCTGAAGCACATAGAAATACAGGGAGGAGATAAAAGGAGAGGAGATAAGTACCTTTGCTTTGCAAATTTATTCAGTCCATGACAGAGGGAGATAAAGCCAGAGATAAAGTAATAGGGACATCTTTAACTTCCTGCATCTGAGTACAAGTGAAATATCTCAATACATTCCTCTTGCTTTATGTGTTGCCTTCACTATAACTAGTTTTAAAATGAACAATTCCCAGTATTTTTCTTCCTTTCAGTTTGTTTGAATCCATGAAATTTGCTTTTGAAACTTGGGTTTATTGCTCCAGCTAAATGAGGAAGTAATATACCTTTTTTTGTTTCACAAATCCAATTAAGCAAATGCTCACAGCGCAAGTCGTTCCAGCGCATTTTGGGTGATCTGTTAAATGTAACACAATGTTCAAGTTCTTCACGGTTGTTGGGTTCATGTTCATCCCAGTTCTCATAAATTACCTGTGTTGAAAATACATATCAATTACTATGTGATTTGAGCTGAGTAGAAGTAATTGAGATTGCCATCATAACACAATTTCAGTATCTCATCATCTCAAGTACCTTGTTTATGGGATCAACAGGAGTTCAAATAGATCTGAGAGGGCTGTGAAAGTCATGCTAATCAACTGAGTTTCCCAATGGCTCCCTGAAGAAGGTGCAAAGATCACATGGTACAGAAAAGCTGATGAAAGAAAAACTTATGGGTGGAGGGAGTCATGTTTATCTCACTTTGTGAATATTGGCAACCTGACTTCCTGTATTGCTATACAGCACCGGCTCTTTTGGGATGCTATGAAGGTCTAAGAGCACGGACTGTTGAAGATGGGATATAACATGGTACCAGGAATGAAACAGAGGCAATTTTGTACTTCCATTAGTGTGTTAGGACAGTGCACTGGAACTGTTCAGCTGCTGAATAAAGGGTTGCCATGCACCTGATGAAGATTTAAAGAGATTGCAAAAGACGGCATAAAAAGAAGAAGATCTATATAAAAGTCGATTAATATACAGCAAATAAATACTCACAGGGGAACCATCAATCCAAGCAAATCCTTCATCAGGATTTAAGAGAAACAAACCAATCCAGAAAGCCTGAGTGTTCAGTCCTTTGTCCCTAAAATAATTCATACAATATAGATTTATGAATGTAGAAAGAGAGGCCATGATATAAATGCTGGAAAGCATAGACATGCTGCTTTCTGTCACATCTGAACTGGGAGCTGTGGCCCATAGTCAAGCTCATCCCCTGCACTCTGTCAGGGAGTTTTATAGTGCTCTGTATTGGGACAAGTCTTGCCGTCTTTGAATATTGGTTGAAGGACAAGTGATGTGACATAGAGTCAGCTCAGGCTCCCGTGTCTGTGGCTGCAACAAAGCTCTTGGCTGTAGTATGAGTTCATAGACAGAAGCTTTAGCAAAAGTAAAACATCAATAGAGAGTTATAATACAATTTAACTAATAAAAAATAGTGGAAAATGCTTTTCAACTGCTTTGATTTGCTTCTTGTCAATTCCTAAGTACTTTATTTAGTAGTTCATGTATTTATCTTGTCTTACCTATGAATCAAATAAAATAGAGTCCTATTTCATTTCGTAACATGAAGGTTTCCCTCCACAAAGATTTCATACTCTAAAGCAAAGAGACTTAACAGACAAATAAAAACCACATTCAACTTCTCACAATACTGAAATATATTAAAATGAAGAAAGGTGAGATCACAAAAACTTCTCAATATGAGAAGTTTTTAATCTATTTGAGAAAGTAAGCCTAGATTCATCACTATATTAAACACTTTTGGTTAACTAGTTGTATATTAGGTGTCATTGAGATGTCTTGGTATTATGGAATACAATCATAATAGTAATCTAATTTGGAGGGAAATAATGTCATAGCTTATTATGAGCAAGATAAGCTATGAGCATCTACAGTGCTACAAAAATTAATTAAAATTAATCACTGATTTCAGGAGTCTTCAGTTCATAGTCAGAAAAATTTCACATTAAGTCCTTGCATTTTAGTTTACATTACACAGTAGCTGAAGCGTTTTTTTGAATGAGTTGGTTAAAGCACGAATTACAGCCAGTTACAAAATACCACAGAGCTGAACATTTTATTTTCTCCCTTTTGGCAGAGGGACTAACTCGTTAAAAGTTGATCAGATCTGGATAACAGTCTTGATAAAAACCTGTGATGAAAATTTCAAAAATATCAAAGCTTCTTTGTTTTGCTCAGCCTCTTGCTCAGCTCCAGATATATTTTAAGGAATTTTGTATTTAACATAGCAGTAACATGAAAAAGAACTGTTATGCAAGTACTTACGATGCTAATTGCCATAATAAAACTTGATCTTCTCTTGTATTGATTGTGACCAGATTTCCACCTATTTCTCTACAGAATTCTTCAGCCTCAAACCAAGACTTCTTTTGGTTTCCCTCTCTCACAAAAAACTATTAAGAAAAAAAGTAAAAATAAATTGCTAAATGTGCAAAGGATATAAAATACATGTAATTAAAATCAAGATCACTTTAGCACCCCTTTATTCTTGAGTGAGACAACATAACGTCTGTCAAAACCTTTAATATTAAACATTAGAAATGTAAAGTGTAAGCATTTTTTTCTTACCATCATCTATTTTAAAATAAGCCGAGTAATATAGGTGTCTGAGGAGAACAAAAGCTATCAGAATGTACAGAGGAGAAAAAAATGATCTATAGTCTAATTGGAACTTTGACCACCGAAAGGTTCAAAGAAAGATGGAAAAGCTTTAGCCATTGGCACTTCTCAGTAGAAAGCAGGAGATTTTTGAGAAATTGAAAGTGAAGGGAAAGGTGATAATTTGGAATAGAAAAGATAGCATGGATGGAGAAAGGTATTTGGCAGAGTGTAGACTGTGGCTGACGGAGAGGTTTTTGCATGGTGGTGCAAGCACACAAATAGCTGCACTTTTTGCCATGAAGTACATGCATTCTTGAACTAAGGATATGCTTACAGAACTAAATGCTTGACATTTTATGGAAAGGATAATCAACAATTTGGTAACTGGCAGAACCAATATAATGATAATTAGGCGTGACATAGAGGCTGAGACCCTTGTAAGTACAGAACTAAAATCAACTCTGGCCTCCCAACAGGCAGAGAGTCTCAAGAAAGTCAGGGGATACTTATATAAAGAACTGGAAGAGCAGTGCTGCATATTTACTTTTACTTGATCTATTTTGCCCTTTCTTTCTCTGTTTTTTTTCTTTGTAAAGGCATTTTAAGTTTAATCAAGAGAATGCTCAAAAGCTTTACTTGCTGAAGAGTCACCACCTAAACCTGGATCTGAAAGTGTCACTAAGAGTATTGCATGCTGTGTGAGAAAAGGTTGGCAGAGGGGCATGTTTTTTTCTTAGAAACACTGTCTTTTGCAAGTGACACTGCCAGTTCTTGAGATGCAATACTATGTTTTTCCTGAAGTTTGAAACTCCTGGAAGCAAATAAATTAGGTGAGGTTCTCATCTGGCATTTAGATAAAAGAAAGCATATTTCTAGCATTCTGTGTTCATTGTTTTCTGTTGTTGACTTTTGTTATATTTGATGGTTTTTTTCTCTTTATTTTCTGTCTTTGAATACCAAAGAGAAGATCATTCCCAAAAAATGCCCCAGTATCACAGTAACCTGTGCTCAGGCTTGCAGTGCAGGGAGACACACTTACTCTGAAGCACGAGTCTGCCTGGGAGGATCCATCCCAACCTTCGGCACAGGTGGCCACAGGGACCTGTCCTGGAGGAGCAGTAGGTGGCACTCCCACTGCCCACTGTTTGCAAAGATAATTTGATGTCTTCTCACAGCTAACAACATCCCATAATCCAGCTTCAGTTCCCATGGCAACACACCCTTGCTCCTTTCCTTTGTTATGTGGAAACAAAATTAGTAAAACCAAGCCTTAATAGCTTTCTAAGGAATGAGACCTATGCTTTTATTCAAAGATGCAGATTATGCAGATTAAAAAAATATCCTGGATATAAAACTATTCTTATACCTCCTGCCAGAGGCCAGATATGGGCCAATGAATCTCACAGACACAGCTTTGCCAAAATCAGAGATTTGTAGCTTTAGAAAACAAATATTCCTTATCTTGCCACAGCAGGGAAATCACAGGGCAAATGGCTCTTGATTATATTTACATATGTAATAGATGATCTGACAACTACTCTGCAGTACTATCCTCGTAATTCAATTTCAAGACTGATACCAAGTACAACAGGTTTGTTTTAAGGCATAACTAGCTGGTGTGAAGCCAAGAGCTCCCACATGGATGGTAATCTGTATCACTGAAATGCAAAACAGCTGGATATCTGCTGCTCATTTATCACATATGCACCCCGTGGGTCAAAAAACTGCCCAGAATATTTCTTCTAAATCTGATGAGTTGTTATTAACTGGTGTTGAAAAAAGTTGAAAAAAATGAGACCATTGACCTTGTTAACTCCTGCACAGTATTGCCTTCAGTCTAACCTATTAAAAATCTGTTTCTGTACAACTTTGACTTACACCGACACCTGACATGCAGCTGTAACAGTGCTTGTTGCACTGATGTCAAACACAGGTGTGAGCCACTGACAGCTACAGGCAGAAAACATAGTGCCCACTCTAATTTCTAACTCCAGGGGATTGAAAGTAGAAACCCATGTGAGTTGCAGCTGCACTCCTGTCACAAGGTTTGAGTCCATGCAGAATTTACCTGGCATTGCTGTGTTCCAGTGAGTGAAGTGAGGAGTTTCACCATTGGTCCACCTGAAACTCCCTCGTTCTTCTGTGTCAGAGAGACCAACCCACAAATACTTTTCAGATCTCAGCCCCACCAGACTAACCAGAAAGGTTTGCTCATTTCTGCAGCGGAAAACAGGGTTAATTCACAGCCTGTTACCTTGCAATATTGATCTAAGTGATAAAAACAGAGTTATGCTAATGTGATCCCAAAGCAACAGCTCCTCAGTGAAGTTCAGGCAAAACCTCAGAAGGCTTTAAACTGCAGTTGAAAGAATTTCATAAGGGACAACTTTCTCTTTTCAGCTAAAGGCATCTGAAAGATCACAAATCACTGCTTATATGGGCTTCTAGTTGTATTCTACTATTTTCATTGTCTTGCCAAATCTTTGAGGTGCCTCAAACAGACCACCAAGACAGGACCAAGCTATCAGCTTTGCTAGCCATGACCTCTGATGGCAATCATGTTCCTCAGAGGCCATGAAGCTTGCAAAGCCTGGCTGAGATGTGGGTAGGTTAGAGATTATACATTCTGGCTGCAGGAGGAGGCAGGTCCTGGGCAAGATTTCCCACATTTGCTCAGAATTTGGCTTAGAATGTAGTTTAGGACAATATTTTTTTAAAGCTTTCCTTTCATAATGCCAGAACACCTGTCAACAAGTAGATAAAAAAAAACAGAAAACAGAAAAAAACAAAACCAAAAAAACCACCTCCAAAACCATCACCCCCCCCCAAAACCATAAGTTGCTTTAATTATTAATTGAATGATAACAGAAAGCTCTTTAACTCAAGAACCTCCTCAAATTTGAAAACTGCTATAATAAAGTAGAAAGCCCTAAAACATTGGGGAGTTTGGTTAGGGTTTTTTTCCTGTATGGATGATCTTTATTTGGCTTACTACTATAAATTTTTTTGAGAAGTGCTGATAAAACTCTTTAAAGGATTCAAAAAATGGACACATTTTGCAAGTTTTTCCATTAAAAGCACTGATTTTTTTATAAAAATTATTTTCCCACCTGCTTTCCACTGTAGCTAGATAAGCTTTGCTCTGTTCACATGTCTTATTTGCTTCTGAGAACGTCAAAAGTGCAGAACCCACCAAGTAACAGTGAAAACCGTATCTTTTCCAACCCTGTGACAAACATAAGATTTTTAATGTGCAATGGAAAGAGACTTCAATGTAGAAGTTGTTCTACTCTTCTGTGTATAAATATTCAACGCAGCTGAGCTTAAAACCAAGACGAGACTAGGCCAATCTGTTAATAAATAAAAGCTATTTTTGGTACTGTTCACTTCTACAGGAGGCTTTTTTTTGTTTAAGTGATGACATTAAGATCTTAGTTTTCATCTCTTTTATGTGTACAAGAATTTTCAAAGAAAATTGTAACTGTGATATTTGCTATTGCTTTGCAGTGTTTTCTAAGGATAGGATTACACAAACTGAGTCTGTGAGGAGCCCATGATTCATTCAGGGTGACTTGCAGCTCCAGCTTTCCAGAGCTGCAGGATCAGATATAATGAGATACAAAATTATCGCAATATGGAAATGAATTCACATACAAGCACAGCCTCCCAAAGCCGCCCCTGCAATCTCCAAGTGCAAAGGGTGAGATTTTCTGAGCCACGAGGAATCCAGACAGTGCTTGTTTGTAGGGAGGGTGGAAAGGAGGAATATCAGTAAAACACTCCTATTTCTTCCTGCTCTTAGAGAGAACTGTGCTGACCAAAACAGATACAATGGTTTTCTGAATCACAGGGTGACTTATCTGGAAATGGAGGAAAAGGCAGTATTCATGTACATCTAAATGAATCTTTCTTGAGAATTTTCAGAACAAAAATGAAAAATGCACATATATTAGTAAGTTGCTAGCAGGAAAAGATTAGGTTTCCTCAAGAGTAGATTTTCTAGAAGATACAAACACGGTATCAAAAAGAAACAAGAACCTATAAATTAACTTCTGCACATTTTTCCAAACATTATTATTTATGAGACAGCATTTACTTTCTGGCAGCCTGGGTCCTCAATTGTCTCTTTTTCTAAGGATTGTGATGAAGGCTTCTTTTTACAGATGTAACCAAGTTGCTTATCACAAACATCAGTTGCCCAGTATCCATCCTAGAATAGTAGAGAGAAGAAACAAATGTAAAAACAGGGCATTCATAAACATAACTAGTGTTTTTCCTCTTTCTTCACAAGGCTGATTGGAGAGTTATTTAAAAAACCCCACATCTGTCAGCATTGATTTAAAATCCTTTTAATGCTGTTTTCAGGTGAAAGAAGGAAATAAATAACATTGTTAAATCTAAGCATTTCTTCCTATCATAACGATTTAATGAGAGGGTTTGTAAAGATCCATCTCATCTGGGGGTAAGGGATCTGCTTTTAAAGTAGGATTATTTCACTACACTTCTAGAAAAAAGATTAGTTAAACTAAAATTATGCACATCTGATAGGGTTGCAGTAAATCTATTTTATCCATCAAAGACTCTGAATATGACTGATGACTTTAAAAAAAATAGATTATGTAAAAAATAAAATTGAAATAGGAGCTTTTTCCCTGCATGAAATCTGGTTTAGGATCAATTCTATTGATACCTAATCCTGGCAAACATTAGCATTATTCTGCGATATAATGGTTCTTTCAATAATAGCATGTCTTTCACACTAGCATTTTCAAAATTCATTACACTTTTTTGTGTGCACGCACGTGCGTGTAGATATATCAAGCAATCATGTTTTGCAAGAAAATAAAGTTTCTGAGTCAAGCAGTCAGAAATACTATAGAATTTTACATTAGTTATTTGACAGCTGGGGAGGTGAGGTGACAGCTGAAGAAACATGCCCTAGTGCCAGGTCTCCATGCTTCAATACAACGCCTCAGTGATGTGACATTGAGGGACATAATGGTCTATTGGATTGGAACATGAATCATGCAAATAGCATATAAGGTACTCACATAAGGTATTAACTAGTTCATCCCCATTCCTCTCCCAGAGCTTTAAATTTTTTTTTGCTGCAACCAAGGGAAAGAATCTAGCATAAAATTTCTGGATCCAACTTTCCACCAGATAAGGAATTTCAGAAGACAGCACTAGGAAGATGCTGCCTCTCTCTTTCTGATCTCTCTTGACCTCTGAACTTCTCTTCTGGTTAATGCCAAATTTTGGAGGAAAACTGTTTAAAGTTAAGATAAAGAATTATACATACATAAGCATATCATGTAAGTGATTTCAGGCTGATATAGTTATTAACTTACATTACTAAAAAATGAGTGCATGCATATACCTGCCCCTTCATAACAACGCAGTCCTCCAGACCATTCCTGTAGGTGGGATGCCTGCGTTGCCATTTGGTGAACGTCACAGGAGTCCCATCACTCCACTTGAAATAGAAGTGAGTCTTCAGGTCATTCAGACCCAGCCATAGCTCTTCTGTTGGCTCTGAAGCATGACAAGAAATAGGTTTGCTTACCATCCACTGTGCAGTGAATGTTTTCATATGCTGAACAAACAGGGACTGATAAATTTGGGATGTGGTACACAACAGGTAGTCTTTGTGCTTTAATAAAAATGCTGTTTCCCTTTGAGGTCTGTATAAGATGTCTTGTGAAACGGCATCAGATGTCATTCAGAAATGCTGAGTTTAATAAACATAAGGTTCTTTACAGCTGGCAGAAGATTTTTGCAAACTTTCTGTGATTCAGAACAAAATTGTCTTGAGCATGGAGACAGTGAGTGGCTGTAAGAGTCCCACCTCTCATGAGATCACACTAAGTCCAAGCCATGAAGACACCTGTCAGTACATCTCCTTATTAAGGAAGCATTGGAGGATTGTATTGGCCTATCAGGTGTGTTCACCAAGACCAGCATATGCAGCAAGTGTCAGGACTGGTTACTGGAGACCCAAGGAATATCAGAAGTGAAAAGATATTGTTTTCTTAGAAGGATATATAGCAAGAGGTTAGCCTCAGAAAGAGGTTTTAATCTCAGCAAGAAGTTTATCCTCTAGGTTTGGAGCTCAGTTCTGAAGCCATTGAACATAAAATATAGATGCCAAAAATGCAATCTTTAGAGATCTTCATGGGTCTCTGGGAGGAATACCTTTTTTTTTGTTTTCTTCTCCTCCTTTATAATGTTTTACAATGTAGATTATTTCTTGATAAACATAAATATGCCTCTACGTTTATGCAATAGCAACAACATAAATGAGCACAATCAGTTAGATTCAGTCTTCCACTTATGGTATTTCAGAGGAAGCATTTATATTTAATGTGAAGTTCTGCTTTTATGTTAGAGATGGGGCAATCCCAGTACGGGCCTACAAATATACTCACTGTAACCAAGCTGTGACACTAGAAAGCTGTATTCAGCAATGTTGTGGACACTTGCCAAATCTCCATCTTGCTTCTTACATGAAGTCAGAGCATCTTTCCATGTTTTGGGGTGCCGGTGAATGCTGTAGCAGTGACCTGCATATGGCCACCAACCGTCTGTGCATTTAACAGGCCTCAATTCCCCTAAAATCCAAGAACAATTTTTCAGAACAAGAGAAAAATAGAAAACACTAGGAAGAGGTCTCTCGAGTACTCTTTACAAAATTGAGACTATATGAATAAATATAAAGCTGTAGTTGGTAATGCAAAATATATTCAAATGGAAACCAAATATCATTAAGGCACAGTATGCTAAATATGCAAATAGAATGATGTCTCTTTAAACACAGAACCATCGAAAAATGCTCACATTATGTGGGCAATGCAATTTGAAATAATGCTCTGGGAAGAAAGAGAGACCAAGGCAGACATCAGCATCTCCCCTCTTAGTCCCTCGGAGACATTTGGTCAGTGGGTCGTGGTTTCTGTGCTGCCTGTGGTGGCTGACATTGGGCTCTGTCTGCTGCTCAATGGTTTCTTGCAAACACACGTATTTGTCAGATATGGAAGAGCATGAAGTAATTCTTTGATAACTGCAGGTCACTAAACCTTACAAATAAGCGGAGATCTGGTACTTTGCATATTAGTGGCTTTTTTATTACTTAGATTCCTAAAAACTTACCTTAAGCTTACTTCAAAAACAGAATCCTGCATTTCTTTTTAAGGTTAATATTGCAATAAAGATTTTCTGAAATTATTTCTCTACTTTCTTTGATATAACTTGTTCTTTAAAAGTAGCTTTAATAACATTCCCAGACAACAGTTTCCAGTAGATCCCTCCTGCATGGGACATGTTCATTACCATGTCGTTGTGTTGGGGTGGCCCATGAATGTAACAAGGTCTATGTCAATGTTGTTGCTGCTCCTGCTCTGCTTGTATGAACCCAATGCATTGCATACTGTTGACGTCAGATGAGAAATCTTTTTTCTTATGAATATATGAGTAACTGCAATTACTTAATTGGAGCAAATGAGAATAACACTTCTACTGTATTTATGCAAATTTGCCTTTTGGCATTGGTTACCATGACAGAGCAGCTTCCAGCTCTCTTGCAAGAATGAGTGATGGAGTGATGGAACAAAACAATAACATTCTCCTATGAATGTTTAATACACAAAGGGAGGACAAAGGCAGTATATAAAAGTCTGTATGTCATGTATAATTGTATTTTCTAAAGGTTTCTAACGTCTTGGTCGAAAAATAATGTTGCATACCTTTTACCATTGGCTGATCTTTACAAGTTGCTCTGTCCAGGAGTCAGAGAAAATCCTTTCTTTTTTTTTTACTAACCTACCTTTGGATATAATGTCAGGCTTTGAACTGAAGACAACCTTTTCACAAATGTAGCCTAGTCTCTGGTTGCACGCTTGGTTTTCCCATTTAGCATTCTTTCTGGGGTTCAGCACTCCACAGATTTTCCCAGGGAGTAGGAAAGGACTTCCTTTGAGTAAGAGAGAAAATAGAATCTCACAGCAAAAAAAAAATTAAAAAATTAACAGAAACATCATATTACCAGTAGAAACATCAGCTTTTCCTGAAACCTTGAATCATTATTATGATGAAGCCCTTCCCTATAGGGTAACTACCTCGTAATTTATAGGATGGTATTTTTAGTCTATGCATTGAGAGTGAAATATTGACCCTACATTGACTTTTTGTCAGGATAGCACTGGGAAATTTCTAATTCTTTTCCCGACATCCTCGTGCTCACAGGAAGAAGAGCTGAAACTAGACCTTTAGCCTATGTCAAAAACTTCCAAACTTTAGAAATATTAAGTTTTAAGTTATATTGTCCTTTTAGTATATCTCAAGAATTTCACAGTTCTAAGTTCCTATGTAATAGTTTTTCTCACTTCTGTTGCAGTGTGTACAAACCTCTGTAATTTTACTGATACAGAATATTTGAAAACTTACAGGAGAGTTTAATTATTTCTTTACTACATCGTAACTTTTCCAGACTAAGAGATGGCTTGGAATACTCATGGCATAAAGGAAACACAGAACAAAAAAAACCAACAAGCAAAGAGAACTCCCTAGCTATGAGGAGCACCACAAACCCATTCTGTCTCCCTTCCTCAAGGTGGCCCAGTGCAATTTTGCATGCACTGTTGAGGAATTATGAGCTGGCTCCATAAGCCTCTCAACAACATCAAGAATCATTCTGGACAATGTAGTGTCCTTATTTTCTAAATATTTTGCTACCTTTGGAAGATTCGATTTACATGCATACTCTTGGGCAACATGTTATGGAAAATTCTGATCTTTGATGTGTAGGGTTGTATATCACTCTAAAGGATACTCTGCTTTCAAAACAAGCTGTCTGTTTAGATTAGGAAATAGAATAATATGCTATAGCTGATGACCACTGTGAACTTTGAATTTGAAAGTGCAATTCTTAAAATAGCTGTTCTAAATCAGAATGGGCTTTCCTGAAATAAAGGTAGCTAAGGCAGTTTTTAGTGTCTTATCAGAATCCATTCAAAGATTACAAAATAGGCACAGGTCTTACCTGGAGCCCAGTTTAAATATCTGAAAGGGCTGCCTCCGGCCCATTGCCATCCACTGTCAAAATCCAAAATGTTCAATCCAATCCAGAATGCAAACCCAAATTTTTTAGTTAGCTCTAAATTAGAAGAAAAAAAAATGCCTCAGTTTTATCTCCCTATTCTCATTCTTAGCAAGTTCATCTAAAAGAAGTTAAGTCAAATGTAAGAAATTCATATGTCTTAGTTGAAACCAGCCCCAAACCAGCACTTTCTACATTACTGAAATGCACAGATTACAAAAAGTAAAATATGTAAATGAATCTGTATTGATTTAGTGAAGGTCTCAGTAGTTAAAAGGGCAAATTAACATCTTTTTTCACTACTTAAATAAGAGTTTATTTCTTTCACTTGGTTTCATTACAACATAAGAGATGCTGAAAACACCTGATTTTCATCAGGGAATTGTACTAAATTGTACTATATTCATGGAATAAAAGACAACGACAGTGTGTCAATCCATTACTTCCAGACTTTTTTCTATGTGAGTGGTTTCAAAGCCTCCTTTACACTATTTATAACCAAATGGATATCGTGATACCTGTATCTGAAATCCACTGAAATTATTTGGAATTTAAGGATGGAAATGTACCCATACTAGGACCAATCTAACTATCATCATATGATCTTCTGAAAAGATTAATAATCCTTGAAACACAGAAGAAAAAGGTAATTTGAGGACCAGACCATAGCCCTGCTGAGGAATGAGTGCCCTTGCACAGAGGTGAGCAGAGGAAACCCTCCCCTGGGACAGACTGCAGAAGGTGCAGGAGTTCCCATCTGGAGCACAAAGCTGGGATGGGGCCTCTTCCCCCCACAGAGGTTTGTGACCAACCTTTCATAAAAAAAAACCACCTGGTGGAAGAGCAGTTCAGACCATCGCCCTTTTGGTGGCTGCTGAAGCACCCCTGACACCCCGTCTTCTTTGCTGAGACAGATGACCAAGTAGTCAACTTTATCACAGCATTTTAAGGTCTTGTTCTCTATCTTTTTACCTCTTATATATGCTTGCTTCTGAATCTCTGTGATGCTTAGTAGTTCTGCATTTTGCTGCTGACAGCTTTTCCTTGCCTGATGCCATGTTAGAGCTGATTCTGAATTTATCTGATAGTGAATGCCAGTTGAAACATCTTCCATCCAAAATCTTTCTGTGTCATCTGGAAGAAGAAGTGACACAGAGCACTATTCTAGTAGATTCACATTGCACCAACTGAAAGAAAATGAAGTGTGTAATGATGCAAAATATCTAAAGATGCACACTGTTAACTGTAAGCATCAGAAAAAAATGAAATGAGTCTAGGCATCAATTTTTAAAAATGTGTAATGCTTTTGAAATTTAAAACATTATTTTAAATTTCTAGGTTTTTATACAGGAGTGAATTGTTTTCCAAGATTTGTTTATGAATTTTTTCATACTTAAAATGCAAAACTAAGTAAACCAGATGTATCTGTTGATTGGAAAAATGAGATTCCAGGGTGAAGTCATAGGAGGAACTTAAGTGTGTAGATGAACCATAGGCTACTCTGACATGGTATGCAGGACTTACTTATTAGTGGGCAAAATCCATAAAGTTTATCAGCATCAAAATCTGGAGTTGTTGCACACCATAGCCAGCCATCTGTCCTACCAGCATCTGTGCACTCATTGTACTGTTTGCCTTTGTATTTGAAAGGGAATACACAGGGCTTTCCATTGGCATTTCCTTTTAATGTAAACATATCTAGTGGGAAGAAAAGGTTAAGAAAATAATAATAGGGCTATGAAAATAATAATAAAATCATAAATCTGACTTCCTGGTAATGGATCTATCTATCAGTATATCTGTCTATCTAAACTGAGAGGTCACACAATCTTTTTTTAATTAATTTTTATTATAATTTCCTCCCTGATGTAGCTAGAGATTATAAATAAAATCTATTAGTAAAATCAGGTGTTTAAATACTGTGTTTAGAGCTTGATATATACACCTTGTAGGCAAGTCAAATTCTGTGTAAATTACGGATATGTTGTTGTTCCTGAAGACAGAAAAACTTCAAGTAGAACTGAGACAATGAGTGCACTGCATTACTGTTTTCTACATGGCTCAATCTATTACCACATCTATTCATTAACTGTTTAAAGAAAAAGGATAGCTGATCAGAGAGAACACAGATCAGGTAGTCATGAGCATATTTACACAGTTAAAGTTTTAGGTTTCAGTTGTAACATTTCTGCACTCGAGAGGCCTTGCATATTCACCCTGAACTCAGATTCTTTAAGGTTAACAGTGCTTCATATTTTTAAACTATCACAGTATTATGGGATTGTTCTTTTATCCTGAAATTTCTGATATAGACTCTCAGTCTCAAATTCACAAAAACTCATTCCTTCACTCAGTTCTACATACATTAGCACTTTACCATGTCTCTCTATAGCTATACCCAAAGAGTGTTATACATCTTCAGACTAGAGCTATTCTTCTAATTTGGTCAGAGTAGAGGGGAGGAGCCAGATCTTCCTTCTCATACCTCATGTCATGGGGCAGAAAGAAAAACTGGCACAGCTATCATGAAAACATGACTCTAAAACCCCTTGATTGTTTGCTGCACCATGGGCGAGATGAGAGGGTAAACAGAAAAAGCTCTCTGCTTCCTCATCTCTCCTTGCCATCCCACACAGTGCCATCTGATTGAATCTTTCTACAGAAAGAAATTCCACTTTAAAGATCCTGCTATTATTACCTCCATTTTCCCCAACATCCCTACTCCTCCCCTCTTATTCTGTGAATCAAGAACTGCCAGGATAATATCCAATATACTATTTAGATCATGTATCAAATCTTATAACAAGTACAAAATATTATAAACATCCATGCATTAAAAAATACATGCATTAAAACTGCCAAGTTTCCCAATAAAAAACATTTTCATATCTAGTTTAGCACAAAAACAACAGGAAACTTACCTGATGACTGTAATGAACCATGCATGAGGGAAAGAAAAACTAGAAACCTGGAGAAACTCATTACAAAGATAGCTTGCTTCTCATTCATCTGAAAGTTGGACTATAAGATTGTCAATAAATAAAAATCCTTCTCAGTGAGGATAGAAACGGGTCCTTCTCTGTGCCAAAGGGTTGATGGATAAAGTTCTGTACGCTAAATAAGGAAATGTCCTGTCACATGGTATTTTGAAATAACTGTAGGGCACATTGTAAACACTGTTCTTTTTGAAGAGAGAGTCCCTTCCAAAACTGAAGTTTCCGTCCTTGTAACTGGAGGTGGTGACATTTGTCTTCTTCCGTGACATTGCTAGTATTATATGCGGGTCGGTTGTTGAGGTGCTACACAGGACAGACCTGGAAAAGCAACTTGAGAATTGGTGACAAGAAACCTGCAGTAAAATATCATTGATTAAAAACCCCAGTCTCTCATTTAACCCTTAAATCTCAGAAACAAAGGGAGACAAAACCCTGGTGATACAGTATGTTGCTACAATGTCACAGCTCTACGTATCTAGAATAAAGAGCAAATTTTACAGGATCTGCAGTATTTAGTGCTTTATGAGTTCTTGCTCACTTTGAGGCTATATTTGCTATTTTTTCACTGTCACACTGCTTTGATCCCAGTTTGGGGCTGGGCTGTTCATAACTGCTTGTCAAAGACCTGAAAGAAATGATCTTCAAGCTGTAGGATAGTGGTAAGCCTCCCTGTAACAGAAGGGAAACTTTTGCCTGGAACACTTTAATACTTTTATCAAGCCAAAGGATGTGTTTATCTATCTGAGAAATTCCTAATGAGGCTGTTCAAAGATAAAGACAAACACGAGCTATATTGGGAAAACTCCTTTTAATCTGTGAGCAAAGTGCTTATCCGAAGACTCATATCGGCATGGCAATTCTTGTACAACTATGTTGCAAAGCCATACTGGCAAAAGTTCACATGCAGATAAGTCCTGCTGTTCCGTTTATTTACATAAGTGAAATTAAAAGAAGTTGTGATAATGAAATAGAAAAATCAAGAAGTGAAATTGCCAGTAGGGAGATATATATAGAAGCTGAAGAGTAGATGTCATAGGAGCAGCAACTATCTTTGGCTTTATTTTTAAGGTGTTGGGGAAAACTGTTGAAAGAACCAGATAAACTTGTTGACTTGGCTGTAGAAAGTAGTGAGAGAGAAAAACATTTTCTGGAAAAAATGTCTAGATTACAGGAAAAGTAGGAATTGAATAAATTGTTTAATAATAACTATTCTATTTGCAGGTGACAGCCAGGGAGGGCTCAGTGTGAGGAAGGCTTGCAAGAGTAGCCATATTTCAGATACATTTGAAATAACAAAATGAAATAGCTCTGACAAAGGGGATCCCAAGGAAAATACCTGAAGAGCATAATTCCTGCCCAGTTTTCTTCTCTGCCTCACAAAGTGCCAGCCTCAATATGATCCTGGGGTTTTTTCCCCCTTCTCCTTTAAATGGGTGCTTGTGAGTATTCCCCCCAGGGCTAATCGGGGAGTTTAGTGCACACACTGGTAGGCTAAAAGAGGAATCCAGAGCTGCTCCTTTCACATGACCAACCAGCTTGATGCTGATTACAAACCTTTTGCGATCAATGTCCTGTGTGCTGCTTAACACTTGTGCAGTAACCTGTTCTCACCAATCTGCTACATTCTTGTCTGCATTTACACCAAGAAAACAGGATTTCAGTGCCTAAAAAAGCATCTTCATCACTTTTTCTTTCTTTCTTTCTTTTCTTTTTGTTTGTTTGTTTTTTAACTTTTCAGCTTGCTCAGTAGACCCTGTGCTGCCTGGGGAAAGCAAGTTGTTTCTTGGGGCTATGCGCTAAGCACTCTTTCCCATAAAGTGTTTAGTGTCTGAATTGTATTTGCAGCTCGCTTAAAAGCTACTTTGTACTGCTTTCCACTGTTTTTCTGACATCTTAAACTTAAGTCGTCTTGCAGATTCCTAGTACAGAATCATCTGTTTCATTCCTTAGTTTTTAGTTCCCTTTTCTCACATTTAAAAATAGCCACTTGATGCTTATTCGAGCTGAATTCAAAGTGGTGGGGAGAGAAGCCCTCCTTGTTACGAACAAAGAGTTACTGTGCTGACAGGAGCACCTCCCTTCCCCTTTCCCCTCACTTGATTCACAGGCAATGCTGAAGCTGAAAATTATACTAATAAAAACTTTCTTCATTTATTTATTTATTTATTTCAAAGAATTAACAAAAAGAAGCAAGAACAAGGGTGAGAGTATTTTAATTCATATTAGTGAACATAATAAAAACAATCATATTATCGAATTGAAAAAAGGATTAAAACCTATACCTGAGCTTAATATCCTTTGCTAGCATGTGCTGTATTTTCCTCTGTATTTTCAGAAAATGAAAATGACAAGGTTTTCTATCCCAAAGTTATTTGAGATAAGTATATGAAGCACTGTTTTATAAGTGTAATAGGATGCAGCCATAAGGAACAATAAAAGGGCTGGTCTGATGCAGTGAATTTTGTGGGGCAAAATGAATTCCATTTTTGAGTTCTTGCCAGTTTCCACAAAATCACGGGAATACAGTTCTAAATAGCATTCACACTGGACATTCTTTCTCTCTAGTTGACTTTTATAGTCCTCTTTCATGTATTTGTTTTCTACAAGTTTTTTTGCATTAGTGTCTTTAAGAAGGCACTTGAGAAAATCTTGACTGTTAAAAAATTACGACATCAATACATAATTCTGATTTTGTAAAATATGCATGATACAAAAGAATCAGCTAGTGCAAAAAGAGAAAAGGGATTTAATTTAAGATTACAGTAGATCTCATGTAAGGGTCTCACTAGAGACTTACAACAGATATATCCTTTAGTTTCAGCAAGTAACTCGCTTGTCTGAATTGGTACATGCCACAGGACCCATTCTCACCAATTCTTCAGTCACTGACACATCATTTTAATAGTGTCTCGTTGCCAGGATCTGTTGATAGTTGGTTTTGTCTTTTTCTTTTGTAGAAATAGGCCGACATGCCAGCTCCAAGGAGAGTTAAAATAGCCAAGAAAATGAGCAGCCAAACAGAGACATGAACAGGTGGGTGAGTCTCTTCATTCTTTTCCTTGCCTGAAATGAATCCATATAACTGTGAGAGACCATAGTAATTTTTGTTCCACATACAACATGAAAAACATGGAGAAGATCATCTCTCCTGCCTGAACTTGAAGGCTGTAAATCTGAACCCTGAATTGTCACTGATCAGTAGCCAGGTCTCTGTTCCTAAAGCTAACATGGTTTTAGTAGATCTGGGTTACAGTGACATACAATGCATGCAGTGGATGCTTGTAAGAATTTAACGAAAATGTATGCTTTTGATGGATATGGAATGCTAATTATTTGGAAATTAGTTTTACAATATATTTATGTTACATTATTTACAATAATACCTATGGAAGAAATTTGCATGTACATCTACATAGTTTCTAACAGGTTAGTTAAAGCACTCTGTAGCTCTTCTCAGTCACAAGCTGGGTCACTGCTGAGGTTGTCAGCTCAGGGTCAGCCCTGCAGCAGTACCTTTGACCAAGAATGTTTGAGTGCTCTTGTGAATGTAAAAGGCATCATGGAATTACCCTGCGTGACTGCTAATCATGCATCTCTGTCAGTAAGACTTGTTCTCCAAAAGACTGTGATTTGGGAAAACTCAGGCTCTTCTTGTATTTAGATTTTTGTTAATTTTCTTACGAAAGCTCTTACCTTCTTGCTGTATAGGACTCCCGCTTGGCTCAACTTCAATGAATAACAGAGAGAAATTATATGAAACTTTATTAGAATTCATAAGTTTGACTGTTTTGCTAAAATAGTACAGGAACAAAACCCCTTGAAGTACACCATTGCATTAATAACATATATGGCTTCTATAAAAGGCAACATAAATGAGGCAAAAAATACATTGCTAAGGTTTTTACCTTCCTACTTAACATTAACAAACTATTAATATTCATTCTTTTAAAACTATATATTGTTTTTCTATCTACCAACATTCAAATACTGACTCTTTTCTATGTTCATTCAAAAATACATTTTCATATTTTTCCTGAAATATTAATTTTAATGTACTAGGAACATGATGTACCACTCTGGAGATTAATTTTATATAGCATATTTTAGGAATATCTGCATGTCTACCAGGATTCTGCACTTTATGATTCAATGGATGGATTTTA
Source organism: Neopelma chrysocephalum (assembly GCF_003984885.1). Lineage (NCBI taxonomy): Eukaryota > Metazoa > Chordata > Aves > Passeriformes > Pipridae > Neopelma > Neopelma chrysocephalum. Next base: position 3,913,091 of record NW_020897765.1, read on the forward strand.
AAACTGCCTTATTATTTTAGTACTATCTAGGATGGAATATGATGGAATATAATTTGGATGTTTTTAGTAAATCTTTACTAGAGATTAACAAATTGACTGCCATGGGCATGTGCTGATTTAAGCACAGAAATTAACGATGCATGGGATATGGCAGTTTCTTGGTGACATTTCAGTTTGTTTTCCTAATTTAAAACTGCATTGAAAAATGCTAACCTAAAATTTTCAGTTATTTTTCCATGAACTACTGTGTCTTGAGATGTTTTTATTATTGAGTTCAGACCCTTTCAACTTTCCATCTGAATAAAGGAATCTTAAAACCGTCTTTACAGAGGAAATGAGGTTTTGGCATAGAACAGAGATGTTCCTCACAATTTAATGGGGATAACACAAAATGCAAAAGCTGGAGAATTAAACCTGATCTCACAGCTACTGCAAAAGAAAGTAAAAAGGTTTAAAGATTTCAACCTACCATTTTTTAGGTAAGACAGATTGATTTTTAACACCTAACTGAAGAGAATGGAATGATAGTGTTTTCTTTCAGACCATTATTTCTTTTGTATCTCCACTTGGGAATATAACACATAGTGTTTTACCTCTAGAATATTAGTCTGTCATATACAGTATTGTATGAAATTTTCCAGAAATGCTGGTAAGACAGCTTCTGTATTGACTTGAAGTTTTCATTTAGAAGGGAAGTATTCTTTATATTATTACTGCAATACAGATGACCTTTCAGTATCCCTGAGGCATTGCTACTTATTTAAATTTACTTAGAGGTTGTTGAGCCAGGGCCAACATGAAGCCAGTTTGTGACATTGGGTAGTAATATCACTTTTGAGAATAACAAGCTTGGAGAGGAAAATTAATTATTCACATTGATTCCTCCCTGCAAGAGTATAACAACTGTTACAACACATAGTTCTTGCAACAGTCATACCCTTGCACAGGTGTTTGAGTGATGCCATATCAATGCCTTTGTTAGGTACTCTTTCTGAAAGTCTCATTCTCAACTTAAAGTGCATACAGTGCATATAGGCTGTTACCCTATTCCCAAATGACTGCAGACAGTGACATGAAGAGCTTGCAGTCTGCAAAAACAGGCAACTACAAACGGTTAGAGAAGTGGGATAGGCCAAACAAAGCTGCCAGAAATTACTTCTAGACACGTGGTGGAGGGCTGTAACAGTTACTAGGAAACAGATCTGCTCTGTCACTAATGGCTGACTCACTGAGGACTTACCTTTGGGTTTTTTGCAGATAAATCCTTTCTCAGAAGAGCAATCGCTGTTGTCCCAATAACCAGACGGTGCAGTTATTTCAACACACCGATGCTCCACACCAAACTCTTTCTCCTCCCAATTAACAAAGTCCAGTGCAGCATTATCTAGCCACAACCACTGGTCTACAGAGAAACATGGGAAGTAAAAAAAAAAACTTACAATTTATCTCATTAATATTTTAACTCCTCAGCTCAGCAATTGACTCAAAGATCTATAACAGGACACTTTTAGGCAGAAGGCCATGTCATTTTTTGTAGTACAGTAATCCTCAATTTTCTCATATTAGCAAAGCACATGTCCACTAAATATTGAAAATTAGACATTACCATCCACATTTTGGTAAAGTCCTATCCAGAAGCCTTCTTCTTTATTTCCAAGTGGCTGAATTGCACGGATCAGAAAGTCAGATTCATCCATGTTTTCTACTGAAACCAAGGTAGCACCTGAAAGGCATTACCAGGCAAATAACCATAACCTACATGAGCAACTACTGGACTGACCTTCGCTTTCAGGTCTGTACAAACAATAGCTTTTGACAGTATTATGCATGCTAGACTGTTGGTCTCTCCATTGCTCCTTTCAGAGGGCAGTGACCTGGAGGTGCTCAGTGGCTGTAGCACCCCACAACTGCCTCCAGGATGTCCAGAAGCCAGGAGCTGATGGGGAAGTCTACACTCAGGGAAGCTGCAGCCCCTGAGAGGACCGAAGGCCACACAAAGTCACTTGTGTCAGTTTATTTTCATTGTGCCAGATTTGCAATAGCTTAGTAGAAAATAAAGTATTTCAAATGTATTTTTTTAAATCAATGTTTTTATATTTTTACATGAGTTTTGTGTGAACTTTTGTACAAATCTTATTATTTGATAATGAAGGCGCTCACCTAACCGAACACACTCAAGGGAGGCCAGTGCCCAGCTTCTCTCAGCTGATGCTTCAAAGTAGTAGCAGTGACCACGGAAAGGGATCCAAGCCTGGAGTTCATCTCCTTCAGGGCAGTCTCCAGGCAGCTGAGCAGGATCAGTAGGAGCCATCTCTAAAGAAGCCATATGGTATGAAATTAGTATTGCATTATGAGTCATCTATGATTCTATGATGTGTGTAAATACAGTGGGATTTCTCTCATCCAGCTTTAGCTATCTCTATAGCTAAAGCTATACTCTTGACTCTTCCTATATTCCCCTAGTTCAGACAATGGGGAGAGCCAAGCAGTAAAAATGTGAAACATCTTATTTCTCCAATCACATTTCTTAGGACGAGGAATCAAATTGCATCCTGCAACATCTAACTAACTGCCTTGGCAATACTGTGATGAACGCAAATCCCAAGGAATGATGTAGATCTCAAATTTGTGTTATCACAAAATAGAAAGCTGTTATAGGCTAATGAATCATTAATGCCACAGTCTCATGATGTTTGGCTGCCTGGTCTCTGCATGTTGTCACTTTACACAAAAAAAAGCTATCAGTGGAGCATGACTCTGCCAAATTAGACTGTTTCCGATCATGGGTGCAACTCCAATTCACTTTGATGGATCTGTGGTTCTTGCATGGCATATGCTGACCGAATGTATGGCTGGAAAGTTTAATTCAGAAGTCACTTTCGAGTAGCAAAATCTATTATGAATCTCACATCAGCAACAGACTATATTATGCAGCCTTAAAACCTAGAGGGAAAATGACACAATTCTACAAAATCTAGAAGCAAACATGCCTCTGTATACATCTGCAAAGAGTTAAAATATTATTCACATTTCCAAGTCTCTTACACCTGTATCAGCACTGCACTAGTGAATGGAAGTGAACCTCTTGCCTGTATTTTGGCTCGGTGATACTTGTGTGTGAACTTCCCCAGTTGCTGCAGTCCACATAGTCAGTGCACATTCCCAGCACTTACTTATATCACACACAGACTTGTGTGATTTATGCTCACGTCTCAGAAGGAGTAAAAAAAACCAAACATTAAGCTATTAGAGAGCATCTAAAGGAGGGCCACAAGGATGGTGAAGGGTCTGGAGAGGAAACCTTATGAGGAGTGGCTGAGGTCACTTGGTTTGTTCAGCCTGGAGAAGAGGAGACTGAGGGTCTCACTGGGGTCTTCACCATCCTCACAAGGGGAAGCAGAGGGGTAGGCACTGATGTCTTCACTCTTGTGACCAGTGACAGGACTCCAAGAAACATCATGAGTCAGGGGATGTTTAGGTTAGATACCAGGAAAAGGTTTTTCACCCAGAGGGTGGTTGGGCACTGGAACGAGCACCAAGCCTGACAGAGTTCAAGAAGGGTTTGGACAACACTCTCAGGCACATGGTGTGAGCAGATCTAGGACTTGGACTCAATGATCCTGATGGGTCCCTTTCAACGCAGCATATTCTACAATTCTATAATAAGATAGAGCTTCATCTTATGGAAACAGTTATGACTACATGAAAGCAGTGCAGCCATATCCATTACACAAGAGCCTTTCTTGTACCTTAATTCATTCATCATCCAATAGCAAACATTCATATTCTGCAGGGAGGTAGGTGCTACCCTGAAGCATACTCCTCTGCAGGGTAAGCTTCAGCTAGAGCAAAGTCTCTAGGATTAGGCAGACTAATAGAATTAAGAATGGGTTTTTAAAATTGTTACGTGCCTTTGCTTACCATCTGATATCATGCAAATTGAAGAGTAGCTTTCATTGCAAGATGCTGTTTTCCAAGTACCATCGAGATCCAGGTAGACACAAGCATTTTTCTCCTTTGGTTCCCCTGCTGCCCATTTCGTGTATCTGATTTTCCAGTTATTGGTCCATTTGTAATAGCCACCAGTCTGAAAACAAAGACGTTCTGGTAATTTTTTTTTTTTTACATAAAAAGCTCCGACACATAGTTATAGTGTAAATAAAATCCTATGTTTATTTGATTTTTTCAGCAAAAAATACTGGTTTTTTAAATTCCATTCACTGTTCTAAGCATTGTCACTGGTCCCTCCGAGTCATATGAGAACTACATATGAACAGTGTTCAACACTGCATTGCTTTTCAGAGGGTTTTTCTGCAGTAACACAAACTTTTACAACATGGCAAGAAAGTCAGATGAGGTCAACTCAGGTCACTTAGTAAATCCCATATCAAGAGAAGCAATTACAGAGAATTCATCTCCTCTGCCCTGCTTTATTAAAAATAAAACTGGGAGCTATTTGGTGAATAAAGATTACTTGACATTAAACAGCCAGCTTAAATTTTAAAATATTTCTCTAATACTCATAATAACTTTTATTAATATAATAATAGCTATAAGTTGCCCTCTGTATAGCAGGAGGTTTGACTTTCAGAACAGCTAGCAGTCACTTTATGATGGCTGTACATTCTGGTTTGTGACTCAGTCTGCACCTTGATTTCTTTTATTGTTTCTAGAACTTTCTACTTTCATCCTTTGCTTCTTGTGTAACCTTTTCTGTGATTCTTCAACCCATTTGGTAGATGAAAGTCCTTGACTAACTTGAACAGCACCACTAGATTTTTATGCATTTGCACAGTGAAGCCATGCAGGATACAGTTGTTTCATCACTGTTATAGACTGGTCATCCAGAGGACTATAAAGAGTAGGAGAGCTCACCAAGCACCTGCATATCTAGCACTTACCATGTTGCTATTAAGACCAATCCATACAGGTTTTCCATATTTCAACATATGGATCCACAGGAATGAATGGATGTAGGCATCTGAAATTCTGGCAAGTTCTGCAGATTTGTCTTGACAATTTTTTCTGGCCTCTTCCCATTGCATTTCAGATGAAATGATTGAATAGCTACTGTCACCATAATGGGCAAAGCCGGAGGCTGGATTTGTTGTTGGTACTTCAGGCTCTGTGGGAACTACGAAAGAAAAACTGAATGCATGAATTTACAATATATTGCTCTTCTCTATCATGGAAGCTAAAAAAAAAATTGGTCAAAAGGTCTAGTCAATAAGTCAAAATCTTTATTTAAGCTCATGAACAAAACAAAACACCTAAATTAAAAAACAAAACAAAACAAAAAAACCTGACAAAACAAAACAATCCAAACCAAGCTTTTAAAACATGGACTAAATTGATTAAAAGAGAGTATGCTTGCTAATGATTTGACTGGCCCAGACTAAGTCTTGTAAATTGGACATTTGAGCTTCTGTGTTTTAAGATGTTTGACTAAATCTGGATACCTGAGTATACACCTATTTCAGATCACTAGTGGAGAGGACTTAGGGTAAGGCATTTAAGTCACTAAGTGTTGTGCTCTGCAGTCTCAACCTGAGACACTGACACCTGATGTTAATTGATTGCCACTCGGTACTAACTCCAAGTTGTTGGCCTGTCTGTAAGGAGCACCAGAATGTTGCCTGCATGTTTGAGTCAGGCAATGTATATTTCCACCCTTGAGATCATAAGTATATTCAGAAGAGCTGTAACTGGGATTAAGCAAATTAAAAATGCCTCCATAAAACTATACGTTTGCTGTGTCCTCTCACAAGCAAGTTATCTGTGCTGAGAGTGAACAAGCTGTGGGAGTTGATTGAAGTGAGGGGTCAGGGAATAATTTTTTCTAAAGCTGTAATAAAGCTGAGGCAAAACCGTTTGGCAAAACTGTTCTGCTATCTGTGCTTTGCCTCCTCTACTCCCATTATATGATTGGACAGCTGGGATTTTTATAATTACATTTCTAGAGGAGGAAAGTCAACATTCATTACTCATTTTGTTGTAAGAAAAATAACAATATTCTTCTACAATAAAGACACATCCAGGAAGCTGTACATTTTAATTGACATCATATGGCATTCAGTAGAAATGTTAAGAGAGGATTAAATGCTCTGCTCAGAGACAGCCAGGAGAATGGGAAGATCACTGTAAGAACACAGTTTTACACATGCACTTAAACGGGATGCCTATAACCCTCATATTTCAATGAGAAGAAATCCATTTTCATTTATTATCTAGTATTATTCATAATTAGGTACAAAACCCCTGTTAAGATAGTAGTTCCTCTTCAGCACTTTCTGTGGAACAAATTATACTTTAAACATAGTACTGCCTTAAGACTGGTGGAGTTCTGAAAGCCTGAGAGACTCAGAATAAGACTCAAAGCTGGAAGAAATCACATCGGTTTATCTATTCAGCTTATCTAACTTAGACACTCTTTCTAGTTAGGAGACTGGGTTGAACAGAACTCACGTGAATTCATCTGGCATATATAGCCTCTCTCATTGTCACAGCTATCATCTCTCCATTTCCCATCTGACTTCATGATGAACACACAATCTGTCTGAAGGAGAGGGAAAGATACACAGGCATTTAAAAAGGCAATGAGGAGGTGGTGAGCTGAAGCTCTTATACTGCTGCTGCAAGCCTAACAGCAGAGGGGAGAGAAGCTCATTGAACACCCATGCAATTAGGTCAAAACTCCTAGGTTTCTGCCAAACAGCTTGAACTGGCATTTATTAGTGACCCCTTAAATTTGATCCAGGCATTTATCAGTGTCAGTCAAGATCTGAAAGAAGTTGATTAAAAACAACCTTACCAGTTTTATTAAGAATCCTTTAATGACTTAGAAAAGATGAAGTTATAATATAACTTCTTAGTTCTGATTTACAATTATGTAGATCTGCTTTGAGAAAAACAAAATAAGAACTATTATTAAAAGTACTAGTCTGGATTTAATCGAAGCAGACTCTCTTGTAGAAAGCAGATACTCTTTGCTGGTGCTTTGAAGTCATTATCAAGTTATGACTATCAGACATCTTTAGCAACAACCAAATATTTCCTTTACTTCCTTATGTTTAATTGCTTCAATATTTCTTTTATTACTCCCCTGATTTCAAGTCTGGCCATGGCAGTCTTTCAGCATTTAATCCAAGTTTCTCCCTTATGCTGATTTAAATAAGTTTTAGTCATCAGAGAGTTGACTGATGGTAGATGTTAAAAATCTTGGGTGTCTAGCTGCCAATCATTTCCTCAGAAACTCTCTCCTTTGGAAAAGAGGTTGAATTTCAGCAGAGAAATAGTAATTTCATTGAATATATCAATTTGTACCATCAGAAACTAGTAAAGCAGTGTGAAAGCACATTAGCCAGGAATGGGACATATACACAGACAAATTATTGTTGAATTTTCTGTGTTTGGTGTTGCAACTTTAAAATTTGTGATAATGCAGTTTGTGGGGGAACTGATGTAATATAAACCTCTCCCAGCTTCTTTTGCAGAACTGGTCTTTTGCAACAGGTCAGATGGAAGGCATGAAGCCCCTTTTCTTCAGAACCTTTGCCAAATATTTTTGGTGTATTTGGAATCTTTATCAGACAATTTGCTAAGCCCCATTTTGCTTACAAAAAAACTTGTTTCAGCATCTTGTTATTGCTGCTGTAACTTCTCTTTTAGAAAATCATCTAGCTGCCTAAGATATACAGGTTACTTAAATTTCCTGTACCTCCACAGTGACGTCTGTCAATGTTTCACCATCAAAATAGTCAAAGTAGCTTTGTTCCTGTTCTGGTGCACCATTAACCCAGTTGGTGTAGGAAACAGTGCTTCCATCTGTCCAAAGAAATGTGGACTCTTTGTTGATGTCATTCAACCCAATCCAAACATCATTTGTGGCATCCTTCAAATGATAGAAGAGGAAGGCTGGAGGGAAGCAAAGATTTTTTTATTAAGGAAAGCTCATCATGACTTACTTTCCCCAAAACCAGGAAAATGCGCAAAAGCCCAGAACTGGGCCTGTATTAAAAGGATAACATTTTCCACTAAAGAGCCCATCTGCCTTTTAATTAAATGTTTAGATAAGCATCCCTTCCCCACCATGTATACACAAGTAGAGTTTCAGCAAATCATATTGCCAGTGAGAGAGACAGAAAATACAGATTTCTGTTAGTTTGAGAGACCTGTGCAACCACGCTCAAAACACATAGGAAGTTTCATGAAAACTGAGCAACTGAAAGATGTAGAAACACACTTTATTTCTTATATGTAATAATTTAGCTATTGCTTTGCACTTTGGAGTTAAAACAAACCATAAATTGACATGGCTGATAAGCAATTTTCAGCAGGTAATCCCATATTCTGTAGTAGATAGTTTGGCAGATCCTTTAGCTAGAACTTAATATATTTTTCTTTCAATAGAGCCCATATATGTACCTTGTACATGTTCATTTGGTATGGTAGCCAGGTTTCCTCCCAGATTGATACAAGCATCTCGTGCATCATGCCACATGAGCTTTCTTGTTGTACTGGAAGAAAATACTTTGAAACACTAGGAAAAAAAGCAAGTACATCTTTCAAACTAGCAAAGATTGGAACTGTAGTATGTGACTAATATCAATTACATATGAGATGTACGTTTCTCCTAAAAGAAATCAGGGCTAAAACAAGTAACAGAGCTCAAGAGTAGAAAGTCGGTATGTCTACCCAGGCAATGCCACTCATTGCATAAGGTGTAACGCAGGAGTCTATATCATTTGAACTTATTGTAGTGAGGTCAAGTACATAATCCCTTTTCACATTTTCATCTGCCTTCTTCCTGCAATAACAGAGGGATCATTTGAAATCAAGAAAATTTGGCTTTGAGTGACACAGTTGCAGGGAATGATCTCTACTGTGCCTTGTTCTGCTTCCAATGACTGTGGCTACGACTGTTCATCCTGCCAAAGTTATGAAATATCCTTTGGCACATTGACCTAACATTTTGAGGATGCAATAGCAGTGCAGTGAACATAAAGTAGACAAAACAACCTTTTGTAGACAGAACTTCAACTCAAATTGGTACAAATTCTTCAGTTACAGCAATGAGGACTTCCGGATCATGTCTGAATGAAAAGCCATATTCAAAACAATTGTAGTTTGGCATCATATTTCTGAACTCAAAGCTTTGTGAACCCTGTACAAAGGGATTGCTCAAGTACATTCTCTCCAAATCTTTCCACATGAAACTCTCATTGACCATTACAAATTTCCATTTCTATCATAAATATATAAAAGAAGAGAGAAGAGGTTTTCTAAAGCAGTAACAGTGTATTTTAAGCCACCGCAAACTATGCTCTCTGAAATCTATTTAGCATACGTCTATTTTTACTGTATTTCTCCACAAAATGAAATGTATATAGTCAGCTCCAAAAAAGCCCAGCCATCCATGCCTCACATTCTGACTAGATAATTACTCTCCAGATTTATTTTATAATAATAAAAAAGTGGGTTTTTTCAAGATTTTCTTTTCAGTTCTATTCCTTTACACAATTTACTGAAGATACATGTTGACACACCTTGTTGCCAAAGAAAACCCAACTTTCAGGACATCCTCCAGGAGGCAGTGGTGAAGCAAACGTTGAATTAATAGAACTGTTATGTTTTTCACATATAAATTTATTGGAGGAGCCACAGTTTATGTCATTCCACAAGCCTGAAATAAAGAAATTAAATGAACAAGTAAAAATGTTACAGTATTTGTAACAATAATTTCTCTTTTTTTTTACTTTTTTTTTTAGAAGAAGAACAACAAAATTTCTCTATTTTATATTTCAGGCTGCAGCTTGATCTGAAGGCAAAGTAACTATGGCAGCTTCAAATGAGACAGCTCAAGCTCTAATAATAGCACTCTTTGTACTTAATTTGAACTTCCTGACCGTTCTGCTACTCTTTCAGGGCTCTCCACAGTGCCTATACATATTCATGGGTATATATACCTATTTATGGTTGTATATATATATAATTTGTCTGAGCTATGGCATCATCACATTGCATGCAGCGGAGGAAATATACCAGCAAGCTACTTTAAAAAGAAAATGTATCAGAAATGGATGATTTAGGAAATACCAGATCAATCTAAGGGCATAGTATGGTGTTCAAACATACATTATGAAATATATGCCTCCTCCTGGGGGGCCAACATATCAAGTTAACAGAATGTTAGCTAGAGATTCAGTTTGCAGATAAAAATACTTCAATTGTCAAGATTTCTAAGCTACTAAAATGGTCAATAGAGAGATAGGGCAGGATTCATTTGTCTAAACAGAGGTGCTTAGCACTGTTTGAGAGGTTGTGCAAAGTTCCTGATGGCACTGTTTCTGTGGGAAACATACAGTTAGATGGGCTAACTAGAACACAGCAGGTGGCTACAATCACCTACACACAGGCACCTGAATACTGCACTTGAGTAAACTGAACTGCTCCTCAGGCAGCACTGACTGTGGAGGTGAGATCTCCACTTGACCATAGTGAGACTTCAGAGGTCTAGCTTACACTGCCAACTCAATCTTAGTGCTTCCCTTGTTGTCCAGTTCAGTTTCTCACATGTAAATTTCCAGCATCATCTGAGACAAGCCCAGGAATGCCGAGCCATCTCTGCAGAACTGGTAGATATGGAGGGGAAGGTGGGATAGCTGTCCCTTTCTCGATCAACAACTAAAGGAGAGATGCATCTGAATCAGACCATATGACTATGTTTAGAAAAGTGAATCTTGTTCTTTCTGTCGTCATATAAAGGCAGAATTGCAGGTGGGATTGCTGAATGAACTCTTTAAAAAACATAAATTGAGAGATCAATATTTAGGTACTAAATTCCCATTAGCCTCAGTTACGTTGCAGAAATAGAGCCCAGAGGAAAACTTAGCCCTATGTTTCACAAGAAATTTACATTTTAGTGTACTTGTAAACACGTAAGACAGTCTTAGGTCATTAGATGTATTTGCTTATTTCCTCACTGACTTTCAACTCCTTTGAGTTGACTACTTTCAACTCCCTTATTTCCTGTAGTTGTTATAAGTGTTTTCTTAAGTTCAGAGGAAAGAAGACAGACCATTCAACTTTCTACTGAAAGAAGTAGTGAAAAGCCCTGTAAAAAGGTGCAATATCAATCTTATAAATCCAGAGAGAGACATCTGCACTAAATTACACATGATACAGAAATCTCCCCATGCTAAGGACATAGACTCTTCCACTACTGGTGGTCCCCATGACTGCAAACAGTTACTGCATTGTGTTGATTTGTGACTGGAAAGCAATTGCAGAAAACAGCTATCAAAGATTGTGTGACAGTTGACAGCAGAAGTTTGACAGCATCAGTTATAATCGAAGCAGAGACAAGTAAAATCTAATAGTTTTGCTTTGTTACTTACCATGCTCTAACAACATTACCACACAATTTTCCTCATTATTTGCAGAGTTAGGTTCATTAGGAGCCCAGGCCACATAGGTTACTGGAGTCCCATCTATCCAGCTTGAAGAAAATAAATGTAAATAGTTATTTACTAATACACTTCAATTGTGAGATGATACTCCTAATTAACATCTCAAAAATAAGAATATCCGTGAGCATTAATGGGAACTGGCTAAAACTGGGAGGACTGTTAAAGTTTTTCCTCTCTTTATCTGTTTATTCTAATTTCAAGCAATTTCTACAAAATATTGCTGGTTGCAAAATAGGAAAAATAATACACCAAGCACATTTTCTGTTAATGGGCAGGATTGCTATGACATCATTTAATAAGAGAAACCATTTTCAGTTAGTCAGAATACATAATACAGATAAAAATATTAAAATTTTATTTAACTTATTTCATTGTATCCCTAATTAATATTATGCTTCCCAGTCTGAGCATTCTTGATGTTTTCACAGATGCAAACAAGGATGAAAAAACTTTTCTGTGGATTTTACCCCAAAGAAAAATACCTTTATAGGTATTTTTCCGTTGAGTCTTGTGTCTGTAAATTAATGGACATTCTGTCAGCTTTAAAACCACCATTTCTGAAGTACCAAAATTGATATTTTTTTCCTTTATGTTTACATGCTTTTTACTTTAATATATTGCTATCGAAGGAAGGAGAGGTTGGCACTGCATTTTAATCAATATTTCAGAATTTAGGTCTGTAAGCCTGAAGTGGGAAACAAATTCAGCTCTCTCATCTATCTCTTGCTGCTGCTGATACACTTGATCTAAATAAAGAAGATGCTCACTGAAACCAAGGAATGCCACATCTCCCTAATTTGTCTCCTAAATCGGGTTAGAATCATGTACTGACCCAGTCACTATCAGCTTGTCTCTACCCACTCCTCTTCTACATACTAACACTCTGTTAGTGATTTACAGACATTGAACAGTGGCATTAAAATAGAAAGGTTAAATTCAGATCTCCTCTAACCTGTTTCAGGTCAACATCAGAAGCATGTTTTTTGCAACTCCTTCAGATGCATCCTAACTAGCAGATGGGAAGATAAAGCAGTGTATCCTGCTCTTCAGTATTTTTTACTTTAGTTTTGAGTTTATTTGTGTGCAGGTCTTTTCAGAATACCTGATAATGTTTCCATAGTGTAAACTTATGCTGACTTTTCTCCTGGAACAGGATTTTGCAGAGACTACCTTAGCCATCTCTGTCAGAAGCAGCTTTTGTACTCATTGCCCACATTTTCCTAACTCTGGAGGACCTCTCTGAAGCTCTGATATATAGATAAAAAGCATAAGGAAGCTAGGCCCTATGACAGAGAGAATGTTTTGAGTGTGTATGTTTAGAGGTATAAAATTCAGCATAAAATTCAGTATCACTTCAATTTATGGGGCAAATCTTGGAAAGAAACTTAAGAATGTATGGAGAGTAGAGCTGCCAAGCCTTTCTTTGGGTAAGTGCTTACTTAAGATAAAAAGATTCTTCTCCTATTTATTTTTGGTGAAAACTATTGGACTTCAGAATATCCTAGGACTATTCCATTTTGCTTTGTACAAAGTATGTGGAACTGCCTTCAGACCTGGAAAATAACATAGTCAGTACCTCCAGCTACATAAAATATTGTATTTCTTTCCACATATTAAAAGCTGCACTGATCATCTTAACTTACCTAAACTTTTTATCAAGGCTTACTTTTAGACCAATGAAGTATGCGCTTGACTTCCACCAGGATTGCTCCTAAAGCAGAAAAATACTATTTTAACTTAAAAAAAAAATCTTTGAAGTAAAACAAACAGAAATGGATACACCCTTGATTGGGCTCAAGAGCAGTCACTGAAGTTGACAGCAAGAAAGCACATGCTTGCAGTTCAGCACAGCAATGTATTTATATGCTCAGATACAGAAGTCAGGTTTTTATCTGGGGCATCAGAGCTGAGTCCTGCAGCACCGAGGGCCCTTAGGATAGGGTAGGAAAGAAGCAGATCTTGAGTCAGAAACTGGTTTTCTGCTTTCATTCTCTCTCCAAGGCTGCAGCGCTGTCTAAAATTGACCTCAGTTCTCCCTCTCACACCAGCTGCTTCCCAAGATGGCACAGCTGGTACCTTCCCACATTGCTCTTCCCAACAGCCTGCCTCACTGCCTCAGCACAGGCAGCACAGAGCAGGAGGGACCAAATCCCATGGGATCAAAGGGTGCATTTTGGGAGATTTCACTAGTGAAAATGCTGATGGCTCTACTTCTGAGACAAGTTTTACATGCAGATTGTCACAAGCATTTCTACTTTAGGCTATTTGTTTATAATGATTCTTACATTTTCTTGTAGTGCTCTCTTCAAGAACCTTCTCTCACTGTTACTATTAACAACAGCTAGGTCTGCAGAATTCATCCTGCAAAACTCTTGGGCTTTTTCCATGGAGACCCGTTCTTTGCTGATATAGTAGAGCTTATCTTCATATATGACCCATCCATCTGCAGTGGTTTTGTATGCTGGAAGACAAATAATGTACCTTTAAATTCTGTATCTGTAGAACACAAAAGCTTAGTTTAGAATAACAGTTTCAGGGAAAAAAAATGAATAAGATAAATGCACACAAAGACCTACCGTATGTGTCAATTGGTTCAGATTTTAATGGCACTCCTGCAAAAAGAAGAGAATAGAAGGTGTGACACATCTCTGTAGCGTGTTTTATGATGTATCTTGTGACTGACTTCAAGGAGAAGAGTGAGGAACAGAGCAGGATTCTCCACTCCTTTACCACTGACTAGAAAGCAGGCTTAGCCACACATTTCAGCTGCATATTATGCAATACGTGTGGTCATCTACTTTTAACTCTGTATCATAAACTGTGCTTCACATCAATAAAGTCATAGCCTTGACTGAATCACATTCCTGAGCAGAGTAAGGCAAGGAAAAATTGCTCTTCCAGTCTGCAAGTAGGAGTAGATCTATCTGAAACACTTTAAACTTCAGGGTACAGCTCTTTTACTGATCAATCAGTAGACATTCCATAATTCACCAGAGGGGTATTTTTATTAAGAAGGAGATAATTTCCACTAGATTTACTTTAGCTCTATCAAAAAATTCTGCAGTGCCAAATATTCATAAGCAAAAGGAAATATAACTCTCTCTCTCTATATGTTTATTCGTATATATACATGTATATATGGGTGGGTGGGTGTGTATGTACACGTACTGTGAGTTATTTCTGGCTGTGATAGAAAAAGAAATGACACTGTTTTGTGCTGTTGTATTTCCAAAAGCAACTGAATCCTCAAGAACATGAAAAGACAACTTGGAGCACCACTAAATCTTGGTGTACGAAGATATTGTATTTGGTTTTTACCTTTACTGATGTTAGAGTAAAAAGCAGCATTGTAAGGAATACAGTACAACTCTTTACAACACCTAACCTCCTACATTACAAAAATAAAAGCAAATGCTTCTTAATATTCAAAACCTTTGCATCTATTAAACCCTTGCAAACATATGGATTATTTATACACCCCAATTTAAGTCAAAAAATAAATCTATTTATTCTTATCATCTATCATTGAAAAATCACAGTCTATAATGTTACTCAATGCTCCCCATTTGGATAAAACAATTCTTCAAAATTCTGTGTCTTGCTCCAGCAACTTAGAAATAATTGCTTATTAAAGTTTTTTAAGCTTCTTGCCTAAAGAAAAGAAGAAATCTACCTTGTTTTATTTGACAAAACCAGTCAAGCTGTACTTCACAGACCGAAAGAGACCATTTCTCAGAAGACCAACCACGAACTGAGCCACAGAACTTGCGTCCTCCTGAATTTCTTGAGCTATCATCCCAGTTTGTGTACCTAACCTATAGAAGAAATCAGCTTTGTTACTCTTTCCATCTGTTTCAGTAGTTGTACTCTTCATTGGCAAACAGAAACAAATTGTTTTTGTCTGAAAGGTTATGGTTTTAGCTAGAGGTGGAAATGTTGGGAAAGCAACAGGTATAAGAATTTTACAGTGGAGCAATAATATCAGTAATCAGAAGATCAGGCTGTCTTGGCATGGTGGGCTTTTTCTCTCGTTTGTGCCTCGAGCCCTAGACACAGCGAGAATAGAAACAGGCAAATGGACTGTTTCTACTGAATTACATATAGTATGAACTTTACCCCCATGACACTCATGCTAATCCTAGCATGAGTAGTTTTCACTTCATCAGTTGTGACCTGGTTGAAAAACACATTGTCCAGCAGCTGTCCGGTGACAGTGACCACATCATGCATCATCAATTCAACATTTACTTCTTCCCTTTACTGTGGCTAATGAGGATGGGAGTGTGACTTTTGGGAGGGAAGTCAGGTCCTACAAACCTGGTGGAATTTATCATCATCATCATCATGGCTAGGCTTCGCGAACGAAGATTTGGGAAGGGCTCTACGCACGTTTGTTGCAAGCGCGTTGGTGGCTAAAAAGGCCAATACGAGACAGGCACATCTGGTTGCAAAAGGCACAGCAGAAAGACTCCTTAGATGGTATATTCTGCAAGGCTCGATTCTTTCTGCATTGTCTTTTCTCCTCAAGGGTGATCCTGCGTGCTTTCTCAAAAGCATCAGCAGCGTTATAGATGGTGGAATTACCTCTGAAGAAATTAACAACCAAGTGGGAAGGGAGACCGATTTCGTACAACTACTTGGGATTTTCAAGAAATTCTTGATAAGGTTGCTTCTTGAAACTTTCATGGAAAATAATGTGAACAGGATAAGAGGAAAGGTCCTTGCTTTTGTTAAAAATAAAATAAGAGAATAGAGAGTAGGAATAGAGAGAGTGTAATAAAGAGTGAACTACTGCAAGAATGTTTCCCACAGCTGTGGATATCTGCATGGGCTTAAGAGATGCCTGAATAAATTCAAGGAAATAAATATATTAAGATTACGGATCTGAGCTCCAGTCCTGAAAGACCCTGAGCTATCACTTACTGGGTGATGCAGGATAATGCTGGATAACACACTTGCTGTTTGATTAGTTCTTAAGATGTTTATGGCCACTGCCAGAGACAGGATACAAGATCCAACATAATGAATTTGTATTTTCTGACATTTTGTGTTCATATTATCTTCTTGGAAGAGAAAATATGTTGGAGTGCTGCACAGAAAGCCACAGATTCTGATGAGATACAGATAATTTCCATGTATTAAAATGTTTTGCTGCGATATTAGTCATGGCAATATAGGCTAACAGCCATGTGAATGTTTGCAGGATTGGAGTTTTCTTTGATGAGGACAACAGCAAAAGCTCAAAAAGTACATTTACAAATCCCAAAATATCATAAGCAAACAAATATGATGGAAAATTAAAATACTCACTGGAGACCCATCACTCCAGGCAAATCCTTCATCTGGATTCAAAGAAAATATACCGAGCCAAACATTTTCAAAACTACAGCGAGTGGCACTAAGAGAAATTACAGGGTAGAGTGGTATACAAGCATCAACACAAAAAAAAATCCAGAAATACATAACTGAACTTTCTAGAGCACATTGTAAAAGCAGTAAAGTTGCAATAATTACCCTGTTACCTTTGGTGAAGGGCATACATATGTTCTTCATAGAAATATGTAATACTTCTGTGGTTCAGTGGCAATGGCTCAGTTATTAGACTTAATATTAGTATTGATCCTGTATTTCCCTAATGTTCTGTTTACTTAGGGAAGGCCTTCACAGATTCAGAACATGGTCTCAGCATTGACTACTTCAAGGTAGGTCAACAGTAGATATACTGGTCATGTTTTCTACCATACTAAAAATACCAACAATTTCATGTGTTTCTAAATTATATGTAGTAATCATGATGCTGGTGGATGTTTTAATTTTTTCTGGACACAAACAACACTTTTTTTTCATGGAAAGGATAAAAACATTAAAGAGTAGATAAATTTCAAAGTATCTGACGTTTTTTGGCTTTTGAGGAATCCGTATGTTTCAGAAATCCTCTAAGATCATTCATAATAGTTTATATGACAAGTCTTTTAAATCTTGTAAGATAAAGATACAGCAAATACTCACCGCTTTGCTTTTATTAGTAATGGTATCTCCTCTTTACTGTTAATGCTGATCAGATCTCCTCCTACTTGTCTGCAAAAATCTCGAGCTTCAAACCATGATTTCTTATTAGTATTTGATCTGTGAAAACACTATGGAGAAATTACTGTAAAAACACTATGGAGAAATTACTTTAAAATGTATCATACAAGTGCTATAATAATAAAATAAAGACTCATAGTCTTGCTCACCCATAAATGAGATTTCATGCAAGCCAAGTGGAAGTCCATAAGAGAAATGGCATTACCTACTCCGTTCATAAAATTTTTGCACTAGAGTTGCCTACCTAGTTAGCATAGTGCTGAAAAAAAAAAAAGGGAAGGAATTGCTAGAAGGGAATACAATTCCCTTTAATTTGTTTTATCTGGAGGAGGGCCCATGTGACCTTATAGATGAAGCAAAAGGGTTGTGGTGGAGAGGCAAGATGGGAGGAGTCTGAAGATATAGGCAAAAGAATTACCTCACGGTGGTTTACATCTCTCACTTTACATTTGCAGTATGATGTCTAACTAGTTTAAGAGACAAAAAGCACGACTTTGACCAAAGTTAAAACTATGATTTGAGGATAAAGGAGCAAAAGCAAATAGCATTTCAACTCAGTTTGAAAAAAAAATGAAAAAAATAACAAAGGGAGAAGAACTCATTAATTCAATAAAATGATAAGAAATATTAACATCTCACACTAAGTTAGCACATTTCAATTCTGCATGATCCCAAATCAGTGTTTCCAAATTACCCTCATTTCTTGTTCAAACTCTTTTTTATTCCTGCTCAGATGCGACTGAGTGTACTTCAAAAACAAGTTATCTGTGGCTTTGCATTAGAAACTCTCAAATAAATGTTCTTCATAAACACAGGTTTAATTAACCTTTCATGTGACTTCTTATGGTTTATTTCAGGGGGTAATGTGCTTATTTTAGAAAGGCCCAGCCTTAGGCATTGTGCTGCTGGAGGATACACTTCACTGTTTCTCTGGTTCATTCCCTAAACTCTCACAGATCTCAGACAAATACTGGATCTTTGTACAACCTAGTGACCACAACAGATATAAGGAGCAACGTCAATAGGCAAATTTTGCTGATTCTGCTATTTAATACAGAATTTTGACATTGTTCTTTCAATAATTTTAGTCTGAAAATGTCCCTTGTTTTTCTTTTTGTTCGTTTCTTTATGTCTTTCTGGGGCCTTGATATTTATATTCCTCTTCTTCCATTTCCTGCTCCAATTCATTTGACCCCTGGGGCACAAACTTCCTCATTTTCTTTCCTGTGCCCTTCTCCCTTCCCTTGTGTCCAGTCCTTTCAATTTCATCTTTCTTTGTAAGTTTCTCTCATGTTATGGATACTTCCTGAGAAGAATCTTTGGGGATTTGGGTTTTGCTATATTCCAATTTTAGATATTGCAAAACAAAGATGTCAGTTAATTTTTCTTTCTTTCTTATTATTTTTCTCCAAACTAAGGAGTTCTTCTTATAAATACATAGGCACTTACTTTAAAACAGGAACTTCTATGGTTGTTTGATATCCAACCTTCAGGGCATGTGGGCACCAGAGCAGTAGTTGGAATAGGTGGAATTGTTGCACCCTTTGCCCACTGCTTACAGATATATTTTTGCTTTGTCTCACAGTCCAGAACACCCCATAATCCAGCCGCAGTTCCAGTTCTCATGGCTACACATCCTGGACTACTTCCTTTATGAGAAAAAAAAACCAAAACAAAACAAATGTTGGATATTTTATAAAGTGTGAATTGTTTAATTCTTTGTTAAAATCTTTGAGCAGCTGTCATTCACTTCTTGCCACATAATAACACTTGAAAAGCAAAGTTGTATTTTAGGTATTTTTCACACAGGCAGAGTAATATTTTCTTTTTGAGGAGGCCATGATCCTTTAAGGATCCTGACTTTCTTTTTTTTTATTTTGAATGTCCTGCATAATTAATTCTATGGTTACAAAGTAAGGGGGGGGGGTTTACAGTAAAATCCTATGTTTTTGAGTGACAATCTCATTTCTACTTACATTACACAGGTCATTACAGGACTCTGTTAACGAGCACTCTTTTCAATAAAAAATTGACCTCATAAAAAAAAAATCCACCTTCAGCTCAGTGCCTTTTGGTCAAAATTTTTATTCATGTAAGAGCTTTTCTGTGTTAGGTCAAATTATTTGAAAGGCTTTTGGTAATTCAGAGAGACCACTCTGACTAGATTTCCCTTATTCATATGCTTTTGGCTCCTGTGGGAAGCTCCAGGAGATCTGTGAGCATGACTTCCTTTACAGAAGCGATTTTATGTATCTTTCCCACTATATCTTCTTTATTACAGATTCAGCTAATTTACTAAAGACTCATTGGTCTGTATTTCCTCATATGTTCTGGAACCATTTTAAACGTTAGCACCAAATTTGTCTTTTTGCACCCCTCAGCTTTAACAAGGCAGCTTTAACAGGTAGTTTCATGTTAAAATGAACAGTTCATTTAACATAATTTTAATAGCTCCTGGATGCTTTTGCAGCCATGCTTAGTCCTGACTTCAGGTCATCTATTTGCTCCATAATCTATTCTCTTGATATTTCATCTTGAAATAGACTCTCCAACCATACCATCACAAAGAAATTTTCCAGCACAGAAAGCCCACAGAAAGCATTTTTCTTTACTGTTCCAGACTGACTGTTGAGGAACGCATTTAGTGCAGGTAGTTCAGTTTGCAAGCTGCAGTGACAGCTACAGATTGAGCTGTGGGTGGTGGGAGTCCGAGGCAAGAGGTCGTGATTTGGCTCCAACCCTTTGCATAGCAAAGGGCACGGGACACTGGCCAGGTGAACAGACACGCAGAGACACAGCAGGAGCCCAGGACCACAGACTTTGACACGTTTAGACTGCAGAGGTGAAAAAGCCCAGGGTTTCCTTTGCTCATGGTCCCTTCTCACAGACACCCACAGCTGTTATTTTGTTATTGCACCACGATTAATTTATTTTAAGGACTGAGACGGTTGAGACTCTGTTCTGGGAAACCTGGGGTTGAGCCGGTACAGAAACCTGGTCAGACTGTGTGAGTGTGGGGTGTGTAGCTGTGAAGGGGCCTCAGTCTGCACTTAGGTGGTGCAAGTGTGACTGCCAGAGTTGCTCCTGGGTGGTCAGAGAGGGAAGATTCCTTAACATGATCTACAAGTGCTCTCTTCATATTCTGATCATCTGCTGGCACTACAGACTGCCTGGCAAGCTTTCTTCTCGTGGTGTTTACTGAAGTTTTATTAGTCTATGTATTTTGTAATTTTTTATTATTTTTATTTTATATTTTGTAACCTCACTGAAGGTTTTCAAGTTTTCAGACAAAGGATCACTGAGAGCAGATTCCCTTATGGCATTGTGAAAACTTGTTTTCTGTGTTTCTGCACAGTATGAACCCATGAATACAGTTTTCTTAGTATCACACACAAAAATAATAATGGTACGATGATTTCTGATACTATGAGTTTGTAATTCTCGACTTAAATTCCTTATTACAGTTGCTCTTTTTCAGACTCTTCTCCCAGGCTAACTTTTCTACTAGAAGAATGAGTGTAGAATAGTCTCAGGACCTGTTTTTAACTCCTGTTATCTCCCTGTGAAGATGGGCCAAAAGATTAATCTTGTGGGTAAATACATCAGATGTCCTAATATAAAACTGCAGTTCAATTTTTTCCCTTTGAAATTAAAAGATGGAATTTGAGAACTGCCAGATATCGTAAAAGATACTGAAAGTTTAAAGCATAAAATTCAGAGGACATCGCCAATGCAAACCCAAATAGGGACCATGACTGCAAAGAGCAGCTACCATCCACCATCCCAGCACCTACCAGGCATTCCTGCGTCCCAGTGCGTGAAGGAGACCGCTTCACCATTGGTCCACCTGAAAGTGCCTTGGTTCTCGACATCAGAGAGGCCAAGCCAGAAATATTTCTCAGGCCTCAGCCCAACAAGGCTGGTCAGATAGGCTTGCTCATACCTGTAAAAGGGATCATAAAGACACAAGTGAAAACAGTCATTTATCCAAATCCTACTTGCCTAACATGATGATGAATTCTTTTCTCCTTTTCCTTGCTTCAGACTGTGGGAGAAGGTCTTATGATAGGATTCTGATTCCATACAAACAACAAAGAAAAGCAAGACTTTTTTGTTGTTCAGCTAGAGACCTCATCTCTTACTTGGACGATCTGCTGTTTGACGTTGTGTTAGCTTTTGTAGGAATATTTCATATGATACAACCTTTACCTATTTAAAAGTCAAGGAAAAGTCATTATCATACCTACTTTCAACTGTGGCCAAATAACCTTCTTCTCCTTCACAAGTGGTGTTTGCTTCTGAAAATGTTGCTGGAATATGTCCAATAAAATAACAGTAGGTCCCATAGCTGCTCCAGCCCTGTAACAAGATTTTAGGATTTCCATTCAAATTTTAGATAAGTGTGATATCATGTATTAAGTGTGCTATGTTATTTAAAATTAATTAAGCCGAATAATCATGAATATTATGACTTAGATACTTTTTGCAGTGAAATCGTGGATTCCTTCTAAGCAGTTTTTGTAAACTGCTATCTAAAGTTTAATATAACTGAGGGAGAAACTTCATAATAAATTAAAACAAAAAACCCTTTCTACATAAATAGTATACACAATTCAAACAATTCTAGGTGATTCAAGTTAAGGTACTTATTTTATCTGAGAAACTGATGTTCCATTCTCATATACTTACTTTTTTGCAACCTGCATCAGTAATTTCCTTCTCATTAGCTATTTGTGATATAGCCTTTCTTTTACAAATGTAGCCAGCTTTCTTCTCACAGACAGAGTCTGCCCAATAGCCATCCTGCAGCAGGAAAAAGTTTGAAATAAAAAGGAGATAAAGATTAATAATTTAAAGAAGATGAATAACGTGTTTCTTTATAATTGAAACTATTAATTTTCTTTCTCTTCTCATTTTGTAAACAGAAGTGGTTTTTTTATCCTTATCCAATTTCCCTAGATGATAACAAAACTAAATCTGCTTATATTCAGCGAAATATAGACTGAGCTATAGCAGTACAGCCACAGCTCATGTTGGTAAGAAGGGAAGAGGGTGCATAGAATTGGTCCCCTGTTCTGCAGGGCCCTGCCCAAACAGTTGTGCCATGAGATAGCAAGTGAGCAGACACAGAGGAGGAATCATGGATCCCCACATGCCACCATTATCACCAGAGGAAAATGAGAGAACGTGCTCAAATTACCTTCAGAGACCTGTTTTATAGCCCTAATAATTTAATTTTTGACTTTCAGATGTACTTAAAGAGAAAATTTCACCAATGATACAATAATGCTTTCTTTTTTTTTTTTTTTTGAAAGGTCATATTTAATCTCATCGTTTTTCCCCTATATACCTTTTTCCAGCCTTAGCTCTTTTCTGAAATAGTAGAGCACATTAGTCTTTTATTAAGATTTTAGTTTAAATGTAGAGGTAAAGTATGTATTGGGTAATGTCACCTGGCCTTTGATCAGTACACAATCTTCTGGCCTGTTGTTTGTGGTGGATGGCTCTCCCAGGTGCCATTTTGTGTATGTCACTGGGGTACCATCACTCCATTCAAAATACATTTGAACCTTACGGTCATTCAGCCCAATCCATAGCTTGTCTGTTGGCTCTAAAGGGTGGAAACAGAGAACTAAATAAGACCTTGGAAAGAGAACTAAATAAGACCTCTTATGCCACTGCAACCCTTTCACAGCACCATCAAGCTTTGGACATATAATTCCTTTTGTAAATTTATGAAGCAGAAAATTATTTAGTGTGTTTTATGATCATTTTATAAACTAATACTTTCACATGGATATTAAAATTAGGACAGTATGCTTTGGAAAATTAGGCTGTAAAGAAATCTCTGCACTAGATGAAAAAATTTGGCTCCTCTTCTTCATAGCAGTGGGAGTAAATTACCAGCCTAATGTTAATACACCACAGTGGTATGATAGAACTGTGTGAATAGTAGTTAATTTTTAGGTTCTGTTGCACTGGTCAGATTTTAAAATACTGCTTCTATGTTATATGAAGTGTGAATGTTTTAAGCTCCTTTCAACAAAATTAAAAAAGGAGAGAAAGGCCCCAAGCACAGCCTCCTAGCCCTAGCTCAATTATTTAAGAAATAAGTAAAATCAGAGTTTTGACAACATCCAAAACTCAGGTGGAAATCTCAATTCATCCGTCTGGTGTTCCATACATGCAGAAAAAGGTAAAAGACACCCTGGAAACACTCACTGTACCCAAGCCGAGACACCACAAAGCTGTGCTCCTCAAGGTTTCGCATGCTGGCCAGGTGACTCCCTTGCTTCTGACAAGAGGTCAAAGCTGCTTCCCATCCTTTGCTCTCCCTGAAGACCTTGTAACAGTGATCTACATATGGCACCCACCCACCTGGGCAAGTAACAGGCCCAATGTCACCTAGGAAAAAATACCAGGGCTTTAGAGGAGTTCAATTGCCATGCAATTGAACATATTTTCACTTAATCTGTGCTAAAGTTCTAAACTATGAATTTTTTTTTAAATTCTCATAATAAGGAAATGATGGACACAAAACATAGTAAACATAAATGTGATTATGAATATGGCAATTTTAGCTTGAAAAATGAAAGATTTTTAATACAAATAGTATTTAATACAATTTCTAAGGTCAGTCAAATGTCTATAACAAATACACTAATCTATTAGTTTTACCACCTTCTGTATTACCTAGTATTGGTCAGATAAATCAGACATTATCTGCACGGAACATAGAAGGCTTATAAATTTTTAAAGGATTAAGTATATCGTTAGAGTAAAAGTCATTGAGACAGATTTATAGCCAGGTGCACACACGAGGTCACACCAACAGGGAAATCTTTATACACTTAAAATAACTTTTCTTATTTCAATGTATCGATCTTCATTGGTGTCGATCTTCTACCACTTCTGCAGAGACCTGTGAACTTGCTAAGCTGGCTGACAAGAAGTCGTGGAGAATGACTTAGAGCCACACTGTAAGTTCTCCATCTTTCTTCATTTTGCTGATTTTTACTATTGTCCCTCTTCCGAAAAATAATTTTTGGTTTGTTCTCCCCTTTGATGGTCAGTAGTGTATGTATTCAAGGGTGAGACCTGAACATCGAAACATAGACAGAAGGGACTAGTTGGACTTTCTTCACTTTTATCTGTTTCATTCTGTGTGCTATGGGACTGGAGATCAGACTACAAAGGGTACAATTGTTGTAAAAAGTAAACCAGATAAACAAGAAATAGTTTCTATTTCTAATAAAATTCTCCTGCTCATCATTGTCAATATGAATGCCGAGTAATTCAGATAACAGCTTCTACTCTAATTATCAACATATATCAACATACCTGAAGGAACCAAGGTAAAGTTCTTTTTCTTACAAATGTAACCAAGTTTTTGATCACATTCCCAATTTTGCCATTTAGCTTTTGCTTCAGGATTCAAAACTGCACAAAGTTTTCCAGATTCTGGAGAGGGGTTCCCTTTGGGAGAAGTACAGGAAAAAGAAAAAGTGAACTTTTCTGAAATGCAAATAGAACTCTAAGCTGTAAAATGCACAGGACAAATAACTCCTGAATGAAGTCAGAGCTCCAAAGGTCATGTCTTACCCAGCTTTTGTAAGAGTTAAGGCAGGCCTCTGGTAGGGGGCATGTCTCTATGAAATGTAGTATGTAAGTTATGTAAGTCGATATGAACATGTAAACTCCTCATGGTTTTGTGGCTGGAGTCAAGCAATAGAAAACTAAATATTTTGGGGACAGGTAGTGTTGCTTTCACAGTTAAAATAATTTTTATGATAGTTTCTGGCTTACATTGCTGTAGAAAAGGAGATTTTTCTAAAGCTAAAGCAAGAAAAGCTAAAATCCTTACCTCATGGCATATCTATCTGAGAATAAAATTTACAGCAGTATTTGAGATATGTATATTTTCTGTTTGGAAGTACAGAATCAAACAAAGTCATAAATACCTGGAGCCCAGTTTAAGTACTGGAAAGGGCTGCTTCCAACCCACTCCCATCCACTCCTCAAGTCCAGTCTGTTGAGTCCAATCCACAGTGCAGAATCTGTAACTTCGGTTAATTCTAAGTAACAAAAGGAAGATACATTAATTTATAAAACACTTTCATATTAGTAATAGTCACTAATAATGTCTCTCTGAAGACTTGCAGTTATTAAATATCTAACTACAAATATTTGCAGATACTGAAATCCTTGATAAATTGAAATATGCCAAAACTTTGAGTACTGTAAAAAATAAACAAAGAGAACCCCCTTCTCTTATTCTCTCACTAATGCAAAATGAGACCAGATGATATGTACAGAGAATATCCAAAATGAATTTATTTCTGTAGAATAGGCTAAATGCTACATATTTATTTAAGTACAACATTTATTTAAGTAGAAATATTGGTACTGTGTAAGTATAAAAAATAATAATAAATGTCTTAGAAGTTAAATTCATCCTTAAAAATAACAATAGATAGTTTCTTCCATACTATTCCTTCAGCAATACATGGATAGGTAAAGCTGCACTTTAGGATCTATGAATAACTGATACTTTTCTTTGTCAAGTGAGTTAAAAAAACAGCAGTTAAACTGCATTTTATACAAAAACATATTTCTTTTGTCATAAAGATATATCTTTTTTTTTCAATTTTTTAAAAACTTTCTTTTTGACCAAAAGTGAAATTTTAATTTACTTTTCAGATTCTTCTCCCCCATCAAAAAAAAATTTTAGTGAAGTTTTAATATAAGATAACATTTTTAAACAAGAAGTCAAACTGTTACACTTCAAGGATGCTGGAATACTTTGAATTCTTCATACACTTAGCAACAATTTTGATGTGAACTTGCAAATTCTAAAAGATTTTGGTTTTTGCCCAGACATATTTAGGTCCAAAGACAGTGGCCAAAATCATACTAAATAATCCTTAGCTGTTATGATGGACTGAACAGATCCTGAATCTAACTCAGGGCTTTCTTTACTGCCTTACCCTTAAGGTATGTTTGTTCATGAATGTCTGTGATACTCAACAATTCTGCATTTTGCTGCTGACAGCTCCTCCTGGCTTGGTGCCACGTGAGAGCCGAGTCAGAGTTTATTTGGTAGTGGACATTTGTTAACAGGTCTGTAGTCCAGGTGCTGTCTTTATCTGTGGAGAAAATAGTTACATTGGGTGTCGTAGTAACTTGGCAACAGAAAAATGAGTTGCAGGTTCTCATTCTGCATGGCATTCTCCTTAAACGTCACCTGGTCGGTTCTTTCAAGAGCACTGAAAACGTTACGAGCAGATGGGGAAGGACAAAATTAAGGCCAGTAAACTGACAGGTAAAGCTGGCCTATACTGCCTCCTGTTCCATGAAGATACATAATTCAGGAATTACCACAGGGGAAGTGACTGCACAGGAAAATATATTGTAGGTAGTGTTGTGGCAGAAATCCTACATGAAAACTTTAAAAAGATGTGCAACCTCTTCTTCTCTTTCTGGACAGCAGTTCTCACTGAGAGCCATAAGAACCAGCTCTAGACCTGAATTTAGCATCAAAACAGTTCTTAGACAAATCCCACCCCCTTGTGAAGAGCTTCTGGGTATGTCTGTCACACAGCAATGGTGTCCTTGCAGCAACCTGGAAAGCATATTTGACCAGGGATTTGTACCACACCAAAAGACCATTTTGTATCAATTGGAGTACAGGGGCATTCTAATAATAAAAGACATAACATGTAACAGGAGCAATGGGGAGGAATACAGGGGAAATACGAGATGTATCGGGTGGAGACTTCAGCATTGTGAATGCAAAGCTCCCCTGCCAAGAACAAGGCCATAAAGGGAGATGAAGTGACCGCAGAATTGGAAGAAAGTGATTGAAGTTGCAGAGAAATGCCAGGCAGATGTCAAAAAGGGTGGAAAGACTACTTCCCAGGCAATACGAATAGGGCTTAACAGCATGGATAAAAGGACACATTCCACTTTAGTAAAAAAAAATATTCACATGAAAGTCATGCAGATCAAAACATTATCTTCATCATTAATTTTTCTACAGTGCTCATTTTTGTGCCCACATCCATCACAATGGGAGTCCCTCAGAGAAGGGTTGTACAATGGTGACAGCACACATCCCGGCTGGGACACAGTGAGGGTCTCAAAATTATTCTGTTGCTCAGCAACACCCCCACAATTAGTGGGAACTGCATGCTGTTTTACTCTGCAATCACATTTTTTTCCCACATCTTTATGCAAAATGATATTTCCTTGCATAGAGAGCTGCAGGGTGCAGCAATACATCAATATTAAAAAAAAAAAAAATCTTTGTAAGCTGTAAGTTATTGTAAAGGTAGCCATATTCTGCTAGTGCTGATTTGCCAATACAGAGGGGAACTGTGTGGGAAGAGGTAACTTACCTTTTGATGGGCAGAATCCATATCGCTGGTCCGTGTCATAGTCAGCAGTGGTTGCACACCAGAGCCAACCGTCTGTCCGGCCGGCGGCTGTGCACTCCGCATACCACTGCTCGTTGTACGTGAAAGGGAACACACAGGGCGCTCCAAAAGCATTTCCCAGCAGTGTAAAGGTCTCTGAGAAAACAAAATTATAACTTTAAATGAAAAACAGCCAATAAATGTGAAGAGTCAATAAAGTAAAGCCTAAGCTAATAGTTGAATTGTGTCTCAAAGTGCTTTCCATGGTTCCTTTCCCATAACTATAAAAAAATTCATTTCAATACTTTTTCAGACTTAAGCTGATGACATATGTTTTACAGTAGTGTTATTCTAATGTAAAGTAATATTTGAGATCCAAGTTGCTTTTACAATCTTAATAAGGCTCCAGAGCTCCACTTTAAAATAATTCTACTTCAAACAATGTTAAGATTTATATTACATATGCAAGAGAAGGAACTAATATTTATAAGTCCCGATTCATGGAATAAAAGTAAACATAGGTTACAATATTTATCTTTGATTTTATTCCAGTGACCATTTAGGTGTCTCACATACAGTGAAGCAGCTCCCACATGCAAGGTTCAGAGTTCAGTTTTCAAATATCCTGTGGGGTGGTTTTTTAAACATTCGTTCTGGATGTGGGAAAGCCATACAGAACAATCAGACTTCAGCTGATTACGAAGGGTAATTGTACTGGTGCTTATAATTATTCCATGAGCATCCTCATCTGCCGAGTCACAAAACCAACACTTTCTCCACCTCCATCGGTACTACCAGACCTTTCTCAGCTCACCCATACTGTGCTTCTTTCATGAGGATGTAATTTCACATCCATGTGGCTGTATAAGAAACTTATCAGTGTTTATACACTCTGTTAATAATGTAATGACACAGTATGGTGAGCAATAGTGACTTTAGAGAATACTTATACATAGTATAAGTATGCATATACATAAATACTAATATATAATACATATTTATAGAATATATGGAGAGTACATGTAATACTGTAGCCATAAAATCTATATTATATAAGTTTCTAGTATAGCTTGTACAAAATTGTACAAAATTTGTACAAAATTCCTAAATGTTGGTTATCATTCTTTTTTAAGTTTCAACAGAACGAGGTAAAGGGTTTTTAGCTGTTGAAATATACTGGCAGAGACATAAAACCTGATAGCCAGTCAAAGTACTCAGAAGCCTTGAAACCATTCCAGATGGCATGATACCGTGTCAAAGGAGATGAGGAAGATGTAGAAAAGGTGAAGAGATGGTCTTTTTGAGACCTCCACCTCAAATTCAAGAGGTGTGTCAGAGACGTGGCAAGGGTGGTACTGAGGGAGGGACAGTTTTGGAAGTGGGTGTAACAGTATTAAGCAATGTTTTGAATTGTTAATTAGGTAACTAAATAAAAGCAAGAGGCTTTTGTAACTCAGGCATGCACACTTTCGAAGAAATTAGATTCTCATCCATCCAACATCGTAATAAAAAGGAATGTTGCCTTCTAAAACTCTCAGATTGAGTCTTAGGGGTTTTCTTTTAGAGTTGACTTTAGGCACTAATACTTAAAATACTTGAAATACTAATGTACTATAATACACAGACTAAAGTAATGTGTGTATATAATACATACTTGGACATAAA
Organism: Neopelma chrysocephalum; assembly: GCF_003984885.1. NCBI lineage: Eukaryota > Metazoa > Chordata > Aves > Passeriformes > Pipridae > Neopelma > Neopelma chrysocephalum. Next base: position 3,942,726 of record NW_020897765.1, read on the forward strand.
TATGACATTAAATTCAAGGCTAAGTCCTTCAGTACACTGATTTTCTAAAACTCTGGAGGTCACCAAAGGAATCAGAATAGTCAGAGAAAAAGATTTGAAACACTCTAACACTCAGAAAGGAATTAATGCAAAGCATGAAAGAATCAATTTTCTCTACCTTCATATCCCTGGGAACATAAAACATCCATGGCCCCATAGATTTTCCACTGACTCTTTGCACTCAGCCCCTTCTTTAACAAAACATTATCATATTCTTCATTGCCAGGACTGAAAAACAAATCTTCTCCTTGGATTGCAAGGAGGCTTTCATTTCTGCATTCCCACCACTGGAGTTCACTTGTTTGATTACAAGGATACAGAGTGACCATAGCCTGATCTTTCTTCAATGGCACCCCCAGGCAAAATTTCAGTTTCACACTCATAAGCTGATGATCTGTGATCCACCTGAACTTTTGTGATTCATTGTCTTGATGGCAAGTGGCAGTTCTAACTGACCGTGCAACAGATGCCTGAAGACAGAGCTTGTTGACTTTATTATATATTAAAAATGATTCAATGTCTGTAAAACAAAACAATACATAGTAAATGGTTAGTATAGAATATACATATAGTGGATATGTCATATGATTTTGTTTCCCATTCACATGAACAAGATGTCATCGCATTCATTAGATAAAAACATGATGTTTTTCAACAGAGTCCAGTGCAACATCAATTCTTCTGATTGAAAACTAATAAAGTAGAAAATAGAATATGTGTATCATGATTGTATGTCACCGTACTGTGGATCAGTGGTGGGCAGCAGCAGCAGCAGAATAGAGCACAGCTTGTTGGATTGATTTTTCTCAGTCATGAGAACTCCCTCAACCACACTGCTATTACCATTAACCTGTTCCCACCTGTCCTCAGATGCATGGCTTTGTAGACCTCTGACCTCTACAAACGTTCCTCACCCTGACAGATCTCACAGGTTTCCTAGTGGGGACAGAGCCATCTTTGCTGAGCCATTTGTCTCCCCACTCTCAAATCCAGCTTTCCTTTCCACCATACAAGACCGAGGAACTCAGAGTAACCCCTGAGAAGGCCAGATGGCCTTAAATATAAAACCAGGAATGACACTGGGAAACCAATAACAATCCGAGAAAGTAGCAAGGACCAGGGAGTAGTGGATCTGACCCCTGCTTGCCAATGTGGAAAGGCTGGTGGAAGTTAGATGGTACACCTGAATCAGAAATTGGGTCCCTAGCTCTCCAGGTAGCTTTTCTGATCATGTTTACAGTGTCAGCTTCAAGGTAAAGTAGAAGCACCAGAGCTAATTTCAGTCTTGATGTGAATATCAACAGCAGTAGGGAACTATACCTACAAATTTGCTCTGCTGCCTTGGGGTGTACTTTGTGACCCACAAAGTATTTCCTTCAAAAGCTTGTGGGATTCATAACCAGTTTTGGTCCCTGGTACATTTTGTGATCACTGGGCATCATATTGAATTAAAGTGTATTTTAAAAGTTAATGACATTTTATTAAAAAGTCAGCAAAAAATTGAAATCAATTTAATCGATAATATAGAATACACTGAAAATACTTATTCTGACCTGCAGTGATACCATGTGTGATTAAAAAAAAATACCATGTACTATGACACAACCTGTATGAGTTTTACTCAGAACTTAGATTACCTTAAGGTAAAAGGATTTAACCTTAAACATTCAATTCTGCAGAAGACGTCTGTTTACACCTACAAGAGAAGTGCAGCTAAAGGGATAGCAGTACTGTTACCACTGCAATTCCACAATAACTTTGCTAAATTTATTCCAATTTTATTTCACAAAAAATTTATTCCATCCACTTTAGCAATGACAGTGAATTCAGTGAGTCTGTTCAAAACACTGAATGAAAATAATCCTCTTTTGTAAGCATTAAGTCTCTGGATTGCACAGCCATCATCTGTGAACATCTAAATGTCCTACAAATAATTTTGCATTTCACCACTCCTGAAGTTTTTCTGCCTGATTTTGCTAACCATTACCCAGACACCAACAGCTCAAAAATCAGAACACAGAAGTAAAGAATTAAATAAATAAATAATAAAAAAAATAAAATAGGCATTTAAATGTATCTCATTATTTTCTTATGTATGATCTTCTAAAGTTATTGAAGTGATAGTGCCACTATATATGAATAAAGCCATTAAGAATTGAGCCTCTGCTTCCTTCTCTAGCCATTTCTTTTTTTCTGTTAGATTTTTCTATTGCCTCTTGCCTGCCTGCTTTGCCTGACATTACGAGATTCCCCATCCCCAAACTAATAATGTACATATAGACAATGCACCAGAACCATGATACCCAGAAATGCCAGAGGACTGGAAGCACTTTCATGGGCACCTTCACAGGAAGTAAGCAGGGGGCACTTACCAGGCAGCTGCAAACCATTGTGAACAAGAGAAAGAACAAGCAAGAACCTGGAGAACATAATTGCAAATGCTGTTTTCTTTTCTTCCTTTCAGCAAAATCTGGATGATGAGAGTTGTTGGCAATAAAGTCCTACCGAAGCAAGGACAGTGTTTGTCCGCCTCAGCTTTGCAGCCTGGATGGTAGAAAGCTCCGAGTACTAAATAAGGAAACATTGTGTCACATGCCACATTTCAAAACAAGACCACACAGCACAAATTTTGCCCTCCAAGAATGGCTTCTCGCTGAGGGCAACCAGGGCTTCCTTAGGAAAGCAGGTGGGATGCAGAAGATTATATCTCACTGCTTTCCTACTGTCTCTCCTGAAGAGACAGCTCGGGAGCTCATGGGATCAAATCAACAGTAAAATACTAAAGACAGAAATTCAGCCCTAGCTTTTAAATCTTACACCTTACCTACACAGAGAAAAAAATACCATCAGGAAAACACATCAATCTCATATTTTCATGTATGAGATGAGACAGGATTGAATTTTAGAGGATTTAAGTGAAATTCACTCTGCAGGACATTAGAGAAATTTCTGCCTTTCTACAGGAGTTTGCCATTGATATACTGGCCTTCATTGCTACATAAATGCAACTAGGAGACCAGCATCCGAAACTACTCGAAAAATGGCTCCTCGTAAAAACAATGCCTGTTTTTTCTTGTGGAGCAGGTCAGTTCTTGTGAAGCAGCATGACAGTCATACCAAGAGTCAGCCACAATTTCAGGAAATGCCACTTATTGCTTCTTAACCAGGTCACAGAGCAAGCACTCATCAGTTTGGTTTCCAGTCATATAAGTGGAAATCTGAGAGAAACAGCACTCCTCTCCTGACCACTATAGACTGTCTCTATAACTGTGTAAAGGCCTAACTTCATCACAGTAGATTTTTACCATGGAAGTATTTTGTTTTGTTTAGAAAAGCTTCTAAATCAAAAAACCAATCTGTCATGTGAAAATATAATTCGAACTGTAGTAACATATTTGATCAGCACCTGTAGCAAAAATGTGATATCAAGAAAATTGAGCTTCATCTCCTGTGTGTTGCCAAGATGACTGCGTTTCCCAAGTACAGGATTTGATCCTGCTTTTCCGCTCAGCAGAAAGACAATGTTCCCTTAGAAATTCCACAGGATTAAAATAATAAGAAGAAATTGAACTGTGAAATAAGAAATTACAAGGACATGTATGGTACAGATGTTAGGGCAAAGTTAACTGAAATTTCTTTTTCAAGCGATGACAAAATATACTAACAATAAGGATAAAGTCAAGAGTTTTTTCTGGAAAATAATTTTTTTCTAAAAACATAAGCCTTTTAATCTGCTGCCAAAGATCTTGCCTAGAAAGAGCAAGTTTTCTTTGGCCTGAATTGACCTGCCTTAAACTTTGTTTCCTTATAATATGTGGCCTATTTATATAAAAGGTACATAGTCATTTTGTCAGGAATTTTAAAAGCCTTATTCTATTCTAAAGCTCATACGACATGAGGACAAGAGGAATTCCTTTTCTTCTCAGTTGGACATTTTGCAATAACAAACAAACAAAAAGGGAAGGGTCCAGTTTCTTCACCCTCTCCTGCTCCTCAAGCCACACCAGAGCCAGCTGCAGCCTGGCAGTAAAGCAAACATTTGTTCCCCTTCAGCCAGGTTTCAGATGGGTTCTAGTGCTAAAAATCTGAACAACTCCACTTTGTTCTTCATACTCCAAATACACCTGGTACACTTGCACCTCTCCTTCTATAGCCAGTACTGTGAATTGCAGGATGCTGTGCTGGTTCCTGCAAAGGGAATGTTGCTCAAGGATGTTGAAATCTTTTAGGCCAACCTCCAAGGAAGAGCAAAGTTAGAAGAGCCAACCTCACTATGTCACCAGCACCTGACACCTCCTGGTCACCAGAGGCATTCCTCAGGGAGCACCAGGCAGAAGGTGGCACTGCTTTCCTGCTCCTTTGCACTTCAGAAATCTGGCAGTCAGACATCTTCTCTCGCCGTTGCTCACAGCTGTAGCCCTAGCACAAGCTGCATCCAGCTGTGAACTGCAGTTTGGCCAGTCTTGATCTGAAAGGTGAGAAACTAGGCTAAAAGCACAGTTGTACTCCCTGGCATGAACTTAGAGAATTCTATGTTACTTCAAATTCAATTGTTATACCTGAATCCTAGACACTAATCTTTTAATAAGATTACTGATAGTGTAAAAGTTGACTTGCTAAGGATTCCATGGAAGTCCTATTGAGTTCATTAAACTTCTACTACTTCAAATATAATGGGAAAAAGAGGAGCACAATATCAACAGCACCTTATACCTCAGCCTGTCTGATGGGTCTGAACGAATAATAAGTGGGAGGTAACATGCCATGTTGGCTTAGCAGGTGATAATTTGCCAATTACTAATGTCAGGTGTTCACAGATTGCTGCAGTGACATAAAAAGACCCACACAGTGCTTTGGGATCCCTCAGGAGCAAAGATCTACTCTGCTGAAAAAGCACTCCCCAGCAGGGTAAGTGTCCCCATGAACACGGCTGTAGTAGCTGAGAGCAGCTGAGAAACTCCTGCACTGGCAGACCAGTCCCAGCCACTGGGGGCTGATTTCAAGGGGATTGTTCTCAAGGGTTAGAGCATTAATTGGTCTTGCTGTGTCAAATTTAGTTGAATATTTTGATATAGAGGTGAGATGAGCCTTATATTTTTCTAGTCAGGTTCTAGCAAGAGAGATAGGTACTGTTTGCCATCCTTCATAACCCTTCTTATTCAGGCTGATAAAAGCATCAGTTTAAAGCTGCTCTGTTTATCAAAAGTTCAGACAATTTAATCCACACAGATCAAAATAATAACTAACCTAGGGAAAGACACCCTGGGACCGGAGGTATTGTGGCTATTGTATTGATTTACTTGACTTCTGTACATACCTAATGAAAGGCAACCACAAAGCTTGGAGAAATTAGGCATAAAGATTTACTTTTTTATTTTTCACTACCCTACTGTAACCTGATTGGTAATACATTAAACTAGTCTATTTTGCCCATGACAGTAACTGGTGAGTGATCTTTCCCTGTCCTTATCTCAACCCACGAGCCTTTTGTTACATTTTCCCTCTGCTATCCAACTGAGGAGGAAATAGATTCCACAGGAAATAGATTTTTAAAAAGTGTATTTGATGACAAACAAATGTAAAATGAAACTTTAAATGAAAAAACAACCTCCCTAATATGGAATTGTGAAATTATTCTTCACTATTTAGTAAGGGAATGCATGAAAGGACTTTTATCCAGAATAGGAAGTATTAAATTAACTAAACTAAAATTTTAAAATGTCAGCAAGTTTTTGGTGGGTAATGAAAAGCCAATTGTCATATTGTTATGAGCTTGGAATCTTGGCTTTCATTTTCTACAAAAAATGGTGTGAATATTTGTGATGGGATGAAGAATTTGGTCCGTATGATCTGGCCTATGTCATGCTAACAACAATAAAATCCAATTAGAAACAAAAAGTGGTCATATTGTTTTTGCACTTAGAATTTATTATGTATTAAGAAAAGGTCATGTAGTCTATAAAAATAATAGAAGAAAAAGGAAAACAAAATGCAAAGAAAGTATAGCTCCATGAATTGCTTGAATAACATCAAGAAGACCAAAATAAATCAGGGGTTTTGTTATTTTAATCTTCACAAAATAACTTCATTATGATAGAATTGTCAATAGTGTTAACTTGAGAAAGAACAGCAAGGAAAGGTTGAGTACTAAAATTAAGTTAGCTTTGTCTTATGGGCTTATATTCAGACTAAAGGATTGAAATTTTCATGTAGCTACACTAAATTGTTAATGTAATCTCTTAGAAATGATGCAAGTTGCATAACATCTTAGAATGTTGGAGAAGAGAGTTACACGTTAAAACTGATTTAAACAATAAACATGATTTTCTTTACAATTAGAAGGTCGTGGATCATGAGAAATCACATTGTATTTTGAGTTGCATAAAGAGATGTTCCTTTAATACCTGCTTTGCTAATGGTTCTCAGCAGTTATCAGAAAGTTATTACACTTATTATGCACTATATGTTTACAGAGCAAGAACAAGACGTAGATGTAACACTTGCTCAAGTGTTTTTATGGGAGTAAAAATCCTGACAAACTTCTTATCTTTCATCTGACTGAGATTTGGCAGGTGCAATTAACAAACATCAGTGATCTCATCTCAAGCAGAAATGGAGGAAACACGTTTCAGAACAAAAAATCTTTATCTAGGACCATCTAATTTATAATTTGCCCTTTTGAACTCTGTAAGGTGATATACCCCAAAATACACTTGAGTAACATATTCTGTTAAATGAGGTGTACATTTGACACAGGAAGCCACTGGATCACTCTCAGACCCCCCACTTCTTGAAGTGTTTAGTATCAACCCAGCCTCATTACATAAACAATGTTTAGGGACAGCTGCACCTAAACATACTCTAAAATAGCACCCCAATTCATTACATTGCTGCTTTATTATTCCATCCATAAAGACATATGTGGTCTTCTGTGTTTAAGGTTCCTCTTATTTCTACTACACAAACTAAAAAGAGTGTATGATCTGTACCTTTCAGGAACTTGTTTTCTTTTTGTAACAAAAATATTTTTCAATAAGAGAAAGACATTTCAAGTGCAAATAATATCAAACCTGCTAATTTTTCTCCTTAAAAGGAGTACAATAATCCCAGAAAAATGCATAGGAATTAGATGACCTCTGAGGAGATACTGGAAGAACTCAGTGCACAGGAAGGAAAACTGCAGACATGATAACAGTCTCCAAAAATGTAAAGTGTTGCTGCATGAAGCAAGGTCATAAATTATCCCATATATCTACTCAGAAAAGGACAAAAAACAAAGAAAAAAAAAAGGAATCCATTTAACAAGGGAGAATTAGGCATCTGGAAAAAAAAATTCTTAATGGTATAATTAAATACTTGGGCAGATTATTTAGTGAGAGACTTTTAAAAAATTACAATAAGAAAGTAGTTGTTAGAAATCAGTAACTTTTATTTCCTTCACCAAGAGTAGTCTTTAAGGTTTTCTACTTTACCTTTCTATCTCTAGAAATTAAGAATTATTTTTCAGGTTTCTGTTCAATATTCAGATACACTCATGAAAAGAAGTATAATTATGACCTTGATTTCCAACCTTCAACCTTAACTTCTAATTTGATGCAGTTCAGTGCAAATAAGTCTTGGGCACCCGTGGGACACTGGTAAAGGGCATGACAAGGGATGGGTGACTGCTGCTGGGAAGCTGTCACAGGTGGTGCTTCCATGGCTTCTCAGCTGCTTTACTAGCCCATGAGGCACTAATACTGCTCTAGTTTGAGGGTGGAGGGCAACAGCCTGTAGTTCCTCAGTCCAATGGTATAGCCATAGGGACACAGGCTCAATTTAAAAGCAAGAAAATTTGGTGAAAAATAGCAATCACCCTTTACAATAAGACTGAGAAAAAAGTGAAGGGTGAAGGATATGCAATTTCAGGCTGAGCTTCACTGACAGCCTGAGTCAGTTCTCCCACAGCCTGCAGTGGCCCCTCTGTGTTCTGGGCCCAATTGGGAAGAGGCACCCTCACCCTGGAGCTGGCATTGGGTCTGCCACCTTCTATACAGAGCCATTTCAGCACAGATACAGTCCTTTTTTTATCTTTATGTGCTGGAACAGCTCATAAGAAGGTTGAACTAGAGCCAGAGAAGGTGGGAGTGAGAGCTGAAAAGCTCTGGTGTGAAGGACAAATCTCTAAGTCCATCATGCAACATCAGCCTTAGACTCACAAGGGATGATTAGACTTAACCAAGCTTTTCTTGGAGAGAAGAAGCAGCTGACTGCTTGAAAATTTCTCTTATTTTCCATGATAATAGAATGGGGAGTTAAAATGAGAATAGCATGTTAAAACCATAGAGTAAACTACATAGACAAAATCATCACCACACTAATAGATATCTGAGGGAGCACCAGGAGGTCTTGACCGCTGTTTCCTGTAATGGAGCCACAGATGCCACATTTGAGGGGCAGTAGACCCCTCCATCTAGGAGACTGCATCAAAGGGTGAATGTCACAGCTGGAGAGGTTGCATAGTTCTTCCAGATGACCCAAGAGCATCTGAACCTCAGTATTTTGGCTGGGGTACAGCGGGCCAACGTACGCACCTTGACGGTTGATTTACAGATACACTCATCAACCTTTTGTACTACCCTTTAGCTGCTTCTCGTTAACTGAGCCTCAGTAATCACTGGAAATAATCAACATGCATTTTTGGACTATTGTTTGAATAATGGATTATGTAAGGAAAAAAAATTAGTTTAGCCATACTTCCTGGATAACAGTATATAGTTATAAAAATAACTGGGAAAATGCCTGTTCTTTATAATATCTCTATGATGAGTCATTGTTTTCTTCCTTTGCTTTATCACTGTTTCCTGCCTTATTAAAAAAAGTATATACCACTTTCCAGAAAAAAAATGCTTCAAAATATTTCCCATGGGTGAATACTTCAAGGAGCATGTGGACAATGCTCTTAGTCGTATCATTTAGTGTTAGGATGTCCTGTGATGAACAGGAAGTTGGCCTTGATGTTCCTTATGAGTCCATTCCAACTGCAGATACTCCATGATTCTGTGCTAATTTTTTACATCTTTTAAATCCTTTTCTTTTTGTAAAATTCTCTACCATATCTAAATGCCACATTTGACTTGAATACTTAAGAGAAAAATGTTGAAGCAGAAAAGCTGACAGAAAAAATGTGTTTAAGACATTTTCTTACCCCATTACCTGTGGGCTGCTGAGGTCCAGAACAAGATTTTTAATATGGGTAACAAGGTGCATGAAAAATGCCATTTCTGAAAATTCCAGATGTGACCTAACTGTCAGTCTCTGTGGAGGTAGGAGGTATGTAGTAATTGACATTCCTTTACATCAATTGGCAAGGAAGACACTAGAATTCTTCCCCTCCTCACATACCTTCCAATTACATCAAACCTATTTTCTGAAAGAGGACAGAAATTTCATAATTAACAGCACAGAAGGAGATAGAGCAGACATTCACATGGACTGTTACCAAAGGAATCTCTTAACTTTTTTTTTTTCCCTGGTAAGTTGCAATCGGTAGTTCAAATAAAACACCAAAAGCAGTTCTGTGAATAACTCTCAGGGCTGGATTTAATCTGAAATAGTTTCCAGATTTCTTTGTTGTAAAGGGCATCTAAATCTATCACAGCTCTTTCAGGCATAGTCTAAGTAATATCACTGCAGTGTAATTTCTTCTTTTTTTATTTTTTTTTGTGGTTTGAATTTATAACTCTATGGGAGCAAAAGGTGATTTGGCTAAGGCTCGGTCATCAGTTCAGCTTACCTATTCCTCAAGACTGTCTAAGGCTGAAGCTATCACCTTCCCAAACATGCCCTGGGCACACTACATTGGTCACGCCATTTGCGCAGAATCACCTGGTTTGGACAGAAAGGCACCAATTCCTTGCCTAAAGCAATCCCTTTTTAGGCAGACAATCATCTGAGCTTGAAAAGAGCTACAAGGGTGATGGTGATGGCTGGGATTTATAGTTCAGATCCCATTTGCAGGACAAGTTTTGTTTGCCAAGTTAGTGCTGACAGTGCAAACCACACGTGCTTCAGGGAACCGAGACAAGGGCTCCATGTCTGTTGTAGCCCAGCCACCAGGTACAGGCACCCAGTAAGACCAGCCTCCCTTGACTCTTCTGTTTCTGACTCACCTATTTTTTGCTGCATGGATGCAAAAAAGAGGGATGGAGACTGATATCACCTGAGGTCAATCAGGCACCACATTTAGGGAACTTTGAAGGGTTTAGATTCAGCTTCCTTTACCCACTTGACTGTTGCGATCAAGTGTTAGTAATCTGCAGCCACTGTTAGCACCATGTAACTATCTTTAAAAAGACTTCAGCACACCAGAGCACAAAATGCTAAAGGCATCTGATGCTTCTTATTGAACCTTGCCTTCTCAGGAAAGTGGTAAACACCTAGCATAGATGTACCAAGATGTTTTACGGGGTTATATATCCCAAGGAAAATGTTGAGAGAGGGAGAAGCGCCTGATACACCTGACACCTGAAACTCCCAATGAAAGGACTATCCGAGGCCACATTCTCTGCAGCCGATGTCATGCTTTTTTCAGTTAACGGTTATCTCTAAATATGAACCTAAGTAGGAATATCATCCATCAAAGTACACTTTTTTTGCAGGCTGTTCCTATCACTACATGTACAGAGCACTCTTAATTTAGCTGATTTTCCACATTTATGAAGCAGGTGTGCATTTAAAATGAGTTTGGGCTCCTGCCCACATTTTCAGTAATCTCACTCTTTCTTGGCAGCATCATACTCTATCAAATTTAAGTCTGTTCTGGAAGGCTTCAGTGCAGAATATATCTTTCTTCTCATTTTATATGAGGCAGTGTTTTTGCACTCATGAGCTTAATTTTTCGTACCAAAACATAGCAATAGCTGTTTAAAGTCTGCTCTTCATTTCCACAACATTTCGTCAGATGCTTCATTAGGAGGCATGTAAACAACGGAAGATAAGGAAATAATTGCAAGATCAGTTCCTATACTATGAACATCTGTCCAACACTGTATAAAACAACAGTACAAACCAAAGATGAAAACCAAATGTGATGTTTTGGCTGCAGGATAACCCCATAAATTCTTATTTTCATATTTTTTCTTTTTTTTTTTATTTCAAGAAGATGAATTTGATTATTCTTAAGACTTAGCGACAAGCTGAAGCACTTGGAGAAATTTGCAATTCTCAGTAAACCCTGAGGGGAACCAGACAAGATTTGAGCTTATCAGAACACCAAGGAATTATAAGCCAGGTAGACTACCTTGAATTTCTGGAAAAGTAGAAGAAAAAACACTACTATTTGTTAATCATGAGAGGATGACTAGATAGTAAGAAATCATAGTCAATCCCTAAGAAAACCGATGTAATTAGCAGCTTATGTTGAACTGGAAGGTACACTCACAAGGGTTTTATGGAAAGATTTAGTGCTATTCTGTATGTTAACAGCTCAAATAATGGAAAAAACGTACTTAACAAATTATTTAAACTTGATGTCATTGTTTAAGCCCAGCTGGCAACTCAGAACCATTAATTAATTTAAATTAAACAGTCCTCAGGAAAAGGCAATATTGTAGAGATGTCTATTCTGTAAATGAATGTAGGCATGTGTCTTTCACCCATGCCAGTGAGCGCTTCCCATAAGGGATTTCTAGGTCCAATTTGGCATGTCCAGCATTCCAGGGACCATTCCCGGGAAGCATTTGAACCCAGCCACTGCCAGCCTATTCTGGAGCAACCAAGAGCTTATTACTGGCTTATTACTAGATGTTGGCCACTCTAGCCAGCTGTCCTGAGGAGCCAGTGACATTGCGAAGCACACCAACATTATTAGTACAGAAACTCTGGGGAGGTTGTCCATGGGAAGTGAAGTCATCATCGCTATTGGAAACTTTAGAAGAGATGGAGTATCTTTCAGCAGCTGCTTAGTTTTAGTTTACACTGCCTTTGGGCAGGACTTTTTCAGTTCCCTATTTCTACTATGTATATGATTATAGGTTTCCATTCACCGGACATGTAACATTTGAAGGTCTTTAACCATTAAATTACCTCATGTCTTCTATTGCTAACTTTATCATTTGAAGAACGAAATTCCATTTGCACTTTTCTTTCAGTGGCATCCAGGACAACAGAGAACACTTTTATTCAGCAGGTTTGAAATCCCTCCTAAATTCAAAATAAGATATTATTGAAGATTACAAATCTGAAGTGATACACTGTGTCACAATACAGATAGTGGGACATGAAAGTGACATGTCTCAGTCAATAGTCCCAGAAAATAGTGTGCCCATGTACTGAAGCTTTATATACTGGGGTTTTTTATAAGACTCTGAAGCAAAATGCAATTGTATCAGCTAAGAACTTAACATTGCCAGCAACAAAATAGATTTGCACAATGCTGTGTATTAGCAACTATAATTCTTATTTTTGCAATTGCCTTGCTGAACTTCGCATTTTGAGTATCTCTAAGGGATGTCACTTCTGTGTGCAGACCAGAATGGCTGAATAACTGCTCCATCCCATGTGCGGCATCTTCACAGACTCTTCCCCACACACCAGGTGAAGCACCCTCTGTGCTTTTCTCTCCTCTGTTGCCTCTGTCTCTTCACATAGACAGGAATGATGCAATGGCATCCTGGCCTGTATCAGAAACGGTGTGGCCAACAGGTCCAGGGAAGTGATTCTTCCCCTGTACTCAGTGCTGGTGAGGCCACACCTTGAGTACTGTGTCCAGTTCTGGGCCCTTCAGTTCAGGAAGGATATTGAGGTGCTGGAGCAGGTCCAGAGAAGAGAAATGAGGCTGGTGAAGGGACTTGAACACAAGTCCTATGAGGAGAGGGAGGGAGCTGGGGTTGTTTAGCCTGGAGAAGAGGAGGCTCAGGGGAGACCTCATCACTCTCTACAACTCCCTGAAAGGAGGTTGTGGCCAGGTGGGGGTTGGTCTCTTCTCCCAGGCAATTATCAGTTAGACAAGAGGGCACGATCTTCAGCTATGCCAGGGGAGGTTTAGGTTAGGTATTAGGAAGAAATTCTTTCCAGAGAGGGTAATCAGGCATTGGAATGGGCTGCCCAGGGAAGTGGTGGATTCTCCGTCCCTGGAGGTTTTTAAGATGAGACTGGATGTGGCACTTAGTACCATGGTCTAGTAACCATGGTGGTAGTGGATCAAGGGTTGGACTTGATGATCTCAGAGGTCCCTTCCAACCCGGCTGATTCTATGATTCTATAAAAGGAAGAGACTGGATCCATGTCAATTTACTTTTGCAGAGACCAGCCATTAGTGGGCACACACTGAGGTTCCCCGCACATCAGCCTCACCATGAAGAGATTGAGGAAAACAGGCAATTGGCAAGAAATGTGCAGGGATTAAGGCACTAACAAGAAGCAGAGGACTGAGAGGTAGGTAGAAGTCTTGGAAGAGAATCTGATACTCAGAGACAGAATATGAGTGACCTCAGGATGACAAACAGGTACCCACAGACACTCAGAATTATGAAGAGGAGGAAAATAATTACTTTTAGCACCCAACTCCTTATCTTCTTTCCACAATTGATTTCTTTGTTTCATTGGTACGTTTGGCTGTTGTGGTTTTATTTATGCTTACAATATAATTAGTTTCTTGAGGTTTTGGGAGACCAATTGCTTGAAATCTCAAATCTGGTTTGGACCTTGATTTAGAATACCAGCTGCAATTTTTACAACCTACTGGAAGCGCTCATTTACCTGCCCTTAGGAGTTGAATATATGGGAGCATCAACCCAGCTTTCCAAGCAGGTTAATGTAGTAATCACAGCCACAGGAAGAGATCCAAGGAGAGTATCCGATATGGGACATTGTCCAAAGAAAGGTCTAGTAAAATATAATGAGTGAAGATACACACATTTTGAAATTATTTTGTTTTCTAAGTGTGACTCTCAGTTGTTAAATTAAAAAAAAAAAGTCTGTATTAAATAACTGTGAGAAACTGGATTTGACAATGGTGCCCAAAAGGCAACCCCCTATTCCTGGTATCCTGATGGTAAGCCCGGCACTCACATATGTCCTGAATTGTCTGGCTGCGATGCCAGGCACAGCTTCACTGCCAAACAACTCTGAGCAAAATGTTAGAGAGCAGATCGGGGAATCAAGACTTGCACATCTGCAGTCTTGTTAAGGACTCCACTCAGTGGTAAATAAAAGATGCTGCAACTCTAAAGTGCAGCAGCAGCAGCATGTCAGGGAAACCACTTGTGGTCCACATGCCAAGGCCATCGATTCCAGCTGTTCTGGGATCACCTCACCCCTGTCTGCAACCAAAGCCTTGCGCCCAGGTTGACCTGCTTTAAAGAGCAAGAAAGGTGCCAGAGATCCCGTGAGCCATCCTCGCACCTGCTCTGCCTCTGAACGGGCTGGGAATGCCTGTGCCTGGTCTTGTTGGCATCTCAGAGCTACAGCAGTCACTCACTCACTAATGAAGAATAGACTGAACAGACAGATTTCCCTGAACACAGCAAAAATCATGAGAATATTTTAAAGCATAGGGTAAGGAATTACTTTCTTTCACTACTATGTCTGGCCCTATTTCAGCAATCACAGGACTTTTCCTAAAGAATTACCAGTGATACAAGACCTCTAGCTCATGTTATCTACAGACCAATTCACAAAAGAGCTTGGCTCTTCTAGAGAGGGTTCCAGATTTCTGTCATTCTTGTTCTTTATCAGTATCTGTATTTATTACTCATGCTAGCATGAATGTGGCTGTTTCATTTCAGGTATTTTTATATGAAAATGTGTGTGGACTATTTTCACCAATATTTACAAGAGGTCCACTCCTGCACTTTACGTTTTGTAATGAAGTCCAAGTACTGGGGCACAGAGGGGCAGCAGGAACATGCATAAACTAAAATGTGGAATGAACTTCATAAAGAACATACAGTGAGTGGATTGTGCGATTAAATGCAAAATTGAAGATTCTGATGCAAGGAAAGACTGATCAGAGAAAGTTTCTTTTAATGAAAGCATTAGTAAAGGATAATTCACACAGAGAGCTACCACTGTTCTTAATGGAATAGTGTGAATCTACATCTTAGTTCCCTGAACTAAACCAGAATAGTCTACTCCTGGGCTACTTACAAAAAGTGTATTTTTCTTCCAAGATGTTTCTATTAGAAGTCATCAGTTGAAAAAACGTGAATCAAGCTGTGTTGGCATGAGAAAAAGAATTAAGCAGAATTATAAATAGAATGTCTTTAACTCTGACAAAAAAAACCAAAAGTCTCTTCAAGGACACCAGATCTGTGCCCTCTGATGTACAGATCACTAGAAAATCTTTTCATATTTTCACACTTTGTAAGTTACACTACACTGCCCTAAGCTGTTCACTCTGTGGGGCATTTAATAGGATGAACTTGTCAGAAAAGAAATTAAAATTTTGAAATGGTAAAAAAAAGCACAATGAAGAGGACTGCTGTCAGAAATTGTCTTGTTACATGTGAAGTATCAGAACATCCAAAGGGATTCAATAGGAAGAAAAATTAAATAAACCTGCTGAAGAAATACTTTACTTTTTCCAAGGAATATAAAAATAATATATTTTTTAACTGCTGACTTTCTGGAGGCTTATGTCTTGATTTCCTCAGAAATCTAGCTATAGGAAAATTTTGTAGCAGTGTACATTGAGTGCAGCCTGTTGACAAGTCTCTATGTGGACTTTTTTCCCTTCCATGCAAATCAGAGTAAATCACCTCACTTTTATCACACATTAAAATTTGTTTATTTGAGGACTTGCTCTGGAGTTGCTAGAGGAGTGTAAAATTCAAACCCAAGGTTAATTGCATGCCAATTTCTATATACAGATGAATTCAGAACCACTATATCTGGCTCAGGAAATCCTGGAGCTGCAAATGCTGAGGCCACGAGAGGTAAATGAAGAGCTACCTCTTAATGTTTGCCAACTCTTGCGCTCTTCATTAAGCACTTGCTTTTAGAAACTCTCAGGAATAAGATTTGAGATTAAATTAACCTTCAATATGACCTAGTAGAACTGGTTTTAAGGTGTGATAAAAAACCCAAATTTATTGGCTTAATTCAAGTAGACATCCCTGTCAATTCTGTTGTGTATGCTTGATAGGACTCTACAGGGATCCATGTTGCCACAGCTGGAGAAAACCTTTCACAGAAGACAAGTAAAGACAAGAAAGCAAACTTTCCATCAGCCCTTTCTGCTGTTCTTTGTCACTTCAGGACACTCTACAGATGCCAGTCTGTAGACCATTTCAAGACAACTTTGATAAAATTTAGAAATCTGTTCAGGATATTGGGATTTTTACAAGTGAGTTTAAAAAAGATAATGGATAGAACTGCTGGGTTTTGACAATAAATTGAACTCTATACCTGACTTTAAACTGTATAAAAATAGGCAGCTGTAAAACTAATTTTAGTCTATATTGTTTTCAAAACAACAATTACCCCCCACCTTCTCTGATTACTGACTTTATACTGTCTTTAGAGGTTTTTGACAGATACCAAGAATTACTTAGAAATAGTATTCAGGTAGGAATTAAAAATATGAAATTTTTTGTAATAACTGACTTCTTCCATTAGCTTTGGGCATTACAATTGACCACTAAGGTAAAATTTAAGGGTTTTGATTAGCCAAAGCCACTTAATCAGCTTAGCTAGTCTCACAAACCCAAGGCAGAAGCCATTATCCTCAAAGGGCAGGACACAACACTGACCTCGTTGCTGCCACTTGCCATTTTCAATAATGTTTTGAGCAGCCTGGGATAATTATCATACTTCCCTACTATTATTTGCAGTAGGCCATGACCCTCTCTCCAAAGTAGCTGGTTTGCTACTCTTACCCCAGTAGGAACTCCTCTGTCCCAGGTCTTGTGTCCTTAGTCAAATGCCTACCAAGAGGAGGACCAAACAGCCTCTCTGATTTTCTTGGATCCAAGAGCCTATTTTGTGGTCATCTACAGCTAGAAGGTAAGCCTATCCCTTTGTCTTTTATAATATTTTATGGGATGAGGTGCTGCTACAGGGACACAATGGCTGTGGCTGAGTAGTCCTGGAGCATGTCATCTTCTTGCTGCTTTGGGCGCAGTAGCTGCCACTTCTCCATGCAGGGTAATTTTGTCCCATTTTGGACAGGGATGAGGACAGTGGAGAGAATAAACCACAGTTCTCAAGCCTTAGCACTTGATTACACGCCTCAAAAATAACTTTGACAGAGGATGCTTGTGGTATCTGTGCTTTGATCTTGTATTAGTGGAAAGCTTAAGCCTGATGTGGGTACTAGGACTGACCAAGCAGCCAAGAGTCATGAAGCCAGGAGAGTAGTGCTGCTTCCTAAGATGTTGGCCATGTCTCTTCCCTGCCTTTGCCACATTTTCTGCTCTAGCTCATCAAAAGTGCCTAGTCCTGTATTTGACCACAGAATTATAGAATAGTTCACTCTGAAAGAAACTTCTGGAGGTCATTCAGTTGAATGCTTTGCTCAAAGCAGGGCCTCAAAAATATATACTCTTTCAAAGGTTGCTCAGGACTTTTTCCAGATGGGTTTTGAGTATTTCCACAACCAAGAATGACATTTCCAGGGAAAAATGTATCTATGTTGACACACTGAGTCTGAGAGCAGTTGGAAACCATTTACAAAATTCACTCTGACACTGAACTATCAAACATTATATGAATAACTGAGGAAAAAAACACCTTATGAATATTTGAAGTTATGAGAAAATATTAAATGTCTGGAATTTAAATGATACTGGCATTCAGCGCAATTTTGATCGAACTATAGAAGTGCACAAGAAGCAATGGAAAATTCTTAAAGGAAGAAAATTCATAGAATGTACTTTTCTCTTGTGATTCTCCAGGTGAATGCAAATGGCTTTCACAAAAAATTCAAAGATTTCCTTCCGTTTTATTGTATTTCTTGCTTCCTCATTTATTTCAAATCCCTTCCCTATTTTGTGTCACTCTGCTATGTTTCTATATCATGGAATATCACATATTCACTAAAGTAAATAAAATGTAGCCAGTTTTTTGGCATAACCAATTCCATTTCCTTTGTAAACCAACTAAGAATGAACAGTTTTACTGTTATGTGCACTAAATGTACCTGCCTTGAAAAACAGCCAAGAAGAGAAACGGTCTCTTCTTTCCCAGACTTTTGTTATCTTTGCAACGCGTGGAGATTGCATATTTCTAATTTCCCATTTTCTGTTGAAATCTTTTTGTAGACAGATTTAACTCTGAATAGATCCTAAATTGTGTGTGCTTTTAAATACATCATTAAGTCAAAGAACACAGCAAACTGTGCCTTTGGCAGAAGCTTACTTTCAAAAAGCAGCCTAATAATCTAACAGCCTAACATTTCAGAGCCAGCATCTCATGTGGTAACTCTGAAATGAAAAGTGCTATCACCAGGAGAAAAGGCTGCTGTTCCCAATGCCCAGGAATGGAAAAACATTTTCTTGTAACATGAGGTGTAGAAGAAATCTTTGGGCAAACGGGAGATGTGTAACCAAGCCTTACTACTATTCTACCTGCCCTTTGACAGATGATTCATCCCTTTCTCTCCCCCCACTAATCACAGGCCAATATACCTTTTCTTCTGCCTGTTGTTCTTGCTTCCCACCACCCACTGAGAGTTGGACCTCAAGCTGGCCAGATCCAGGAGGTTGAATTATCAGCCCCTTTTCTTCAAGCAGAGGGGGGTTTGTTCTCTAATAGGTTGTTTAAAAACAAATGTTTCCACTTTCCACAGTATCTTTGCAGAGAAAGTGCTTGCATGTAAGCTTTCTTTCAGTGGCTTCTTGGGTTGCAAAACAGCCCACACAGTTCCTCTGCAGCTCTCTAGGAGAAACCTCTTCCTTTCCATTGCCCCAGAGGCTTCCCCACAGGTCCACTTTCTGTTCCTCTTAGGAAAACCCCAGGTTTCCTCCCATCCTCTGCACGCACTCCAGCAAGATGATCTGAACCATCCCCCTCACCCTGTGCACATTCACCACTCTCAAGGAAGAAACCATCTCCTCATCTTTCTAGATGGCTTTGCCCTGTGAAAGACATCAGGATCCAGGGCAAGGTGCAGAGGCAGCCTGCCTTCTTCCCTGACCCTCAGCTGTGGCCTTTCCAAAGAACACAAGAGTACCCTGGCAAATAGGAACAAATATACCAACATCTTACACCTTCCAGCCCTTCGCCATCCACACACACACCCTCTTTCCTGGTCTGAATGGTGCAGCTGGGCTCCTGGGCCAATAGTTCACTTAGGATAGCTTTTTTCCTTGACTCCCTTATATGCAAAGTATGTTCAACCCTCTATTTCTTCCCCACAACTGGGAGTCCTATCCTCCTGCACTTATCCCAACAGCGTCTGCATTTCCTGGACCTCTGCCTTGCCAAGCCCAGCCTTGCCTGGCTATCCAAGGGATGATCAGCACTTCTGGCCCAATTCAAACTCCTTCATTTCTACCTTGGCCTTTCCTTTCAACTTCCTTTATTTGGACATCTTGCACTGTATTTTTGCACCATTCTCTTACCAACCTCAGTTTGTGTTTGTCACTGCACAAGCCCTTATTCCTCCAGTTGCAGAATATTATTCCCTCCTCTCTCTAGAACCTCTGTGCCATCATTAGCCTCTTCTGGTGGACCATTGCCCAACTGCAAGTCGTGCATATATATTCCTGATTATCCACTATAAAGAAAAATTGTGTCAATCAGTTCTAAAAGTAGGTGTGATGAATTTCATTTAGCTGTCTAGATCAAGGGTCTGGTTAAAAAGCCAGTATAATGACTGCACTGTGTTCTCCTGAAATGAGAGCAAATATTTCCTCAAAGGAACCATAAGCACTAACCACATCCTTAAAACACAAACCGAATCCTTAAAAAGTTATTAACAGATAACAAATAGTTGTACATAGTAAAACCTCGTGCTCTGCAGAATGTGACAGAAGAAATCTGGATACCTCAGATAAGGACACAACTGAGAAGAGACAAAATGAACACTAACTGTTCCCCTGCCCGGATAAGGTGACATCAGGACAACTTTATGCTTATGGAGCAGTTCAAACCTTTCCTATTGACCCCGGAAAATCTGGCTCTTGCCCACTGGAATCTGACCTGAAGATTTCATTTCACAGCTATCTATCTATTCTGCTTTTATTTATAGAACTTCCTTACATTTTGCTCCAAGTTACTCTTCACTTCCTTTTTCGGTCCCCTAATTTCAGAAACTTTAATGACAGAAGTAAAGACTTGCAGTTCATAAACTTTTTATATTATTGTTTTGCCAGGGTACTGAAGCTAATATTTTCTTTTCTGTTTCAAGTGATTCTGAAAGTATCTGAAAGTACTGAAAATATCAAGATACTCATATTAACAAATGGTTTCTCTGTAAATTGGTGTTTCTCTCTAAAATACTACCCTAATGTAAAGAAAACAAAGGCAAGCAACCAAGAAAGTAGGTCTCCACATCTTGCCTACGTGGAAAGGCATTTTGTAAATGCTATTTTGTTACATGTAAGACCAAATCCAAAAGTCTATATGGAAGTAGGACAAATTGACAAGTTGTCGTCCCCCTAAGTTGACAAATTGTGGTCCTCCACTTCTGCTTAGAGCAGCTTAACCCTGAAGGTTCCTAGTCCTGGTAAAAAACTTGGTTTTGCCGCTAAATTCTAGGTCTCCAAGCACCTTGATGAGCACTTGTATCCTACCTCCACACCAATAGTGTCTTTAAACTAGGTACTAGGTCTGTATTGTCTGACAAGCATTCTTGGAGCTGTTCTATTAGCTAGGATGGCAGTGGCAACCACAGCTTTCCTGCAGAAAACTAGCTACAGGGAAGGAATTTGGAATCAAAAGCCTGAAAGTAACCATAAACTTCGTGAAGAAAATCCATCATACTAGGATGTACAAAAGAAAGTTTATGGTGAATTCTCTTTTCACTGATAGGGATGAAATGCAGATCATAAGCAGAGTTTCTTAAAACAAGGTGTTCTGTTTGGTGGTTTGGGTTGGGGTTTTTTTTATAAGCTGTTATTTTTCTAATAGAAAGAAGCTATTATAATAAATAGCAAATAAATATTCACATGGCACATTCACTTTTTCACTCATAGAGTTCACTCACAGACAATCACTCAAGTTCCCTGGTTGGAGCAATGTTTAGAAACCAATCCCAGCTGTGCACTCATTGCAGAGAGCTATATTGGCACTCCAGGCAATTCTCAAGACATGTCTGGAAAGTTCCTCAGGGGGTCTTACTCTTCATTACCAGACATCAGTCACTGCTGTCTTGGATGTGGTCTAAGTTACATAACCCTCTGCTGATGCTTGTGGGCACTAATAATCTTGTACAGTCCAAACAAACTCTTGGTTCAGTTCTCACAGATGCAAAAGGACTGCTAAAGTTCATCAGTCTTTGGAAACTTTCACAAACTAACTTCTCATTAGGCAACTTTCCTGTCTCTGGCCTATTGTTTTCTGGCAGCCATTTATTTATCCAAACATATACATCCTGTAGAACCAATTCAGACAATTCAGACAGAAGGGTCCTTTATGGAAAGTGTTACAAGGGTGGATGAAATCTTTCTAATGTTGTTAGGATGTCACCTGAAACACCTTATCTACTGGTGTGCTGGTACTGTCAGAAGGAGCTATATACCACAGCGCAGAGTCTAGAAGGGAACAGCAGAAAGGATTAGGGATCTAGAAGATGTAGCCAATGGAATGAAAAGGGAAGAACTACTGTTGCTATCAGCAAATATTGAGAGGAGACGTGACAATTAGAATATATAAGAATCTGTCTCAGAAAGTCCTAAAGCAGAATGGCATGTAAGTCTTAAATTCCAACCCTTTCATTAGACATTTGTTAGGGTCAACTTTCAAATGTTAGAGATAAAGAAGCAGTGAGACACACAGTTTCACAGGCTGGTAAAGACCATTTTAGAACACACTAGACTAGGAAAAATGGATGTTCGTTTGTGTATGAAAATTTAAGTATTCCATCCCTCCTTACTCTTTTTACTGTTATGATAATTTGTTCTGTTTAAGAAGACATACACACTTTTACTTAGAATCAGCCTTTAATTCCCATTTAGCAAACCAACATAGAATAAAAACTTATTTACATGCATTTCATACACACACAAAATATTTTAACTTAAACAAAATTAAAATCTGTCAAAAGATTAAAATATCAAAAAGTATCAAATTAAATAAGGGCATAGCCTATACTAAGAGTTTTGAGTCATATGGTTGTTTACATTTGCCATAAAATACACTGGGAAAGTTAAAAAAAAACTCTATGTAAGCCGATTTTAGGGTTTATGAAGTCAGAGAATATACTAGCAGACAAGTATGACATGTAGTGCCATCGGTTCCATCATGATGGAAGTCTGGAATGATATTCAAAGATTTAAAACAGACTCGGACAGGGAAAATCTGATTAGAAATTAGAAAAGACTTTGTAATGGTAAGTTTCATTATGTTTTGAAAAAATGGCCTAAAAAGGAATGAAATCCTCACTGGTATTGGAGATATCAAGAATATATTTCTATGTAGTTTTTCAGGTGTGAATTAAGTATAATTTCTCCTGCCTATTTCCATCCTTTTGCAACATCCTTTGAGATCCCTATTTGACTGTTTAAATGGTAAAGCATTACTATTCACAATACATTCCAACCTCTTATAATAGTTGATCTTTCATTGTGTATGTTACAGAATTATAGCAGAAGAAATACAATTTCCATTTGCCTTTCTATGAGTCATATACAGAGGAGCAAATTATGTTAATTCAGGTATTATGGGGAAGACAAAGGGTTTCTGTGGTACCTCATTAGCAAAAAGAAGACATGGATCCACAGCACTGGAGCAGGCTGCCTGGCTGAGCCAGGGAGCTGGTCCTGCTTCAAACAGGGATCTTCCCCAGCTGACCTTGTAGATTAGTCCAACCTGTGCAATTCTGCCAGACTCCACTGGAGATCGAGGAGGCATTTTCAGGATATCTGGATATACTTTTTGGAGCATGCTAAGGAGCATATTCTCAAATTGTCTGTGATGAGCATGGTTCTTGTGCCTAAAGATGATGCTGGACCCGTGCAGAGACTGGAGCTGCCTGAGTGTTCACTTACACAATACAGCTGCAGTTCTATGTGTAAGCTCAACAATCCTCCCAGGTACTACAGTTTGTGAGCAGATCTCTGGATCTACCTTGCAAGATATTGCTTGTTCCTGCTAGTACAGAAAGCAAGGAGCACCCCGTGCAAAATTAGCTAGAATTTCCATAGGAGAGAATTGCTTTGCCTTAAGAAGTCTCATATGCTAGCATTTTAATTCTTTTCAAAATCAGGCCCAAGAATATCCAGCCTATTAAACTGTTGCCTGCTCATTTTCTTCAATATTGGTCACAAGACAATTTGATTCAAGAGTTCCAGGGTCACCACGGTATATGGCATTTTCAAAACTTCCTGTAAACATTTGTTGACCACGTCTTTTTTTATAGAAATAATACAATGTAAGACCAGTTCCAGCTAGCAGAAGGAAGATCAGTAAAAAAATTATCCCACCTAAACCATTTGTGGATGAAGCAGCAGCTTCTTTTTTTGATTCTGTGAAAGACAAAACAGAACAATTACTACGAATGCCCAGAGACTGCTATTGCATATAACAAATATCTCCCTAAGTAACCAAGTGAAAGTAAAAGTACTGAACAATCATAACAGCAGTTAAAATTATTGCGTGTTACAGATAGGCAATGCAAAGCTGAGCTTAATCTCTTTTATGTTCCCTTTAAAAGGAGTGTTGTATTGTACTACATATACCATTTGTCATAAAAAAAAGTAAGATATCCAGTTTGAGGGAAGAGCTCTCATTTTAAACAGATTTAAAATAAAATAATCTGTTACAGATGGTTATTTAAAAGAAACATTTCTGGAGGCAATTTTACTTATAAGTAATAAATGCCTATGAACTTACTGAAATTTCTGTTTAGCGGGCATGTAAGAAACCAACTTACCGTTATTGAGAGGTGAATCATGGGTCGGCTCAGCTTCAGCAACTTTAAAATTAAAAAGTATATATATCATACAGTTTGAAAGCAACTGTTCAAAGATTAAATGAATACTACATACATAATTTCTACTTTGTGTTCCTATCAAATTTTAGATAATTATAGAATCATATAATGGTTTGGGTTGGAAGGGACCTTAAAGATCACCTGCTTCTAACCCCCTGCCATGACCAGGGACACCTTCCACTAGACCAGGTTGCTCAAAGCCCCATACAACCTGGTCTTGAACACTTCCAGGGATGGGGCATCCACAGCTTCTCTAGACAACTTGTTTCAGTGTCTCACCACCCTCACAGTAAATAATTTTTTTCCTAATATCCAATCTAAACCAATTTCATTTTGAAGCCATTTTCCTTTGTCTTGTCACTACATGCCCTTGGAAAAAGTCTCTCTCCAGCTCTCTCATGAGCCCCTTTTAGCCAGTGGAAAGTGCTATAAGGCCTCATGGGAGCCTTCTGTTCTCCAAATTAAACAATTCCAACTCTCCAAGACTGTCCTCCTAGGGTTGGTGCTCCAGCCCTCTAATCACCTTCATAGTTCTCCTCTGGACCCTGCTGAGTAAGTCCATGTCTTTCTTATGCTGCAGGCCTCAGAGTTGAACACAGTACATGGACATGAAAAATATAGGAAAACATTTTCCCTGACAATTGAGGCTGAATCGATCAAATATACTTGTTACAAATACTTGTTAAAAAAACCCCCAAGACTAACTGTTGTCTCACTATTCATTGCTTTGAACACTTCCATTGCTTGGGAAGTATGACTCAGTTAATTAGTTGCTGGACTGACTGGCTGTGCCCTACAAATTTCACAGGTGACTCCATTGCCAACCTGCCAACGTGGAGATCCACAAGCAGGAAACTCAATTGGTTCTACACTGCACTGATTCCATTGGTGTGGTAAATCTGTTTGCCAATGGCAAATCTGGACTATTTCATACTGTCTCCCAGTTGATGTGTGCAAACACAACTGAATCTGTGTGCATGTGTGCAGATTTACATGCTTCATGTTTTATGCAACACTACTGTGCACGCAAGTGGGACTCACCCCAGCCTGAGGCACGTTCAGATTTTACACGGGTTGACATCCAAAAAACTACAGGGCCACAAGTAACCATTACCAATGAAACATAACATGCTGTTTGGTTGTCTTAGCATGTCTCCCTGTGCCTCTGTCAGTAGAGAAATTAAATGAGCCCCACTGCCCACCCTCACTTGATGCTTTCTGCTTGCTCATCCAGCAGATTCCAGCGCGCTTCACCATGGTGATACAGTCCCCACTTGTCTCTACAGGAGCTCAGTGACTTCTCACTGCTGCCCCTTAGCTTAGCTATCAGGAGAGTGTCTGCCTTTCTTCTCAGCAATCACTAGTCTAATCATTTAGTCACCATCTACCACTCCTTGCCCTCTAACCATAATGGCCATGAATGTTTTGTGCACTCTCAACAGGTGATAGGTTCTTCCCTACCCCAGGGAACAGCAAATGTCAAGAAATCAATGCTTTTAAACTGAGACATTGTGATTCAGGTTATTCTCTAACATTATTTCTCACCATTTCTATCAGAAGTTACTCTTGGCTTTGATTCAGATGCACATGCATCAGTGCATGAAGTGTACACAGTGCATGAGTAGTTTGACTTGATGTATAGTAACCACTACTTTTAAAATAACCCTCTGCACATAAATCCAGAACTTACTTTTAGGGATTTTGCAAATAAAATTCTGGTCAACAGAGCAGTAATAGGTCCTCCAGGTTCCACTTGAGACATCCATATCAACACAGTGTTCATCAAAAACTGCTGTAGGCTCTCCTTTCTCCCAGTTGACATATTCTACTGCACTTCTGTCCATCCATATCCATTCTCCTAAAACGAAAAATACTACCTAGTGAGTGAATTAAGTGGGGAATAAATAAGTCTGCTGGGCACAATGACATCAGGCACAGAATTTTTTAGTTGATTAAACTGGCATCACAGAGGGCTTATTTCTCAGTCTTTTGACAGCCAGAGCTTTTCAGGTGGGAGTGTACCAAATATAAATACTTAAAAAGTTAACTCCATTAGCCTTCAGGCCCGTGGCTGTCAGAGATGTAAGGAAAACATGCTCAGGCTACCTGAGGACCTTTAGCTGAAGCCTGTGCCCAGAACTGTGCCTGGGAGCTTCAAGGAAAGCAGAATACCTGCGTAAGCCAGTCTCAGCAATGCAAGCACACAGAATGTCCAAGAGATTTTCTTTGTGTGTGTATCTAAGATCAACATTTTCCTAAAAGGATAGGATAATGGCCAGTCTTCGCAAACGAAGATTTTGGGAAAGGTCTTTCACCTTTCAAGCCTGCGCAATGATTTTTTAGGTGAGACACAGCATGCGCTGAACTGAGCCCACCCTTTAATCCTAAGGTTCATCTGCCGGGGCCAAGCAAGCTTGGACAATGGCAGTGAGGTCCTCAGGACGTAGGTTTGTTTAGAGTGACCTTCTCATAGATGGATGGCCTCACAGGGCTAACGAGCTCCATCTGCCCGGGGGACCAGGAATCGAACCTGGGTCGCAGCAGTGAGAGTGCCGCATCCTAACCACTAGGCCACCAGGGGTCCCACATTTATTATTCTTAAAAGACTGCAGTGGTTAAATGTCAAGTACTTTGAGTTAAAAAAGGAATAGGAAACATTTTAATCAACTAGTGCAGTGCAAAGCTAGAACCTTCTACAGACTGAAATATACTCTAATTTCAGCAAAGATGCAGAAAGCGGAGACCTCTTTGTGATTTATGTTTTAGGTATCTTAGCAGAAAAGCTATTAAACATTTATTAGTTGATTTTTATCTGATTATTTATTTAATATTTATCATATTGGCACTATTATATAGTATGTTAGTGGTAATTAGTATTCATCCTTCTTATTTAGTATTTATTTTCATCTCAGTATGCATTGTGAAATAATTACCGTCAATATTTTTGAACAATCCTATCCAAAACTTTCTGACGTCGCTTGCAAGTGGAGACAAATAAAGTAAGAGAAAGTTCATTTCAGCTGAATCTTCTATGGAAACCAGAGAAGCACCTAAAAATATCAATTAAATATTACATATAATTTCAGCAAGACTTTTCGTTATAAAGTAATTATGTCAGTAAACAATCATGAGATGTTTAGTGATCAGCATTTTCATACAGTAGAAATGCTTGATAATAAATTTAAATTAGGTGTAGCTTATAATTGATGTACTCATACACACATCTATGTATTATCACATGGTGCTGGATAAAAAAGTCAAACACACAAACAATCTGTAAAATATCCTAAGAAAAAAGGGCACTTACCCATTTGAATACACATCATGGAAGCATCAGGCCAGCTTTCTTCAGAAGTGGTGTGAACATAGTAGCAATGACCACGGAAGGGAATCCAGGATCTACCACGCTTCGGTTCAGGGCACTTCCCCGGAAGCTGTGGTGGCTCAGTAGGGATTAACTCTATTAAGAAGACCCACAGGTTTCAGTGGAGTCTTAAAAGCCAAGGGAAATATGTACGCCTACACCACACACCAGCCCTATAATTTTACACTGATTCCAGGAAAAGGAATATTCTGTAGACTTAACTAATGATAAAAAATTCAACTGAACATGGCAAACTAGTAATAAATTATACTGATTAGAGCTGGTTCTCCATTCTGCTAAAGAAAGCTTACACCAGTCTAACTGCAACTGTCTTCAGCAAGACAATTTTTACTTGAAATTACTTGAAATTTACTTGAAAACTTGTAACAGAATGAGGAATGAGTCATAACATAAAGAATCGCAACACCATCACCACAAGTCAGTGGCTTGTGTCTAGCCAATTTGAAGAAATGATGGTCAGAGAAGCTGTCTGTACCTGTCCTTGTACATCATACATCATAAACAACGTAAAAGCAGAATTTATAACCTATTGTATCACCTGATTAAAACCAAAACAGAGACTAAATGAATACAAAATTTGCTGTAAAGTATGATGCAAAGATCATAAATTTAATATATAATTTAAAACATATTTCAAAATTACATGCAATATTTGAGTACTGAAGTATTTGAGCAGCAGCAACAAACATGAATTAATTGATTCAGCTGCTACACTGACAGAAGTTTCTTAACTCATATTATTTCAAAAGATACTTTTAAGCGTAAAAGTATATTATTAATATATTTATAGTTAGACTAAAGTTGATCAATTCTGTTCTTGACAAACAGTTCTTGACAAACAAGGATGCATAAAAAAACCATGGCGTGTGGCATGAAATATTGCAATTGCCTTTATGATGTGCACGTATTGACTGGCCTGTCAAATGAAATGCCTGCAATTCACTCAAGGCAGACTAGATCTGAGAGTTCTTCCTTTAAAAAGTAACAGTTTTTCACAAGGCATACACTATCTATTACAATCTTTGCATATGTAGCAAAGTTAAATCCAAATAAAGCCATTAATTTAAATTCCAGCCTCCCAAATCACATTTCTGCTATTCAGAACTTACCATTGGATTGTTTACAGAGAGATGAAAATGTTTCATTGCAAAATGCTGTCTTCCAAAACCCATCCAAATCTAAATAGACACAGGCTGTGTTTTTATTTGGTTCTCCACTGGCCCAGTTAAGATACCTGCTCCTCCTTCTATCTGACCATACATATTGGCCACCATTCTAAAAGCAAATGTGAATAAAGATTATGTCACATATAAGAATTAGAAGGAAAGAATATTAAGATTATACTTGAATGTATGTATAAATTGGGAAAAATCATGGTTTCTTGCACAAAATTAATTCATCCTCTGTCATGAATACATAACAAACTGGTCCAGACTTCACTCTCCACAGCAGTTAGGGCAGTGGTCCTACAGATGTTTATTTAGCATGTAAACCTACGTTATTCAATTCACACCGTGCACTAAATGGGCAAAGGGCCTCGTGGTAACAAATGTGAATATACAGCTGAAATTTTTATCAAATGAGTCCACATTTACACACAAATTGTGTAAAAAAGATTGCAGAGAAACTATCGTCAGCACTCATCTAACACAGGCTTCTCCATGTATTTAGAAAGCAAATAGAAAAAGCAGAAGTTTCACTGGACAGAGAAAAACTGATGAGGTTTTCCTTGGGCAGGCACCACAGAACTCTGCCACCCATGTTAACAGGGCCTGTAATATATTTCTGGGTCTTGCAAGGACCAACTACTACAGACGAGCCAAGCGCTATTTTATCAGTGAATTTCACCACTATTTGCAAAGGATGACTGACATTAGTCACATCCATGGCTTCTGTCACTCCATCCTGTGCAACCTAGCTCCATCCTCCTGTGATCTTTGGAGGCAGGCTCCCATCCTGCCCTTTGTGCCATTTCCTTTCCTGTCCCATTTCCTTTGAAACCCTTGGCTATCTGTCATTCCAGATTCCTCCCTGATCCTGGTTTCACAGTGACTGCTCTCACTGAGGTGTGGCTCCGGTTCCTCTCACCTCAACACCTGTGCCCTCTCTCAGTCCTGTGTTCCACCAAGATCTTGCTCTACCTCTCTCTATTGATTTCCCCACAACTTCAGTTCCAGAAATATCCAGCTACATCATATTTATCCATGTTCTTTTTTACATGCCTCTGTTAGCTGCTTCCCATTTCAGAACTTTCCACTCTCAGCTGAGTTTGTCAGCAGCTTTACACAAGGCACTGGCTTCAGCTCCAGAAGCTAGCCTAAGGTTTCCCCATTGCCAGAGCTCTGCTCCTCCCAGCTCTTTACCCTATTGCCCAGCACAAGCTCTCGTACTGCTAGGCTGTGAATTTAAACAAAAACTTAAAATAAATTCACAAAGAAAGGACTATTTTTAACCCATTTTTTTCTGTGGTATGCTCAACGATGTGCCTTCAGAAATGACAACACACCCCCATATGAGCATGTGGTAGACCATAGCGTAGGAAGTGGGAAGTCCACAGCGATTTAACCACTGAAGCCACTGTCTGCTGCAGCTACATCCTTGGTGGCCTTTAAGTGTGGGCTGTGGCAGTTCTCGCTTACACTATGGACAAACACTTAAACATGTAAATGCCCTGAAGTGGAGGGAAGTCAGTATCTCCCAAAAGGTTTTGACTTCTGCCACACATTTTTGGATCTGACCGATAACTCATCTAAGATAGTGGCATGACTGTCACTAGCATTTGGTAGACTCACTGTGTTGCTGTTAAGGCCAATCCACACAGGCTCCCCATGTTTTACTATTTGTAACCACACGTAAGATTCAGCATAAGGATCCAAGACACTGGCGAGTTCTGCGGACTGGTCCCTGCACTCCTTCTCTGCTTTTTCCCAGCTCATTTTTTCTTTGATGACTGCATAGCGGTCATCACCATAATTGTTAAAGCCAGGCACCGAAACTGTGGGTTGGGAGCTGTGCACTTTGGGGTCTGTAACAAGCAAAAAAAAATGAAAGAAAAGTCAAACTTTATATTGTCTCAGACATACAGCACTGAGAAAAAATCTAGTGTACTGGAGTAGTCAAGTAATTAAGAGAGACTGCAATAACAAATCAAGGTATGTCCAAACTATTGCTGCAGTGATGAATGCCACATTTTCATGTACTGTGACAAAATTTTCTAATACTTGTCAGAATGACTTTTTAGCATAAATATCTGTATCATCTCCAGGAACACACCTTGTAAGCACCAGACCTACCCAAAGCATATTGTACCAATGTAGGGCATTAATGGGAACAACTTCACTTTTTCCATTATATAGTAGCACTGGCTGTATTTCTGATAAGGAACAGGGTATGATAAGTACACTGTAAGCAAGCAGAGGGATACAACTGCTGCTGCTGAAATTGCCTGAGAAAGAATGCAAGGGAAATTAAGCAGGGCAGTTTCACAAAATAAAGAAGTTGCAGTGCTTTGAAGTATAATAGTAGAATTCCAGTTTTGAATAATTTACCCATATAAAGACAAAGCACTTGCTCACATGATTGCCAAAAGTAGTAAAATACATTATGATCCATAGATTTTTTTAATTTACAGGTCTAGTCCTTAAAATAGGAAAGGTTAAGAGATCTTCTCAAAAAAAAAAAGTGTGACCATTTTGTTAAAATGGTGCATATTGCACGTGATAGTGTCATTCATTTCAGTTAAGCCAGGGTGGAATTACAGGAAAGTCACTTTTAACATGAGTTTGAAATAACCACAATAAATCAGCTGTACTAGAAAGCGGCGAAAGGAAACTCACCAGAATTTTTCTGGCATATGTAACTTTTGCTTGTTTTACATCCTTCATCTTTCCATTTCCCTGCCTGTTCAATAGGGTTCTTCATCA
>NW_020897765.1:3974158-4112117 GCF_003984885.1 Neopelma chrysocephalum
CTCAGTCCTAAAAAATTTAGCACTTGGATGACAAAGGGAGTTGCAAAGCACAGCACAGAGGCAGGAAGAAGTGTCTGGGACTATCTGTGCATGCATACCCTCTGTGCATGACGGTGAATGTGTGTGCACGTGTGCAGGAGTGGACCACAGATTTGCTGTTGTGTTCCTGGAGATTACAGGGAATCTCTCCTCAGCACTGAAGCTTGCCTGGAGAGCTGAATTCCTCTTCTTGCCCCAGTTCAGCACTGGGAACCAAAGTGGTCACCGCAGTGCTGTAATGTAGAGGTGGTTTGTCAGAAACAACATTTTGTGGGGGACACCTCCCAAAACCCTTTCCCCTGCGCTGTGGATGTTCCTCATTTTCCACTCACAGCATGAGAAGCTGCTGCTTGGCTTTCTGCAGCAGGAGACAGCAGCTTTTCCCATCTCACATCAGTATAGCCTCATGCTATCTCCAAACCCCCTCAGGTCACTAGCCCAGATCTTGTCTGCAAGTGAAGGAAGTTGTATGTGGAACAACTTCTGGAGGGGAATGGTCACAGCCTTCTGCAGAAACTCAGCATTGCAGCCTTCTGCAGCCTTCTGCATGTGTGAGATTGGGAAGTCCTGGAGATCCTAAAACCCAGCTCGAGCCTGGTGGCAGTAGTTATCTGAGTATTTTCATCAAATCTAAATAACATTCACTGCATCCCAAAATTATATAGTTTATGCTATTATTTATTTTAATCTCCTAATGAGTCACAGTAAAGTGAGGGAAATGGCTCTCTTGTCTGTGTTTTGCATAAGACTTCCAAACCTTTGTCTGGACTCATATAGAACCATGACAAAACACAGAAGTTGAAAAAAAAATATGTGGAGAGAGATCTCACATGGTCACTGCTTTCAAGAAGCAACAAGATTACTAAAAGTCTTCATAAAGGAAAAAAAACAAAACCAAACAGAAAATACCATCGTAGCTATGTACATTTTAGCCATCTACCAAAGTTATAATGTGTAAGTGATAAAATTGATGTTTACCATACTATAATAACTTCGTGAACCTTTTGCCCAATTTGTATAGTCTACTGGGCTTCCCTCTGTCCACAAGTACATGTGCTCCTGGTTTATGTCATTCAGTCCAATCCAAGCATCAGTAGCAGCTTCTTTTAAGAGGGACATAAGGAAAGCTGAAGGGAAAAAAAAAAAGAAATATTATGTAAGGAAGGAAATTGAACCTTCCCCAACACTGCAGACTTTAGAGTGCCTGGAACCAGGATGATGAGTTTTCGTTTTCTCTTTATAATAAGGCAGCAGTCTTATCATAAAAATAAAATTAATAGATGATCATTCATCTGATATTAAAATCAGAAAAGGTCTTTACAAACTCGATGATATACAAATTTTTAATAAAATGGCAATTTATGTGTACACTCTTCCATGTTGTTCATCATCTGAGGAAGCATGGAAAATGTTTTAATGTATTACAGAAATTAACATGAGTACATAAACTTTGGCACATAGAAAATAAGTCTACAGAGTCTGCATTCCCTTTTCTTCTTTGGCAACTTCTTTGTTAACCTGGCTTAATAATTTCACTTCTAAATAGGCATAGCACAAATAAAACTACTTGATAACCACATATGTACGAACTGTGATCTCAGCTTTGTAGAATACCAGATACTGTTTCTCTTAGCTCCTGCTTAAACTGACTTTCCACTAAAATAATGTCCTTCCTTTGCTACAGAAAAAAAAGTATAAACCACTATCACTGATGGAGGGAGCTGGGAGATGATTTGAGTGTGGCCCTCATGACCTGAGGCAGTGCAAATCCTGAAGTAACATGAGGCCTCCTAAAAAGCCTGCAAGATGATGAACAAGACCAGCAGGCTGAAGTCCAGCAGAGCAAGAGGAACAGGGGGAAGCTGGGACTCTGGCACTGGAGTCTTCTGCTGCCTGAGGATGTGTCCTCCACTGACATCCACAGTATTTAGCTCAGCACCCGGGTGCACGGTGATTTGGTTTTGGATATTACTCCCTTTGTGTGCTATTTTTACATAGAATCATAGAATGGCCTGGGTTGGAAGGGACCTCAAAGATTATCTGCTTCCTTAAAACAAAAGAAAATGTGGACATTTTATTATACTACTAGCCTCTAATATAACATTTTAATATTTGAACAGTACCTCCCATATTAACCCCAAAACTCTGATTTTCAAAGTTAATCAAGACACTAAAACCTATGCAAGAATTTTTTTCCAAAGACTTAATTTCTCATTCAACATATTAATATGGAATAAGTAATAGCATGTATTGCAGAAGCTGTAACATCTGTTTTACTCTTTTTATCAGGAATTACATGATGTCTCATCCAGTATCAAAACATTGGTACTTTATACCTTGCTCTTCTTTTTTTGATATAGTAGCCAGGTTTCCTCCAAAATCAATGCAATTGTTCCGTGCAGCGTGCCAGGTCAATGTATCATTTTCATCAAGACCAAAGACTTTAAAACACTGAAAAAGAGAAGTGTGCCAGTTCTGTAACTGGATGGTGTTTTAATTTCTGGTGAAAGTACCTCTGTATATTTTAAGTAAATATTTTAAGTAAAAAGGGAGTTTAGCTGATTTAAGAAAGTACTTTCTATCTTGTCTTTAGGTTTTAGTGACAGAGAAGATCTGTACTAGAAAATTAGCATGAAGCCCAATATTTTAGCATACTTTTAGAAGAAATAATATGTCAGTCTACTGATCTCAGCAAAAATTACATTTAGCTTCTGAGCACAGTTCTGAGGTGTAAATTTTTGAGAGACATGCTGAAGAAGACAAGGATAAGATATGTTATTGAATCAAAATATCTCAACTCTTGTTGCCCTCTTTGTCAAATTAGGTTTGGTTCTCCCAGGATAATCACAGAAAGACAATGATTTTGATATTATTAAGAAAACCATGAATTTACCATTTCTTGTAATATGATCTTATGAGGTTTAACTCAGACATCATCAGACAGCTTTGTCAAAGTCAAGCAACGTAAATGTGCTAACTAAAGCACGTAACTGAAAAGTTAAGCAGGCAATTTGGGGAAAAGCTGAGCAAAAAAGGAAGGTAGAGTCATGATGGCCAGAAGCAGTGTATAAACACTCAGGGAGGAGTCAAGGGAGGAGCCTTTGGAAGTTCCTCTTCCAGGATGTGAGGAAGAAAAAGACATTTTAGCTTGAGAGAGAACCATGAAATTGAATATGCACCATTTGTGACTTTTTCCCAGGACTGAGGGAGGGAAGGAAAAAGGAGACAACAGCAAGTGGACCTCAAACAAAGGGTCTCTATCAAACAAATATTTTAGCGCAGCCAAAGGAAAGACAGATAGAACTAGACAAAGTAATGCAATTTAGAATTATCTTCATTGTTAGGTGTATTCTAGTACTAGTATTGTAGTGTACGCTGTTGTTTTATAGCTTTTATAGCTTCATTGATAAAAATCTATGGATGTTTAATACGTACAGTCTCTTATCCTGAAGTTTTGTCTTTTGAGAAGGCTAAGAGTGATTGTACATAATAAAGTGCAGTGAATCTTATAACTGCATTACTTAAAAACCTTAACAGGTGTTTGGCTATAGAAAAAAAAAAGATAAATTTGCTCAAGGGAAGGTGTCATAGTGGAGAGCCAGTGCATAGTAGGCAAGGGATAAGTAGGTGTCCAGGCAATATGTGAGAGCCAGATAACCTCAGCAGAGCAAACAAGAACATACAACAGCTCCATTCAGGGAAGGTTGTTCAGTCATCTTTGGAAACACAAAAGACTAGCAAAAATGTAAGATGAAAATTTCTTCTTGTGTGCCTCATGACCTCCCTCATAAGTGCTGTGATCCCAATAGAGGCTGTAATCTGTGGTTTAGGATTTGTATTTTAAAGTCTCTAAATACACACAAACAGAAGATTCTTTGTGACAACTGAAAACCCTGCTGCAGCTGAAAAACTGATTGTTTTTTATTCTGCTTCTTTTAAAACACAATATACCGACATTTCATACTGCACCTTGTTATCAAAGAGAAGCCAGTCTTCCGGACACCCACCCTTTGGTGGTGGTGAAGTGGGAGCAACAGTTGGACGAACAGTGTCATTAAGCCTTTCACAGATGAATAATTCAACACTGCCACAGTTGAGATCATTCCATGTACCTGAAAGCAAATTAGAATTAAAAAAAAAAAAAAAGACAAAATGCAACTGAGACTGAGATAAAAGTGTCCTTTCCTAGAGAAAATCTATTATGGGAAGTAGAACTGATTACAGCATTTTTATTTCTCTCCCTCAGAAATAATAATATATAATTCTTATGTCTCTTAGAAATGCTCAGGTTTCCAGCAAAATTTAGAATATGAATGATTTGTCTAAACCCAGAAATATTTCAATATTGCAAAACCGTAGCATTGTCAAAGGGAAGTTTTAGTTTAAATGCTTAATTCTGTAAGATCTGTAAGATCTCTATCATCAGCCTGCCAGTACAAGGCACTCAGTCCTTGTTACCTTACTACCTGAGCTTCTCACAGTCTTGTAGTTGTCTGAGTATCTTTTGAGGAAAAACAATACTGTCTGCAAATGGCCAGATGCTTAACTGATTTGTTCACATTGAAATTTTCTGATAAAACTAGTAATCAAAACACAGATATAATCCAATGTGTTAGCTACATAGAATTCAATTTTTAAAAAGTGCATAAATGAAAGAAGAGAATACAATTTATTTTCCTTTGCTTTTTGAATACTCTAGGCAACATCAACATGCTCAACATTATAACTCACCCAGCCTTGCCTGTACAGCCCTCCTAAGCCTATATCACACCTCGCAGATTGAATGTTGCTACAGTATACTCACCTGTGTGGGTATACATGACCACACAGTTTTCATCATTATTTGCAAAATTGGGTTCATTTGGAGCCCAGGCAACATAGTTCACTGGGGTTCCATCCATCCACCTGAAAGAAATAATTTGAGGAAATAATAATTCTTAGTTGAATTAGTTAATATTTCTTTGCAAAGGAAGTATTTGAGTTTTGTATTTTAAGTTTCCTGTATCCTAGCTTACAGACACATGTTGTTCTCTGCTAAAAGAAAACCAAGATATTTATTAAAATTTATTAAAAAATATCTTTATAACAACTGCCTACCTGTCTAGGTCTAACTAATCATCTTAACTGGTGGTTCCAGCCTTTCTTTGTCTCTGAACATTGATAGAGTGGAAATGCACCAGTCTAGCACTGGACCTGGCTTTATCTGGAGCACAGAAACAGACAACTGAGCTTATTTTAGAAATTTCCTGGATATAAAAGCAATAATATAAGATCTTATAGGGTAACAAAGAGTCTTGAACCAGGTACTGAGAACAACTAAAAACCATTTTGTTAAGCAAAAGAAATCTTTAATATTATAAACCTATTAGTTACTTGGGGTGGTTTTTTTTTTTTCAGTTATGCAACAATAATTTCCTAGTTTGGTGATTCACAAATTTATTCTCAAAAAGTAGCCAAGAACATGGCTGTAGACAGGTTGTGTCAGTCATTGAATCTCGATAGTCTCCTAGAGCCAACCATGCCAAATATTCACATAATGAGTCTGAAAAAATTAATTTGTTTTTACTTACCGGAATGTTTTGTCAAGGCTCACACTTAAGCCAATATAGAAGCTATTTCCCCAGTCTTTATAGAAAATCTAAAACAAAACAAAAAACCCCACAATTTAAATGATCTATAATAAAAGAGAATTCAAATAAAACAAGAAAACTCTCAAAAAATGCTGTAGTTTCATTTGTACAATTGCATAGTATACAATATGCAGGGAATTACTGGAATTATGTACCTGAACTGCAAAATGCAAAATTTTAAATTTTCCTCCAATTTCAAGTATATAATTTTTTTTAAAAAAAGTAGAATGGGCTGGAAAAGAAATTGAGCAAAAAGTTATGTTAAGAAGGTAAGAACAACCTCTTAAGCAGGCTTATAACAACATTTTTTTAAGAGTTTAAGGAAAGCATAGTGAGAATTTGTTGAAAGGCTACAAGTAAATGGTGGGGTTTAGTCCTTAGTCATGGAGGAAGAATGAATGGAATCAAATTCGATTTTAACACTATAAAACTATTATCAAAACAGTATATCATTGTTATTTTCTGCCCATTAGAAAATATTCTATCTTAAACCTTTTACTTAAAATATGAGATCTGTTTTGACAAAAATCTTTTACTGAATTCTGTGAAAAGAATGAGTTAGAAAGTAAAGCATAATCATTAATTGCAGCTTTCAGCTAAGCAGAGCAAGGTCTTTGAAAGCTGCACCCTGAGAGTATTCTTCAAAGGAAGCTGGAAATTTTTCTACATTTAGCAATTTATCAAAATAATTATTATGGTAAAGCAGCTAACTAGATAAGCCCATGAAAAGATAAAAGGTGGCACTGATTTCTTTTATGGTGGGGACAATTTTTTAATATTTCACAAGCCAGTTGAAAAAAGGTGGATCAATTCAAGAAAAATTGTGCGTATTTGAAGTAAATATGTTTCTTACATATTTCCAAAGAAAAGTTTTTTCACTTTCACTCTCAATGACAGCAAGGTCACCACCATTCTTCTTGCAAAAGTCTCTGGCTTTTTGCATAGGCATTACTTCTTTGCTGAAATAGTATTCCTTGTGCTTATATTTTACCCAGCCATCTTCACCATCAACATATTCATTATCTGCAAATTAAAATATTAAGCAGTCTATAGTAGAAATTAACATAATTATATGTTAATTTATTTTCTTTATTGGAAATACAAGACTTACGGAATGTAGAATTAGGCTCTGGTTTCAGTGACGCTCCTGCAATATAAATCAACATCTGTGTATATTATGTATCTAGGACATCTCTCAATTAAATACAATCATACAGTAATTATCATTTTAACTCCAAGTAATAATCAAAAGGGTTATTCAGTATGCTTATTTTTATTACAGAATTTCTCAGAGTATCTGAAAAAAAAGTGCTACACTCAGCAAAATAGCATGGTAGAGGTGATCACAAGCTACAGAAACTATGTCCAACTTTAGGCTGTTGCATTACACTTCCCCAACATGCTGCCCATACATCCCAAACTTACTTGTGTATCTCACAGATTAATTAGTA
This sequence comes from Neopelma chrysocephalum, assembly GCF_003984885.1. Classification (NCBI taxonomy): domain Eukaryota; kingdom Metazoa; phylum Chordata; class Aves; order Passeriformes; family Pipridae; genus Neopelma; species Neopelma chrysocephalum. Next base: position 3,981,279 of record NW_020897765.1, read on the forward strand.
GTTTTCAACAGCTTTTACTTAAATGTATAAAATATTTCATTGTGATTGATGGCCCAGCTGCCTCTAATGCATGCAGATCGTGTGATCTGCCCTGTAAAGGATGTTCTAATCTACTCTAAAAGTTGCTAAAGGAAAAAATTATCTCACCTTTTTTAATTTGGCAAATATAGTCCAGCATGTGTTCACAAAATAAATCATTCCAGTTCATATTGAGGTAGCCAGTAAACACGCCACATTTTTCATTCCCATCATAATTGTTTGGTTCTCCATGTGACCATTTTTCAAAATTTACCTGGAGTGGAAACATAGCTTTGTTACTATTTTGCTTTTAAAATGAAACAATTGTCTTTTATCATCCTGGTAAAGAAGAATGTACTTCCATTCGATTTCATGGTCCATCTTATTCTTTAACACCAGAGCTTTTAAGAAGTGCATGACCTCTGAATAGCATAATGATTCATCTGTGTGTTTATAAGCCATGTTAGTAAGCCAAGAAGTTCTTGCCCTGTTTTTTATCAGGAAAGACAACGTTCCCCTATCGAGCTCTAGAAAGATGTTCTCTAATCCCTGGGTTGTTTATCCTGCTCAGATGTTTCAGCCCAAGACAATCTATCAGTGCTGCCATACAGACTTGGACCTTGCAGATTTTGATTTACTTAAGGCAACGAAAGCAGCAAAGCCTAGTTTGTATAGATGTAAAAAATTATTTCTTATGGCAAATGATAAATGGGAATATAGAGATTAGCACAATCATATTTGCTTAGATTGGGAGCAATATTCCATCACTTTTGGTGTTATTCATTACTTGAAATGCCGTATTCTCATCTATAGCTATGAACTACCAAAAGATTATAACTAATTTCTAGACAAGAATCAGGTTGTAAAGACTTAAGGTCACTTGCACCTTGTATAGGAGGAGTTCTGAGAGCTACCTGCCAAGATATACATGAAAAAAATAGTAAAAACTCTGGAATAATAAATTATTTACTCACTGGTGAGCCATCACTCCATGTAAATCCACTGTCAGTGTCCAAGGCACTTAAACCCATCCAGTAAGAATAATGAATATAATCTCTCTCTCTGAATGATTACAAACACAGACAATCAGACACAGCATGAAAAAGAGAAGAAGAATGTATAGCATTACATTATTTTTAGTGTTTTAATACTTGAAGTATCATTTGAGACAGTCATATAAAGTAATCATTCAATTGTCATGTGGAGAAAAACACCCTGGCACTGCATGTGGCAGGAAGCAGTGAAACACGGAACTTCATGGAAAAGATAATAGATGTCATGAGTTTACAAATACCGAGTTAAATGAAAATATATTTTAAGGTCCTGGTTCCACCAAGTACCTTAGACATCCAAATTCAGACACCTCTGCACTCATAGGCTTGATTTAAACATTTATATAAACACATCAATAGGTCAGGCTTTTCTTAGTTTCCCAGTTTTTCCCCCTAATTAAGGTAGGAAACCAGCATGAAATATTCCTTTAATCATGAGTATTTTACCTACTGATCAACTACAAATGAACTAAATTCAGTTAAAACCAACTTTGATGATACTTCTCTCAGTTTGTTTATGTTCAGGCTGCTTCAATGCATGACACCACCTTCCCAGAGGCCTGTCAAGAAAACCCTTTGCTCACTTCTTTTTACTCATTTCCTTCTACCACTTTGAAGGGATATACACCATCATTGTAAAGTAGAAATTGATCACCAGAAATCGTTTATGTCTTTCAGAAAGGCAATTTGTAATTTTTTTTTTCTTGTATTTGAATAATGGACTGTGCGGATACTTACAATCTAGTTATCAGGTTTTGTTCTTCTTCACTGTGGATACATGCCAGATCTCCTCCGATGGCTCTGCAAAAATCTTTTGCATCAAACCATGTTTTCATTTTCTCCCTTCCTCCCTGAAAAATCTATAAAAAGTGTTCAAATAAATACTTTGCTGGGTATTACAGATATCTGGAAACAGAAATTAGGGCTCCTATCTTTGTTCTAGTCTTCTGGTCTAGTTTTATTGCTTAATATTTAATTGTGCAACCATAAGCCTGGAATCATCTATTGAATTTGATTATTGCGACTTTGCTTTTCCTATCACCTCAGAGCCCCTGTGGCTGCAAACTTTAGGTCGACACACATACAGCTTTGTCCAGCACTTCCCAGCCACACCACCTGCAGATGGCTGGAGACGTGTTACCATAGACTGCCTATCAGGTAGGCAGGGTAAAATCAACCTTCCATGGACACACAGAACATATTCTTATTTTAATTGAGAAGTGTTTGCATTCAGAAATTAAACACCTACTTTGAAGCAGAAGCTGCTCTGAGGAATGGATTGCCATCCCTCTGGGCACAGCAGAAGATGGGATATCGTTGGAGGAGGAGGAGGGGGAGTCACTCCCTCCACCAGCTGCTTGCAGAGAAACATGTTTGTTTCTTCACAGTTCACAATATCCCATAATCCAGCTGAAGTTCCTGTTGTCATGGCCACACAGCCTGACTCCTCTCCTTCATAAAACATAAAATTGTTAAATCTTATTGATGATTGCACCTTTTCAAAGTATATGCTGCTTACTTATGAGTAACCTATTCCCCCTGTGTTTGGATATCAATAGCTCACAATAGCTCATGTGCATTTCTATTAAATCATAAAAAGAGATTTTAGCAAATTCCTTTCACATTATACTAGGAATCACTTAATGAAACTATCAAACAACAAGGAGCAAAGGATACCAAAAGACATATGCAGTCCCAGGTGACCTTCTGGAAGGGGTTACCACAACCCCTGATTTAATCCCCTTAGCAAAAATGGAAAGTTGCATTGTCTTTTCTGCTGCTTTATGCCAGAAGAGTTTCTAAACAACTTTTTTAGCTTTTAAATCCCCACTTTTTGGTTCCTCAGAGCAGAAACTCAGTGGCCCCCATGGCACGTACCAGGCATTCCCACGTTCCAGTGAGTGAAGGTGACTGGATCCCCACTGGCCCAGCTGAATGTCCCCTGCTCCTCCATGTCTGAAAGACCAATCCAGAAGTATTTTGCTGGATTGAATCCAGTTATGGAGGTCAAAAAAGCTTGTTCATATCTGTGAAAAGTAAGTACCAAAATGATGTATCACATTTTATCATAATTTGTACGTTTCTTCAAACAGTTCATTGTAGCAAATCTGGTAAAGTTAGGGTGATTTTTCAGTATGTATGAAATGAAACAAGGGTAATCATCTAATTATCATAAAAAGTAATTTTTATTTTACTTTTTGTTACTGTAAATCACGTCTAGAATTTAGAGTAATTCTATTCCCCTTTTGTACTGCACAATGAGCAATACAAACCCCACAATATTGTGTTAATGCATATATGTTACTCATTCAGTATAACTATAAAAGCTACTATGCTTTTATTCTAAAAAGGGTAAGGTTCCAAATCTGCCTGTTGAAAAAACAAACAAAAAAAAAGGCTAAAACCCTAGAATCTAGAAGAAATAGTTCCATGCTTATGTGTTTATTTTTAGTTCAAAAAGTTTTAAAAAAAATCTGTCAATCTGGGGTTGTTGGGGGGGGTGATCCAGTTTTTTAATTCCTGAAGGCAACAACAGTGTGTGTAGTAGCACTGATCTGAATGTTTTGATGCCCTACAAGCCCCTGATCTATAGTGCAATACTTCATCAGTTCTACCATAAATTCTCCTGCAAATAAGAGTGGTGTCACACTAGACAGACACTATGAACAACTGCTGAGTAAGAAGAAATTTCTCTTCCCTTCCATCCTGGTTACATGCATTAAAGGACAAGAATTATATTTCCATACCTGTCTCTCACAGTAGCCAAGTAACCTTTGTTTTCTTCACAGATTTTTTTTGCATCTGAAAATGTTGCTGGTAACTGCCCCACAGAGTAACAGTAAAAGCCATGCTTCATCCAGCCCTGTCAGTGTCAACAGCAGAGATGTACAGAGGGGCTGTCAGATTGCACAGCTTTGTGCACTTCCAAAAGCCACACCCAAACTCCAGTTATCACATCCAAAGTCAAATTGCTCTCAGGAACCATGTGAAGAAACCAAGAGGATAATCAAACACAGTTTTTGTAACCATAACTCTTGAAAAAGGACATACAAAGGGGCTCTGCAAACAGTGAGCCATGTTTGTGCCTTTGGGCTGGCAACCAAAGTCACAACCACTTTGCAGCTCCCTGTATAAAGCTTGCTCTGGCTTCTCATTGCATAAGGGTACCTGTTGCAAGAGGTTACAAGCAATCTGCAAAACAGTGGACTCAAATATTCCTGATTCCTGTGGCAGATTGATTGAACTGAGAAGGCTGCTTGCAACCCATGACCAGTGAGTTACAGCCTGAAAAAGTACTGACATGTTTTGCAGAGAGTTGCTTTAAGGGGTGCAGTGACCAGTTCTGCAGTAGGAGAGAGATGAGTCAGGTACGCTTGTAAAGAAATAAAAAGGTCTATCTACATTTCAGTTAAATAAAGAAATAAATTCCCCTTTAGTCTAAGAAGTATCAATACATATGAAATTAACAGTTTTCAAGGCTCCAACAACAACAGTCAAAATAATTTCTATGTTAATTATCATAGCAGTGAAAGTCATATGCAGCACCTTCTGCTGCTTTTGTTTTACACTCACTTTCTGGCAACCTGGGTAAGTAACCTCTACTTCCCCTGATTCTTCAGCCAAGGGTTTCCTTTTACAGATGTAGCCAAATTTCATTTCACAGGCACTGTCAGCCCAGGATCCATCCTGAGTATGGTAGGAATAAACAACAGAGAGAAGTGAAAGCTAAAGAAAATTCAGATCCAACAAGAATATGCATTGTCCTCAGAAAGAACCCTTCTCTTTTCATGGTTGTGAGACTGTTTCAGGTCTCTTCCTTGCCTTACTTTTTCTCCCAAATCCCCAAATAAAGACAGTGAGGGTCACATTTCCTCAGAGGTGTGAAAATGAGGGTTGGATCTATTAAAGATTCAGTAGCTGATGAGAGCAAGAAGGAAACATGCTGTTCCACTCTCTTCTCACCACCATAGTATCTATTATGTTCATATAACCAGATGACAACAGCAAGGAAATGCTGGATAAACTAGACATAAAATATAAAAAAATCTTTTTTCCACTGCATTATATGTCTTTTTATGCTGAGTGTAAAACAAGAGACATTTTTTTAACTGATTTTTGTGCCTCTACTAATATGAGCCTCCAAAGTAGCTCTAAAAGCATATATTTTAGTTGTTTTAGAGGAAAAATGAAAAATTCCCTGCTTCAAGACTCTATACCACTATGATCAGTTATGTTAAATGTGGATGATGAGTTATTTCAACCAATTTCAGATGGAAACTGTTGCAGAGAAGACCAAGTCTCCATGCAGTGAACTGCTTCTGGTGCTCCATCATACACCCTCCTAGATCTGGTCTCCAGTCTCCCTCCACACTAAGATATCTTGAATTAAAACATGTTCGTAAATACTTTTAAAACCACAATCCTTTTTTTTTCTTTTTAATCATGGATGTTTTCCTTTTGGGGGGCTCAAAGAACAGAAGAAAGCATAAGAGTGGAGGAGGGATTTTTACCTCTCCCTTCATACGGATGCAGTCTGCCTTATTCCATGTGTGGGTTGGCTCTCCATGATGCCATTTGGTATAAGTCACAGGTGTGTCATCACTCCATTCAAAATACATTTGAACTCTGAAGTCATTTAGACCAATCCACAGCTCATCATCTGATTCTGGGAACACAAAGTTAATAGTAGGTATGGGGATGTCTTAAAACGGAACAATGACAACTCACACCCCTTTTCGACTGAAGAAGAACTTTTTTATTAAAAAAAAATTAAGATCCCGGTTACAATGATTAAATGAATAACAGCAAAAAAGATAATTTCAGATTAAGAAAAAAGTGACCTGCAGGAATACTCACTGTACCCAAGCTGGGACACTGTAAAACTGTACTCTTCAATATTATGAATGCTCGCCAGATCTCCTTCTTCTTTTCTACAGGAAGACTGAGCTTCTTTCCATATTTTTGGTCTTCTATAAATTCTGTAGCAATGACCTGCATAGGGCACCCATTCCCTGGGGCACTTAAAAGGCTTTAAGTCACCTAAAAAAATTGATGTCAAACAATTAATGAGCAGTCCTGTGCAGTGCTTTATTTTCATCAAAAGGAAAATGACCTGTACTGACATGAATTTGTAGTACTGGAGCACATACTGGCAGAGGAGAGAAGCCAAAGTCTGAGGGTTACAAAGATTACAAAACAATTTTTTCTCTCCAAGATGTGCTGGAAGCTACCAAAAAAACCTTTTTTACAGGATTAAATAAGTACTGAGTAAATTGGCATGCAAACTTGCAGGGCACAAATCCATGTTAAATCCCCCTCAGTGAGGCTCTGGGTACAGCCATGTTTTACAGAAAATAGCCTCTTTTCCTACTCAGGAACTCTATCTTGTTGAATTTGTAGATTTTGTCTCTTTTTTTCTCTGGAAACAGCAGGGGCTCAGGAGTTCCTGCACAGCCCAAATCCTATATAAGCGAGTCCAGACACATTTATGCCACACAAGTGTCAGAAATCCCAGCTGCACAGAAATGCTGCACACTTTGTTCAGCACTTCTTTCATGGAGTGAATGGTGGGGAGCCACCTTCCACTGCTTGGAAAGTTCACATGATCTGCACCTACACAGGAAACTGAAGAGGGGCGGATATGCGCCCAACACTGATGTGTGATCAGCCACGTGATCCAATCCTCCCTGAACATGGTTTTGAACTGGGCAAACTTGTATGCCCTTAACCAACATCCAGGCTTGGTTTGGAGGTTAACATAGGTAAGAAATCATTCCAAGTGTGGCCAGAATGTGCAGGATATATACGGGCCATGCATCCCCGTGATTTTTCCTGAATAGAACAAAAAGCATCAGAGACAGAAGGGGAGCATGAACTCTAGCAGAACGTATCTTAGAAGTATGTTTTAGAGCACAGGATATTCATCAGTATTTCATGGTCTGGATAACATGACTAAACACCTAATCCTGCCTTCTTTAGTACTCTGGGATCTTTTCAAAATTATGAACAACATTTGGGCATCATCTTTAAAACAAGCCAGAAAATTAGTCTTCTCAGTATTTGACCCAGGTCATCAAGCGTGATCCTTTTGTTTTAACAATATATTGTCATTTCATATACAGTATCCTCCCAGTGTTTCTCACTGACTGTAAAAATAGCCTTAGTTTTTGACCAACATACCTGGGGCAAGAGTGGAAGGATCCAAGGAGTTGTTTCTCTTTTGGCAGATATATCCCAGTTTCCGATCACACACCTGGTTTTCCCATTTGCCATTCCTACCTTGGAAGGTCCCACATATTTTTCCAGATTCCACAGAAGGGTTTCCTTTAAAAAAGAGGCACAGAATCCTTCTATTAACACTGAATTTTTTCACCTCTTAACAGGAAGGAATGTACAAGACTTTTGCAGCTGCAAAGCCACTGGAGTATTAATCTTTAGAGTAATAATTTCCAAGAGACATGAGAAGGGAATATCACTGGGATGGTCAAGAGGGCTGACACTTCAAACTTGAGATTTGTCCCTCTTCCCTTATGTGCTGCTGAAGAAGAAATTCAGTGATTTGAAGAACAGCAGCATATAGAAAAAAAAGTTTTATAAAAGTTCATCTAAGACAAAATTCCTTATGGAATCATAGTATTGCAAACAACTCAAGATCCTTTACTGTTTAATACTGGACTTGAAATATGTATTTAATTCCTCAAGAGTGCTCGCCCTTGGATTTCCTTGTAGTCGCAAGTGTTATTATGAAAACAAGTAACATGACAACATGCAAGATGATGACTCAGGTTCTAAGAAAAGAGTGGAAACTTACTAAGATAAAGTACATCAAATAAATGTCATAAACATCAACTGAGAAGAATAGAAAATATTTTATGCTGTTTCTCTTTATTTATTTTCTCTCTTCCTTACATTCTGTTTATGTCATTTGTCATGAGGTGTTTTTATTTGAATTGAATAATATGCCTGAAGAGAAAATTGTAGATGGAAAAAATAGAATGAGGTATAGATATTTATTTTCAACTGTTTTCTTGGATAAACTATCTGCTTTTTCTGAGAATTCAGAATTAATAACAATCTATCTCTGGTATGACCCCTACTACTGTAATATCCTACCTTTCCCATAATTCCCTGTAACCTGTGACAATTCTATGAAACCAAAGAAATTAGCTAACAAAAATTTGGTGAAGGAGAGGAGAGGGGAGGGGAGCAGAAGGGAGGGAAGAAAAAGGAAGAGGAAGGAGAGAGGAGGGGAGGGAAAGAGAAATTTTGGTCCAGATGCTGTTCATCATCTAATAACAGTGCAATTACCTGGAGCCCAGTTCAGGTATCTGAAAGGACTGCCCCCAGTCCACCGCCAGCCACTGTCAAGGGCACTGTAGAGACCAGTCCAGAGCTTTGCATTGATGCCCAGGTCACTAGTGAGCCCTAAACAGCCAAAAGAAGCAATCAGTCAAGTTACTCAGTGCCTCAGATTTTGTAAGCTACTTAAGAAAACTGAAAATAATATTTTTAAAGCATGAGGGTAAAAGTGTCATACGAAGTATCTATTTTTGTAATATAGATTAGATTATTTCCATTATTTTAATATCTTTTTTGTGAGAAAAGGACATGCTCTTTTAAGAATGTTAATGAGACCTATTTTCGCAAGGCAAACATAAATATCCATGTTAGAGCTGTTGGAGCTGACCTACATTTTAAACAAAGCATTATTTTTAATTTTTTTTTTTATTTACCTAATAAATACATTTCTTCACGAAGGTCTGTGATACTTAATAATTCTGCATTCTGCTGCTGGCAGCTTTTTCTTGCTTGGTGCCATGTCAAAAGTGACTCCGAGTTTATCTGATAGCGGGTTGCTGTCACAGGATTTGTTTTCCAAAGATTATTGTGGGTGGTGTCTATAAAAAATGATAGCAGCAATTTGACAAAATAATCATATTTGCTAACTCAGAAAGTAAAATCTTTGTTGCAGAATAAAACTATATAACCGTATGATTTGATAATTTTTAACATACATTTTTCCTCACTTAAATATGCTTTTTCTGTTAAATATTAATAATATATTAATCACATAAAGACTTATTTCACCTTACAAACAAGAGTCTTACCTTCAGACTCTTCTTATGCTCTCCCAGAACTCCCAACATGACAGAAATTATCATTTCCAAACAATCAGGCATGAAGTGAGGGTGAAGGGGTAGAGAATTTGTGCCAGGGTTATTGGAAAGCTGCGTTGGATGATTTGTAAGTATATGGAGCACTTGGGGACCCCTGGTGGCCTAGTGGTTAGCATGCAGGACTCTCACTGCTGCGACCACGGGTTCGAATCCCAAGTCCCCCGGGCAGATGGTAGCTCGTTAGCCCTGTGAGGCCATCCATCTATGAGAAGGTCACTCTAAACAAACCTACGTCCTGAGGACCTCACTGCCATTGTCCAAGCTTGCTTGGCCCCGGCAGATGAACCTTAGGATTAAAGGGTGGGCTCAGTTCAGCGCAGGCTGTGTCTCACCTAAAAAATCCATTGCGCAGGCTGGAAAGGTAAAAGACCTTTCCCCAAATCTTCGTTCGCGAAGACTGGCCATTATTATTATTATATGGAGCACTGGAGCACTGAAAGCAGGTGAAAGTCACTGCCTGTGTGCTGCACCTTTCCATTCACTACAGATCTCCTGTTCTCTCCTCCATCCTATGATGCACTACTGTGTCCTGCTTCCCTATGTCTCACCTTCCTCATCCATTGCACTTCTTTCTGCCTTTCATTTGTCCTGACTTTCTTCTCACCTACTCATAGGGATTTCCTCTTCCTTTTTTCGTCAGCCCCAGTCACCACTCTCAGAATATTCCCCATATATAGCAGTCTTAGGAGCACTGTAGAGCAGTGAGACTGAAGAGCAGATACTTCACTTAGCATTGTATACCTCACCAGTGAACTAGGCTAGACCAAATTCAGCTTGCTGTCCAATGCTACTTCCACATCCCAAGATTTTGACCATGTCAGTGGAGGAAACTTTTGCTTAACACCTTTCCTGAAATTTTTACAAATTACCTTTTAGTGGACAATTTCCAAACAAGTGGTCCTTATCAAAATCTGAAGAAGTTGCACACCAGAGAGAGTCTGCATCATCACTCCGAGGGATGCACTCAGCGTACCATTTACCCTTGAGCTTAAAAGGGAACACACACGGTGCACCAAAGGCATTTCCTCCCAGTGTATAGATATCTATGGAGAAAAGTATAAATCAATACTTCGAGTTGGTTTTAGATGTTCACCCAAGTGACACCCACAGGCAGCTCTCCACAGACACAGCTGAGTTGTGCAGAGCTCAACATATCAGTATTTTGTTACTCCAAACCTTTACAAGGCTGTTGTGCCAATCAGATATGACTATGGCAGAGTATTCAGAATTAAAACTCTCAAACGACACTTAATTGGGCCTCAAACTAATTTCTGTCTAATATCCTCATGTCACTGCTTTCTGGACTACTGTGTCAGAGGTCCCTGTGACTCAGCTTCTCCCATTGCATACCTACTTCTGTCCTTGAATGATGTCTACATTCTTTTTTTTTCTTTTTCCTTGTATGGTGGAAAAGATGTTGAAAGGAGATACCACAATATTTTTATTAGTCTTCATGAGAGGGAGTTATATCTTAAATTTGCAAGTGACTCTGCTAGGAAGTGACCCTGCCATTGCTATGCAATCTAATTTGCTGTTAGTGGTACAAAATTATGATAAGCTTCATTCCTGATGGACTAGTCGTAGGGTACTACAAAAATTTAATCCCTTGTTATTTAACTTCCCAACTTACCAGTGTCACAAAAAAAGCAGTTTGATCACTTGATGGCCACTCTATATAGCCCAAGATCCATAAAAATGTAGGAAATGGAGATCTGACTCTCCAATGGTTCTTTGTCAGAGTGTTAAGACTTATTGCATCCTAAACTATTAGGCACTGTTTCTCCTTTTGCTTTTTCCTACTTTTTCTTTTTACTGGGCCTGGGAAACACTAGGTAAATATTGTTAATGGTGGATTACATCTATGTTAACTGGAAATTAACTTCTTAGAGATAGCACATGATCAAATCAAGTAATAGCAACAATAAAAAGTAATACAACACAATCATCTCTTCTACAAATTGATCAGACATATTTTGAAACAGTCATGGATTTCCTTTTGCTGTTGCTGTACAAACAGAATTCCCATTCTTCCTTATGATTACATCATAGGTCTTTGTAATTTTATTCTATCATTCGAAAGAATTGCACTTAACAAGTTATGCAGAAATGTGTAGAGTTATGTTTGCCAAAAAGTATCCAGTTGTATTTGCCTTTCATTTCTACACCGCATTTGTAGCTATCTCGTCTACCGATATCACTGTAAGAAAATGGAGCTGTCAAGCAGACAGCAGAACACTCTATAGATAGGGGTAGTCAAGTTACCTAGAAATAGAGAGGAATTTTCAGTACTCACCCTCATAGTGCTGAGAGCACAAGCTGTCTGCAGTTCCATAGATTTTCCACCTGTTCCCTTTGCCTGATCCTTTGGACAGCCTGATTTTCTTCCCCTTCCCTTTGCCATAGTTGAGAAATAAATCCTTGCCATAGCTTGCAACTGTCTCATTTCTACATTCCCACCACTGGAGTTCATTTGTCCTGTTACAGGATTCCAAGGTGATGGCAGCCTCGTCGTCCTTCGTGAACACTCCCAGGCACAGCTTGAGTGCCATGCTCAGCAGCTGTTTGGCAGAGACCCACTTGAACTTCTGAAACTCATCGTGCTCATTACAGGTGGTAGTTATGACTGAGCTAGAGTTCTGGGCTTGGGCACAGAGCTTGCTATCTTCATTATAGATTGAAAATATTCCACTACCTATAAAATAAAATGATAATGCAAACATCTGAAGAGAGCTTTCTTAGGAGATAAAGTTAGTTAATACCTATGTGACACTCTGCTACCAAAAAAAAAAAATATATATATACTTCATGGAGAAAGAAATCAAGGGAGGTTAATCATCAGTGGGAAGGATATTCATGAAAATATTCTTAAAATGAAAACAACACAGAAGCTGAAAATACAGCTCTTTGAATAAAAATTACTCTTCTTTGCATTCCTCCTTAAAGCAGAGTGGTCTCAAAATGCATATCAAAAAAAACCTTTATTAAATTTCATAACTTCTTCAAAGTTCCACCACAGCATATTAAATAGGCTTTAATTCTTTAAGTAAGAGGACTTTTTGCTTTAAAGCTATTAAAAATGGTTTACATAACTCAAAATTAAACCATTTTTATATTTGGCCAGAATGACATAGTGGTTCTCAGCTCATCAAGAAAGTGGAGTATTTTTCATTTTTGGTTAATTATCTTGGAAATTTTTGGCAGCTGTGCAAAAAGTCATTTCTTCACAGAGTTTTATTTGTAAGTTTCTCGGGAGGGAACCCACAACTTGCAGCATCATCAGTTCTGGGCACAGTTAAGCTAAGTAAGTATCCTAAGTGCCATTAATAGCTACACTTGTAAATAGAAATGTGAGACACTGCACAGCAGGGTTTTGTTTCTTAAGACCAGCTTCAAAAAAAGGGCCACAACTTCAGCCTCCTCCAAATCTTGACTATTTTTGCAGCTCACTTTGCATCCCTTCACTTCTTTCTAAGTGACAGGCAACATCACCCAACTCACTCTGCAGTGCCATTGAGCTTTACCCAAGATTTCTTAATGGAATACTTAAGTGGGGCTTCATAACCCCTCCCATCTGGGAGCTGCCAGGTTTTCAGAGCTGTTGCTCTGTAAGTCTACAGACCAGAACAAGCTAGATGGCATTTCCCCTGGCACAGCTCTCCTGCTGCAGTGGTTCTTGAGAAGGTTGGCAGAGGATGGGTTAGAGTCAGCTTGGTTTCACCCAAAAGCATGCACAGAAGAAATTGTCCTGTAGTGGATTAGGTTGGCATTCAAGCTGCTGCCATCCAAGTGATAGCACGGAACTCCCAGAGTGCTCTACCTGGGAGCTTCCCAGGGGAACGGGGAAAGACACGGCATCATTTGTTTTCCTGTCAGCAGTAGGAGTGTGTGAAATCTGATGGACAGAAGTTTTTAAGGGCCTTCCTAAAGCTGTCAGCTTGGAAACAAAATTTCAATATGCAGTGATCGATATGTTGTGGTCTATATGAGATGTCTGAGAAACTTAAAGCACGCATCAGCCAGTAGTTCTGTGCATGCTGAGTCCGTGCCCTGTACTTCTGAGCTGTTCTAGCCCCCAATGGAGTAAATTGAGATCAGCTTTTGCCTGCATTCAGCTCGCTCACTTTCAAGAATCAGCACTGCCTGGGTTATGCCCACATCTGTAGGCATATTCCTGTCACTCGTACACCACCTTGAACACTGGGTTAAGGAAAGAGAATGCCTATGCAGATAACACCAAATTCCAGAGCTGAAGGAAATTGTTTCAAATTATATTCTGTGACTAGATTTAAATTCACTGCCCACCAAGAGGGATATTAAGAACCCATAAAGACGAACTTGAAAACCTCCACTCTCAGCAGAAGACCAACACTTACCAGATGTTTGAAGAGATGTACTAATGGACAGAAGGAAAATCAGGGTCAAGTAGACAGACATGGCCAAATATTTCGATCTTTTCTGCCCTTCACCTCGAATTGATGCTGAAGACCAAATCAGTGCCTTGCAAGAAAACCCCTCTGCGCTGAAGTGGATTTACAAACCCTTTTTAAGACCCAACAGATACAAGGAAGTTCTGAGCTTCAAATAAGGAACTGTGTCATGTCACATGAGTAATTTTGAAATAATTTATTAATGAATAAATTTTTCTTTCTAATCTAGTTTCTCTGCTGTATAAAAGTTTGCCATGGAAATATGAGATCTAATAGGTAACATTTTAGTGTGGATTTTTTAAGACATACCTTATAAGTCAGAACCATTATTTTTATAAAAAGGTGACATTAACATCTCTTTTCCAGAAATAAATGAAATAAGTAAAAAAGGAAAGAAAGATTTGTCTATATATATATAAAAAAAAAAAAAAGGAAAAAGCCAGAGTGCAATGCAGTACTGTAAAAAATTGACTGGGACACCATGCAAATCAAGTAACTATGACATTGGAATCAGAGGGAACCAGAATTTCCCATGTCTATAATTCCACAGAAAAGAGAAAAACTGTAGAAAATAGGATCTGTGCTCTTCAGGAGGCACCAATTCCTTCTTTGGTTCCATTTGTGACTATATGCAGGAGCAATGTACCAAACTGACAGCAGTGATTGAAGAAATTTGGAAAAGAAACCATACAATTCTAGGAAGAAGAGAACCTGAAACTGGAAAAGACTGGATTTTCAATTATTGCTAGTAAGGAAAACTAAACTGATAAGGAATACTGCCAGTTTTTTGTCCTACTGGTCTCTGAAAGTTTGCACCTCCTAAACTTCATACCCTTCAGGCATTCTGACAAAATTCTGAGGTTTACTTTGAAAAAGGTCTCTCCATGATAGGTAAAAGAGCTAGATAAACAGGGTATAGGGAAGAGAAAAGGCAGTTCTGTGGAAACTTTACATCCATTTTTGCTTATGGACTTCAAAGAATTTCATTTTCCCTATCTTTAGGAGAGGTTGGTGTGTGATACCTTCCCCAAAATTGTATTTGCAGCAAAATTGCTGCTGTTGCAGGCAAGGAAAACCCTGGACACCCACATGAAGATATGAAATCTTGCTTCTATTACTTTAACTCAGATGCAGACAAATGACCCACTGGGTTTAAAAAGGTACACAGGGAGTTACAGTAGAACAAAATTATAACAGAGAGAGAGAATAGTGGGACCTGAAGGCCAGCAGGCACAGCTAGAAAAAAGGCATTCAAAGAATGGGAACCTGAGAAGGATGCTGAGACCTGAGGAAAGTGGGAGAAAAGAGAGGGCTGCTCCACAAAGCAGCAGATGGTCAGTTACTCAGTAAGTTATAATGCGTATGCAAGGATGGCTGCACTGAGTCTGAAGTCAAGCATTCTGGTACTCCCCAACATGAGAGTGCTCTACAACCTCAGTTTTCCAACTTTCCTTGTTTCGTTGTTCAGGAGGTCCAGATGTGAAAATGGAAAAAAATACTCAGATTTATTATTTAGACAGGAGAAATGTGTCTTGTGGTTCTGCTGTATACAACATCGCAGGATCTCCAAAGCTACTGGGCATCAACAAGTACAATTACAACAGGAAAAATAAACTATTTGTGTTCTGAAGAAAGATCAGTGTTTGGTGAAGTACTGGTATTGACAATCTGTTGAGAGAAGCTGAGAAAGACTGAAACGTACTACAGGCAGCTTTATCTCAGTGTTTGCAGATTGCATCACAGCCCACAAAGTGGAAAAGAAAACCAGAGGACTGCAAAGATGCACTCCAGGATCTGCCCCTTGGCAAGACACAGCCTAACATTTTAGAAGTGGCAAGGAACAAAGACTGCTGGGTTTTGTGTTGAGTCAGCATTGTTCCTTTGACAATCTCTGCTCCCAGGCAGGAAGTTACATTCACAGTGTGCAAATTCACCACCTTTCTTCTGAAGTTCTAACTTTTTTGGAGAAAAGGGGAAACGAGAATTGAACATAAGGATTTCAAGAAATACAGCAATGTGCAAAGAGACAAAATTTTACACACTATTGAATATTGCCATCAAGTCATTCCTCAGCTGCCCACAGATATGCATGGCTGAGTCCATCCAGGTTCGTAACTCATTTTCAAAAACATTTATATTAAAATCCGAAAGTAATTTTGTGATCAATTAGCTGCTATAACCTGATTCAATCTGAAATCCCCACATGTAGCATAATCAGTTTCCAACATGGTGTAAAAATTTTAAAAAAAACCAAACAAACATACTCTAAACTTCATTAGAAACATTCTAGCCTAAAAAAAAAACTCAGAGAGTAACTTTCCATTTCTCTAGACAGACTCAAAACATACTGAAAGAGAAACATAAAGCACCTTGCACTTTCACATTATATTTTCATGCTACATAATCAACATTTTTTTTGCTTTCCTTTACCTAAACTGCCTGATCAAACATAAGAAATATTGGCAGCGTCTGATTATGGATATGAATTATTAGTGATCAGTTAAAAATTTCATTTGTTTTTCTATCAATCACTTATGCTTTATGTTGTTTATGAAGGAATTATTTTCCTTGTTTTTACAGCAAGAATATTTCAGAAAAGTGATAACCCAATTCCTCTATCAATGTATATAGATGCAACATACAGCCTGAAAACTCCCCTAAGTAGTGGCATCTACTCAGGAGACAAAATAAGAGATCACAATAACAACACCTCGGTTCTAAGGCAATGGATTGATCTCACTAGGAATAGCAGTCAGTAGCAGAAAATGGTTGAAAGAGTTGGTGAAGGATCAGAATATATAAAGTATCAAATTATAATGCATCCATGAGTCATATCCAATAAGACACATTTCTTTTTTTCAGTCAAATAGAGCAACATAGTTTCTCCATCTCAGCTACCAGGTAAAAGCCTTCCATTTAATCTTATGTTAATTAGATATTGGTTAAAGTATTCAAGCTTGTTTGTTTCTCTTTCATTCAAAAATTTCTATTAGGGTTTGTGTGAAGTGCTCATCTTCTGCTTACTACATGGAACTGTAATGATTTCCTGTGCTGTAAATGCCACTGCTTCCATGCTTTATCTTTTTAATGGGACATTTACTTCAATTCCATTGTATTGAAATAGGAGGGACAGCAAGCCATGCAGCTTACGTTTTCTCCTCTTCCAAAAATCTTTGTGGTCTTTTTCACTCACACTCTTTATAAAGTGAGCAAGCTAAGTAGCTCCATCTTCACAGTAGAGCTTTTTATTCGCAATCTCCTCTATTTTTTCTGTACCTGTTTGGACAGGAGAGCAGAACTGACACAGCATTTCACAGAACCAGCTACACCTACTGCCAGCTGTTAACTAGCATGGCATTTTTAATTCTCTTCAACTCAAAGATGATGGTGGATTTCAGGCAGTATAAAGCGGTGAATGAGCTCAGAATTATCCAGGCTCCAGTAGCTGGATTCTCTCCCTGATACTTTTTAGCAATGTATCTGGTAAGTATGGTAAAGAACCAGAAATGAGACATCCCCTCAATTTTTATCTTCTTTCCAACCATACCTTTGCATATATACATGGGATGAAATGTTACCTGGAAGAATCACTTGGTGAAACTTCTTTTGGGTAGAGACTGTATTTCTTTCCTCAACAGCCAGCACAGGGAGGTTGGCATTCTAGTCAGGGTCTCTAAGCCTTTCATTCTCCCATTCACATATCATTCTACCTGGCACTACCTCCCCACATAACTGAAACAACATTATCCTTAACATTATTAATCAGTCAGTCAGGAGCTTTCTGGCACACAAGCCACATCAGATAGTGTAAAGAACCATTAGAGGTACTGCTCCTTGAGAAAACATGCTTAAAAAACTGCAGCAATAGGAACAGAGCAAGGAAATAACCAGGAGAAAGGGAGCGGAGCCAGAGAAAAGGAGTTCTGAGACAAATTTTCCCATCTTACCTACACATGTATGTAACTTGAGATTTTTTACTTAAGCACTCAACTCACATTTTTGTTTTAGCTTTAAGCAGATAATCCTGGGAAAGATTCAGGAAAATATGGTTAATATAATACTTGGTCACAAGTTTTGGTGGAATGTCTCCACAGTGGTATCTTCTTTTTCACTTTATCCTCTTACAGTGTCTTATACAGACAAAACTATAAAATGAAAAACTATTTAAAAATGAAAGCTAGTTACTTTTTATTTCACAGAGCAAAACCTGAAGCCACAAAATCAAACCTTGTAAACCTTTGTGCAAGTGAGGAATCATGCATGATTCACATTTTACAGGATTTACAAAAATTAAGAATATAAACTCCACACTGGGGAATCTTAAGACTTCCATAAATAGTAGCTGATCTAGCCATTTTTGAGTAAATAAAATCAGTAGTAACTATTACATAAGTAAAGATAAATTGTTCTTGACTTGCTTGTTCTTGCAGCACACACCCCACAAACCTACGCTGCTTGAGAAGACATAGGAGAGCAGTACCAAATGCCATCACCACAACAGCTACCCAATGCTCCAAGAAACCCTCAGAACACATATAGGCAACATTCTTGCCCCTCCTCAGTAACTGTTGTGCTCATTAGAAGGAATTTTGGCCATGACCTTCATCACCTGTCACCAACAAAACCCATTTATGGCCAGCCAAAACTCAGGCAGTTAACATCAACCACACTTTTCCATTCCAGAGGCCTGCCCTCAGATTTTACCTGATTAAATCCTAGAATACATAAACTACAAGAACTACATACTTGGTTCTCTGTGTTGTGTGAAATTGTGGGAAGTGAAATATCATAAAGGGTTTTTTCCCCACATAGAAAGATGGTAGAATTAGAGAAATAGAGAGATGTTTGCTGAACAGCACTGAGCATCTGTTCATTGGCATGGTTTGAAATAAATCTGATACAAAAATTTGAAATCTTGTCAGCATTCCTCAACTGGAAGTTTTACTTCCTTTATTGCATCCATTTCTATTGTTCCATTTAATAGTCAACATTATCTCTTTTCTTAAGACCCACACTCACCAGTGTGATCATCAAATCCTGAGATATGAAATCCTGAGATATGAAATCTTACACCTTATACAATATCTAAAAGAAAGTAATTCCTTATATGACATCATACACACACTGAAACAGGCTACTACAGCAATTGCACATGAGAAATACCTTTGGCTTAATTCTAATTGCATACTTTTAGTAAAACAAGGCACATTTTATTTTATTACATTACATTTTATATTACACATTACATTACATTACAGTGTTGCATGTTCATTTCGTTCTATGTTGGTCACAAGATCCTTTGTGTCACCAGCTCCAGGAAATCCATCACTATTAAAATACAAATTGTTCTCAAAGCTGTCATTTGTTGGCAAGCAATTCTTTCTTCTTTTGTAGAAGAGATAGCCTGCAAGGCCACTTCCAGCTAGGAGGAGGAGAACAGCAATAACTACAGCTCCTGTTTTACCATGGTTCAGAATAAGAGCCTTCTTATCCGTTGTCATTGCTGAAAACAAATACAAAGAAATCAAGAGAATGCTACATACTCTTTATCTGATTACTGGAAACAATTTCTTTAGAATGCATGATATTTTAAGCAAAAGCACTTAATTTCAAAATAAAAAGAGACAAAGACAGCAGCATAAAATAAATTGATTTTAAGTTGTCAACATCTCATGCTTTATCACAAATTACTATTTTTTAAATCTGCATTTGCCACCAAATGGAGTATATTGTATAGTAGTATATACCACTAGGAAACAATATACTCCTAGGAATCAAGTATATCAGAAAATGTAAAAGACATAATACAGGATAGGATTTGTTCTGTTTATGATTTTATATGGGACTAGTTTTTGCCTACTTGAATGAAAATATTCTTACCCATTGTAGGTATTTCTGCTGGTGACATTTCAGTTGCTGGCAGCATTTCAGTTGCTGGCACTTGAAAATATTGAAAAACCATTATCTTTTTATATTATTAGGTTATTTATTTCTACATTATTTTTTTTCTATATTTGGAACATACTAAAAATCATGTCCAGATAAATATATGGTAATACAAGGCACTAAATACTTAAAACACTTTGGTTTAGTTTACACAAAGTTATATAAACCTAAGGCCCAGCACAATGGTCTAGCGTATTCTGGTCTCATATGTAGTCATTTACGTGAACTAGCAGAAAAGAAGAAACATCAAAAACTCCATGGAGACTGATCCAGACATCAGGGTAAAACCACAAGAAAATCTATACAGCATCTTCAGAATAAACATGGTCAAACGTAATCCTCAATATAATTACAAATTCTTACAGTATTTGTGACCTAAACATAGCAAGTATAATGAATTTGGTTTGCCAAGAGACCTTAATGGCTTACCTACGTAGACATTTGAAATCACTCATGAACTTCAGTTTCCCAGCAGATAACTAAACATCCAAACTAAAATGTTTGCAGCTCATTTAAAATTTCATTTTCTGGACCAAAAAAATCTGGCTTGCTGGGAAAACCGAACCACTGTTTAAAATCAAGATATGTATTTTCCCACGTGGACATAAAATTAGTCTATAACTAAATCTTCAATCAATGCATCATGTTTCATTCTAAAAAAGGTGAGCTCAGAAATTCAAATTATTTTTACCACTGAAATCTTCTCTGCAGTGCTGCCCAGTGACTGAACAGAGGCAGTGGGCACCAACTGAAACACGGGATGTTCCCTCTGAACATCAGGAAATGCCTTTTCATAACAAAGGTGACTGAACACTGGCACAGACTGACAAGGGAGGCTGTGAATTTGGATCCTTGGGTATATTCAAAACCCATCTGAACGTAGTCCTGGGCCACTGGCTATAGGTGTCCCTCTTTGAGAAGGGGGTTGGACCAGATGACCTCCAGAAGTCCTTTCTAGCCTCAGCTGTTTTGTGGTTCTGGGGTTTTGTGAAGATACCTTATGTCCAAAAGCACAGTGTAAAAACAGTCTCAGAAATGCAAGAAGGAATAGGAGGGAAAAACTGACGTTAGGTAAACTTTGGTTGCATTGCTTCATTTGATTTGACAATTTTTGGAATATTATAACATAGACACTTCTTCCTTGTTCTTCGCCAAGAACTGTTGATTGACCAAGTTTGGTGTAGCACTGATAATGTATGGTATGCACATTGCTCTTGAGTTTGATATGAGGTGACTGCTTGCTAAACTTACCTACGTGTTAAACAAGCAGCATATTAAGGGATATGAATCTACCATTCCCAAAAAATGAGAGTGAGACACCATGAACACTATAAAGAATCATAGAATGGTTTAGGTTGGAAAGGACCTTGAAGATCTCCTAGTTCTAAACCCCCTGCCATGGACAGGGACACCTTCCATTAGGTAAGGTTACTCAAAGCCCCATCCAAACCAGCCCTGAACGCCTCCAGGGATGGGGCATCCACAACTTATCTAGACAGCTTGTTCCAGTGTCTCACCACCCTCAAAGTGAAGAATTTCTTCCTAAAATCTGATGTAAAGCCATTATCCTTTGTCCTGTCAATACAGACCCTTGTAAAAGTCCCTCTCCAGCTCTCTTGTGGACCCCCTTTGGGTACTGGAAGGTGCTATAAGGTCTCCCCAGAGCCTTCTCTTCTCCAGGCTAAATAACTCCTCACTTACAAATAAAAATAGATAGTTTATGGAATAAACCTGCTACAGAATTTCGAATTACTCTGGTAAAAATTATCTCAATACATGGAACAGAAAATAGCATCTATTCAGTGGGAATACTTCAGTCCTTATTTTGTGCTTCAGTCTCTTCAGAAAACAGCAAACATAACCAGCCACAGCAAGGACAGCTCAGTAAAACCAGGCTTCTAAAATCCCATAGTCTATAGCTATTTAATAATTTGTTTAAATTCTGCAAAGGTAACATTGTCACAGTTCTGCAAAACTGTGCCAAGAAAAGCTGCATATATGTGACAATGTAGGACTAGATTGTGGCCTGTTCTTGAGTGAATGACTATATAGTCCTTGCAGTGACACTGACATTGGCTGAATCCATGGCATTCCAGATCAGTAAGCTAGACTGGCTGAAGCTAATTCTAGAAAAAAATAACTAGCTTTCATCTGCTTCAGCATGAAATGGCTCAGCATCAAAACTGGTAAATGCCAGTACCAGCACAAACAGCTGAATTAAATGGTCAAAAAGGAATGATTTTAACACTGGTTACCTACATCTATGAATATTCTAGATAGAGAATGAAAATAAAGTGCCTGTTTTTTGTCAATCACAGTGTAAAAAGACAGATAAGTAAACTCTGAATGGGTGGTTATATCAGATAGTTTGCAGTATTTCCTGTAGAAGATACAGTCATTATTACAAGAATTTGAGTAAGCAAGAATAATTTTACGAGAGCACATTTATAGAAAGGACAGCAGAATTTCTCTCATTTCCAGGACTGTAAAGGAAATGAGTATATTTCAGCTACTACATGCATTTCACTCTTCTCAGTAAACATTAGTAAGAGATTTTGATATTGCAATATATGCCGAAAGAAATTATTATGATGCCTTTTAGGAACACGGGTGCACTAGCTGTGAAATTTGCACATTCAGTTATTTCAGGACATTTTCAGTTTAGCGCTCAAACTATGTTACTTGCTTTGTGTTCTCCTGTTGTGAAAAGATGAATGAATGAAAAACAGAGACAAAAGATCCCAAACTGTTAATTAATTCTCAGTTCATAATTATTCAAATCACAGAAACAGTACTTCATACTCAGAAAATGAATGCATATGAGAGTGCATGCCAGAGGGAAATAAGCAAAATGTACTTCCTGGGTGGAGCAGAGGGGATACCCTGAGGAACGTGTTTTCATATAGATGAAACAAATTTGTGTATGCAAGGCACGGTACTTACACTGTGATTACTTAACCATTATCCATAAAGAACATGCAAACTCCTTAAGTGCATACACTAGGTACAGTTAAAATACAAATGTGTTCCTTTAAAAGCAATTCTAAAGAGACTCGAGCACTGGTCAGAACTTCAACTTACTGACAAAAGTTACTCTTTTTGTTGGCATGCAAATGTGCATCATTTGGCATTTTAAAAAACTCAAACCAGCCATCTAAAATGCATTGTGTGTAATGGCCATGTATTAATACTAATGTACAAGGAGCATACTCCATACAAAAAACAAATTCATAAATGCAGCACTTACTTTTTGGCTTTTTACAAACATAGCCTTTGTAGGAAGAGCAATAGATATTATTCCAGTACCCAGAGTCTGCGTACATTTCAACACAGTGCTCGTTTTCTTGAGGAGAAGGTTCTCCTACATTCCAGTTGACAAAATTCACTGCAGTGTTGTCTAGCCACAGCCATTCTCCTGATGAAAAAATATAGGGAAAAAAGATAAAATTAATTTCCTTATTGACATCTTCACATTCTCCACATTTATTGCCTTCTGAAGAAATTTATCTGTTGCCACTATGGGAGACAAACCACTAGACCATTTACATTCTTGTTCTGACACATGTTGCCACTAAGTTTTTATGCAAATTTTTTTTAAAATAGCAGACCAATCTGGCTTATAATGTTACAAAGGGAAAGCAGTTTAAAGTATCTCCCACAATTTATTGCAATGGTGTAACGTAAATTATTTACTCAGTTTATAGAAACAACTGATATCAAAATATAACTTAGCTTCACCAGAATGCTCTTTATTTCAGTAATTTGTAGGGAGGTTTTGTGTTACTCTTTTCAAAGCCTACACTGAAATCTTTCTAAGTCCAATTTTCTTTTCAGTTTCTGCTCCTTTCCACAAGCTTTACACACAGAATTTTCCTTTTTATAGGTCTGCTTCAAAAATCTTGTGATCGCTGTTGTACAGCTATGCTGGGACTTTCTGTCTCTTCCTTCCTGTTCCTTTTTTCTTTCTTTCTTTTAATAGGGATATTTATTTAGAATAAATGTGCCCCTTGTGACTCCAAGTTTTACTCAAGTAAATTCTTAGACTCAGCATGAAAGCTGTATTCTGTTTTCTTACAAGATTCTACATATTTTGTGTTTATTTGTTTGTTTTTAAATTCCTGCCACTCTTTGTGTCATAATATGACATCTAGATACAATCTGGATATGTACATGAAGATATGAAATTTAGTTATGCAGTTATGCTGAAATCACTATAATCATTATCTAGTGATATAATGAAGAGCTAAAGCAGCTCTTGTGTTTATGATTACTCTAAGAACTGTATTGTTCCGCACAGCTCTAGAAGCACTTTAAAAACCTGTTTTGTGTCAATTAACCACATGAGTAAACCCCAGCTTTTCTTTGTGTGTCATGCCTATAAATCACTACTTTCAAATTCTTTCTTCTACTGAAAACTTTCACTTTTCCTGGTTAAGATTCACTTAATGTAACTGAATACTTGTCTTCTCCCTAAGCAGTTTGTCACTGAAGTGCTTGAGTAGGCAGTTGTTAAAATCCCCTCCAGAACTCAAGAAAACCCCACCTCAAATCACTTGAACTATTCTGCAGCCCTGCCTCTGACAGTTATACTGGAAATTTTAGCCTGAACATTGCAAGACTGAAATAACTTTTAAGTCTACCATAAAGACAGAAGTATCTATTTAGTTGAATACTAATTGTATTAATGAAAATGTAATAATCAGCAAATGTAGAATTTAATTAAAGCAGCCTGTTTTCTATTCTGTCTTGCTTTACCCTCCCTAAAGTGAGGCAGAAAATATAAAAACTTGTGATACACAATTCCAAAGACCTGAACAATTCCATCTTCGAAGAGAAGCTGTTCTGAGGGCCAGCTGTAACTAAAGTGAGAGACTAGTGGTTCCAGGATGGTGATTCCAAAGACTAGAGGTGAAGTTAGTCCCATTATTCTGTAGCTCAAAAAATGAAGTATCTCAATGAAAAGCACATGGGTTCAGGGCCTCTTCATGTTTGAGAGGAACCATGGCTCAACTCCCAGTATGGTCCTGTCTCTACTCTGCTATATGCTCCTTTGTGCCTTACTTTGTTATGAATTACTTTTCTTCCTCTAAAATGAAGTTTCTGTACCTGGTCTTTCTGTTACATATTATTGGTTATCACTTGACTGAAGTTGACCAGCTTCTCCTGTGAGGATAATACATTACCTTTTCTAATTTCACCATTTAAGTATTACAGAAGTATAATGTGAAATTTTCAACACTTATGTCAAACAGCTTGTGGCAATTATTCACTAAACAAAAAGATGTCAAAATTAAAGAAATTACCATCCACATTTCTGTACATTCCTGTCCAAAAAGTTGATGTTTTCCCTTCAAGGGGTTCAATGCTGTAGGTGAGAAAGTTGGCTTCAGCTGAATCTTCAACTGAGACCAAAGAGGCACCTGGGAGACACAGGGGAAGAAAAATCTCTTAGAAATATCAGTATCACAGTGAAAAGCATTCTTATTGTCCTGTCAATATATGAGTTCATGAGAACCCAGGAATGAACTTGAGTACCAGCAGAGAGAGGGAGAGTCTTATCCAGGTCTATGTGTCTATATTTGACATGGGTTTCACTGGTAGGTTTATTATCAGCAAAGGCCTAGGGTGCAATTCACCTGATTTATGTCAAGATATACTTCTAGTGAAGAAAAATCTATATTCCGTTCCACTGGCAAAAAATGAACAAGATCTTTGCATAATCTAATGGGAGGTCAGACACCAAAGTCACATTGCCACCAATGCTATCAGCAACAATGCTACAGACATATGAAGCCCAGCATAACAAAATTTGCATCCCTTTACCAGAGAAAGAGGTTGAGAGAATGAAACTGTATAACAACCCTAGTTCACTAATAGATTATCCAGCCTAGAGAGCTATAGCTTTCATTACAGTGGCATAAAACTGCAATAATCAAGGGAGAAATTAGATCAAGAATAAAAAAGATATAAAATTCCATTAAAATAAGCACTAGTGATTGCTGTGAATGAGGCTGTCTACCTCCTATCAGGGTCAAAGTACAAATTTTCCACTTTCATGATCTCCACTCCAGGCCAAAAAGCTCCTCACGTGCCTGGTCCCATATGCGTGTCTTTGGTAGACCGCTATTTTCCATTACCTCCCAAATTAAGGCAATAATTGGATGCAACTTTCTTCTCCAACACTTGGACCATCCTTGAAATCACAAAAACCGCATATCACATGTTCGGCTTCCCACAGAGAGGAAAAACAAGTCAGAAAGATGTGCTGGTTAAGGAGGATACTCACCTAGTCGAAGACATTCTAAAGATGCCTGGGCCCAGTTTCTTGTAGATGAAGATTCAAAGTAGTAACAATGACCTCGGAAAGGGACCCAAGACCTGTGCCCTTCTGATTCAGGGCATTTTCCTGGAAGTTGAGGGGGCTCGGTGGGAGCTTGCACTGTTTAAAAAAAGTTAAAAAAATATATGACTAGTCCCTAACATTCATTGCCTCTTGATTTTTGAGGGGTTTTATTGGCATGCTTACTCAATAGCAGAATGACAGGACAATTATCTTTGAAAAATATATCTAACATTGTTGTTGGCAAGTGATAGCTATTCACAGTCCCACTAACCCTTTCTTACTATGTGTTTGCCCTCATTTTAGGGTAGCCTACCCCATCCAATCTAAGTAAATTTTAATGATTTCTATTTAACTCTAGAAATAAAACCTGGCATATCTGAAGAGATACTGATTGCAGTATCAGATTGAAGTTCTTACCGTCGGATCTTTTGCAAACAGAGAAGTAACTTTCATTGCAGAATCCTGTCTTCCAGGCTCCAGAAATGTCTAGATAGACACAGCCTATTTTCTGCTTTGGCTCCCCTTCAGCCCATTTGGTATACTTCATCCTCCAGTTATCAATCCACTCATAACTCCCACCAGTCTAAGAACAAAACACATTAACTGGAATGATTAAACTCTAAGCATTAACCGTTCTTTCATCAGTCAAATGCCTGTCTATGTAGTACCTTGTGCCAGAAGGTTGGGGTTTTTTTTTAGAAATCAAGAACTAATACTAATGGCTCCATCTTTGAAACTTTTGTTGTGACAAGCAGCAATTCATTGAGAAATATAGCAGTGCAACAAATGTTTTTCAGCAGAAGGAAATGCAGAGTAGGTGACATTGAGTTAATTCTGAACTTTTAATGTGGAACTAATAAGAATTTCATTTAAAATAATTTGTGGGAGCGAAATTCGGATGACTAATTTATGTACTATCTGTTTCCCCACAAATTTCAAGACACGTCGATTATTTTAACTTGAAGTGCATTTAAAACTGTAATCATTTTCCACCAAAGCTGGTGAACTCAGTGATTCATCCTGTTGATTAATGTTAGGGGAATCTTTTGGGTTTTAGGAAGTGGTGTGTTATGCTCAATCATTTGTTTTTTTCATGTGCTCAGCCAAATGGAGTGAGTGTGGGATAAGTGTCTGTGCCAAGAAGAAAAAGCGTTGTATTTTAACATGCAGAAAGTATCAAAATATTGAAGAACTGGGAGAGGGGAGACAAATAAAATTAAACTAGGTAAACCAAGTAATTATTTTGCTAATTATCCTAAAAATGTTTAAATAGTCATAGTAAGACCACCTTATTATATTTCTCAAAATTAGGTATTTTATTTAAAATAAGTGTTTTACTGTGTACATCTTAAAACATGTGGATTTTATACCAAATAGACCATTATACAAAGAGATATTTCAAGATCATAGCCTAAAATATCTTATTTGGAAGTGCACATAGTGGAATATTACAGAAATAGCATGGAAAGCATGTGTAATATATACAATTTAATCATATTAATAGAAGAGGCTGGTGAGGCCACACCTGGAGTACTGTGTCCAGTTCTGGGCTCCTCAGTTCAGGAAGGATATTGAGGTGCTGGAGCAGGTCCAGAGGAGAGCAACAAGGCTGGTGAAGGGACTCGAGTACAAGTCCTGTGAGGAGAGGTTGAGGGAGCTGGGGCTGTTCAGCCTGGAGAAGAGGAGGCTCAGGGGAGACCTCATCACTCTCTACAACTACTTGAAAGGAGGTTGTAGCCAGGTGGGGGTTGGTCTCTTCTCCCAGGCAACTATCAGTTAGACAAGAGGGCATGGTCTTAAGCTATGCCAGGGGAGGTTTAGGTTAGGTATTAGGAAGAACTTCTTTACAGAGAGGGTAATCAGCAATTGGAATGGGCTGCCCAGGGAAGTGGTGGATTCTCCGTCCCTGGAGGTTTTTAAGATGAGACTGGATGTGGCACTTAGTGCCATGGTCTAGTAACCACAGCAGAAGTGGATCAATGGTTGGACTTGATGATCTCAGAGGTCCCTTCCAACCTGGTTGATTCTATGATTCTATGAATTCTGATCCATAATACAGAAAAGTATTTAGGACCAATATGTAAACAATTAGTTTAACGTTCTTACCACATTACTATTTAGACCAATCCACATAGGCACCCCATATTTTAATATCTTCAGCCACAGGAATGAATGACTGTAGGGGTCTAAGATGCTGGAAAGGTCAAACTGATCACGTTTGCAGTTTTTTTGAGCATCCTCCCATGTCATTTTGGTATGGATGAACACATAACTGCTGTTACCATAACGGACAAGGTTGGATGGAGATAAGCTTGTAGAAGGCAGAAACGCAGCATCTGTAAAATAAAGGATAAAAAAAGACCGATATACTTGTTCAAAAGGGGATTATGATTTCGAGTGGTTTCAAATAAAATTAAAAAAAGATCTTCTTTCTTGATTTCATATTCCCTGACTTATAATCAGCATGGGTTAGATGCACTGTTCTTTAAGCCAGCAGTAGTAGTAAAAATCAATTACAAAGCTGTAGAAAGGAAAAGAGCTGCTTAAAGCAATCACTTATAAGCAGTAAAGGAGCATTCTGTATAGTTCTCAAGAATAGGATTGCTGAAATGATTCATAATTAGTTCATAATTTCTTTAAAAAATATTTTTCATCAAATGAAAGGTTTTGCAGAAACTGTGTTGTTTTCCAGGTATTTTTTGTGCCCAAGAAATTAAAAACTTCACAATAGACCACTTCTTAAAAATCAATCATATACTTAGAGGTTTTCAGTGCTTTATAGTCTCTTTTTTTGGAGGTGATTTCACTCAACTTCAGTGCAGATGAGTTACGGTGTCACTCCAGACAGTTCATGCTACGTGTACAAACAAGTATTTTCCAAAACATGTTTTGAAAGCCAGTATATTAAGAAAATGACAAAATCATGGAACAAAAGTCATACCAAAGATACAGATACAAATTCCAGCTCAGGAAGATAGCAACACAGCAGTTGCTGGGAAGGGTCAGGTGAGAGTAATGACTAACTGGACCTCTGACACATATGACCCTCGTGTTCCTGCCTGAAGAACAATTTGTGCATTTATCTTTATTGGAAGTGAAATTATGTTGAAATTCAGACAGCTAAGCAATTCCTTGAAAAAAACATGAGGTGTGACTGTGTTTTAACTAAAATGACAAGTACCTGCATCAATTTGGCATATATATCCTCTGCTGTTATCACAACTCAGATCAGCCCACTTTCCTGCTTCCTTAATAGGATTGTTTCTCATGACAACACAATCAGCCTCGAAGCAAAAAGATATAAAATCAGTTACTAATAGCTAGAAAAAGCAAATACAAAACTTTTTCTCCCTTTTACATTTTCAGACACAAATAATACTGTAATTTTACTTTCATATCTTTGTAACATTTAAGAACAGAGGTTTTATGATGTGGAAGTTCTATTCCTCTTACACTTCACAGATTGCTTAATGTTGCTTTCTCTTGCACAACACTGGGGTGAGTAAGCAGACCAGAGAAACTGCAGTATTCTCAATCTCCAGGCATATAGCATGGAGAGGAGTCACAGATAATTGAAAGAGAAATGAGATCAATTATTATAGAAAAGACTGATTAACTTTGCCCCAGAAAAAACCCTGGACCCTCAATGAACAATGCATCATTTCAGACATATCAGCCTCTTCGAATTTATTGTTGCAAGCTGTAATAGTACACTCAGCAGTTAGAATGGCTCCTGCCCAAAGGCAGCCATTTATTTGTCAGTACCACCCTCACAAGGACATTTCAGCTTCAGAACCTCAGAACCAAGCTTAGCACATATTAAACAAATACTGATGAATGCAAAAACCTGCATGGGTACAATGGTTTTGTGCAATGAAGCATACATATTTATTTTATTCTATTTACTTGTTCACTTTTTTCTGTCCAGGAGGAGATGCACAGATAAATACTTCACTTGCAAGTGAAAAGTGTTGAGATTTAAATCTTTCAAACTGAACAGTTGCATAGTATTTTGTTAACTATAATAACATTTTGTGCAAAGATCAAGCAAACTTAAAAATAAATCTGAAATTTATAAAATAGGGACTTAATAAGTTTTCATGTAAGACTTCATAGAAATCCTACTACTTTACATAAAAAGAGAAAATCATACATTGTTATTTTCAGAAGTGACATTTTAAAGATATTTTCTTTTAAACTCCAAATTCTCCCTGTTTTCTTCCTCCCTTAGAGACAAGAAGTTCACAGGTGATACTTTCAAAAACAGGAAAAAGGATATTATACATCAAAATAAGATTTCTACATTGAAAATGGCAGTCAAGAGAAATAGAGCTAGTACTATAATGTGCTGTAGTTCCAGAGTAGAGAACTATCTAAACATGTAAGATCAGAGATAGGAACTCTGTGACCTATCAGATCAGTTTGTTTGACAGGGAAATAGGGGAAGTGACTTTCGACTGGTTTTGTTTTTCTTTTTTTTCTTGTAACAACTGAATGGACGTCTTTTTATAGACTCGTGCCCTTCCTGCAAATGTGACTGACAGAATGTGCCTATTTGCTTCTATGTGAGACACCCCTCTTTGAGAGAAAAGTCTGTAAATGCCCCCTTGCAAGTTACACGCCAGCTGAGAAACCTGCAAAGTTCAGTCACAACTGTAACCTTCATGGATGCAGAGAACTGAAAACTGAAGCAAGTCTTGTATGAGCACCCCATGGATCCTGTCACCAACTGATATAGCAACTGCACAAGGGCTCAAAACCACTCACTCTACTTGGATTTATGTCTGACATGTATAAAAGTATGAAAGTAGTGAGACAAGGAGGAACATGTTTGAAATCACAAAAAATGCGTAACGGTAATCTGAAGCAAGATGGATGTTGGTCTCTTCTCTCCAGTAACAAGTGATAGGACAAGAGCAAATGACCTCAAGTTGTGCAAAGGGATTGGCACAACTAGATTGGATATTAGGAAAAATTTCATTATCAAAGCAGTCGTCAAGCACTCGAACAGGCTGCCCGGGGAAAAGTGGTTGAGTCACCATCCCTGGAGATATTTAAAAGATGTGTATGTGTGGCACTTAAAGACATGGTTTGGTGGTGCTGGGTTAGCAGTTGGACTTGATGATCTTAGAATTTTTACAAATCTAAGTGATTCTATGATTCTGTAAAATCAAATTTCAGTGAACAATTTGTAATTGTTATTTACCTGGCCATCATATGAGTATGAATTCCCATGTCCTGATGGGAAGCCTTTGGCCCAGTTTGTAAAGTAAACTCCTGTTCCATCTGTCCAGAGGAACCTCATTTCATGATTTATATCATTTAATCCAATCCATGTATCTGTATCAAAATCTTTCATATGAAAGGTGAGGAAAGCTAGAGTAGAAAAAAAGGCAAAGAGGAATAATTTTAATGAAGGACAATTTAAATATTTGGCCTCAGTGAGATCAGTGATATTGAATATGTTTTCTGAAATACATAGCATGCCATTGTTCTCAACACAAGAAGGTAAGATGAAAAGAAGGTGACTTTTGAGTTTGATGAACAGGAAAACAGATATATAACTGTGGCTTTGGGCAAAATACTTCAGCTAAGTACCTAACCTGTTACTGGGACAAATCCCAAAAGCATGACAGAAGTGGTTTTTATAATGTTACAAGGCACTTTTGAATCCCGTTCCCACTATTGACTTAGAAATATACAGCCATGGGGATCACATACATTTGTTATAGTCCCATCTGAGTGGTTGCCCTGCAATGATGCCAAACAGCACCACTGAGCACCTCCATTTGTGTATCTGCCCAAGTAGAGCTGTTCTAGAACAGCAAGGGTGTTTCCTCCCCCCCCGGATGCCTGGGCAATAGCCTACACTGCCTTAGCAGGCAACCGAATCACAAGTGACATGCTTCAGATAAGTCCCAACAAAACAAGCAAATCAGTTACCAAAGCTTTACACAGTCCAGGAGGGTGCTTATGTGTCTTAGCTTACATGGCTAGCTCACAAATAGAGCAGGCTAGGTCAGCTGGCATTCAGCAACCCACTAATCCACAATACATCGAACATTTTGATAAAGTGAATATATCATGGCTTATGCCAACTGCTACAGTCATTGTTATGAGGTTTTTTCCCTCTGCAAAGAATAGATGAATTTCTATCCGCCCTGTTAATCGTTCTCCTTCCCTCAGTATTTTTAAACATATGCAACTTACTCTTCCAGGAATGAAGCCTGTAGGTTTCTTTGCCATTGCTGTTCTGCCAGAAACTGTAACAGGAACTCAAGCCTTTACACCTTCACTTCCAGCAATTACAATAGTTTTCTGCTAATATTTTTATTGCTTATTTCTCTTTTACATAGAATTCAAGTCCTGTGCATGAACTAAGCACCTGAAATCTGTACTGCTGAAATTATTTTGGATAATAATCTAAATATGTTTGAAAAATGAAAGTTTGATTCTTCCCATCTTCACAAGTGGAAAACATAACTAATACTAAGTTCATGCCAGCCATTTAAATTCAAACTGTTTAATTGCTCAGATTACAACACAGACTTGCTCACACAACACTAGCTCCTCTAGTGAAAAGAGTGGCACATCTATGTCCTGAGTTCTGGGTAGGAGTATGAGCAGTCAAACGTGTTCCAAGTGCCCAGAGACAAATCCTGATCTAAAGGTGTTCTGCTAGATTTAATAGGAAAGCCATGCAGGGAGTTAATACCACCTAGTGAAACCACACTGTTTGCAATGGAAATTACTAGGTCTAGTTAGCATCACATGTAGGCAGGAAAAAACCCACTATTTTCACTGTCAGGACAATACACACACACACATATATGTGTGTGTGTGTGTGTGTATATATATATATATATAAAAGCCAACATTAAAATTTGGTAGATTCAGGTGAAGACTTCATTGCAAATTTCTAAAAATTATATGTTTTGGAACAGAAGTCAGTTGTACAATCATTATTCAGACCAGTTCATATTCACTCAAATACAACAGCCAACCTGTAAAGATTAAATATCATCTCATTTAGTTGCTGCAAAACTGTACACAGTACCTTGCACTTGTTCATTAGGGATAGTGGCCAGGTTTCCTCCTAAATTCATGCAAGCTGTTCGTGCAGCGTGCCAAGTGACACGTTCCTCTTCTGTAGATCCAAATATTTTGTAACACTAAAATATGAGCAAATTCTTTATATATTATCTTTATTCCACTATCACTCACAGTTGAAAACCACTGTTTTAAACAAAGCAGGATGGAGAAAAAGCAGTAAAGAAATCCATTTATCTGAAAAAAACATATTCAACTTAAAATGAGCTTTTTGTGCTGGTCCTGGTTCTTTATAAAATTAGAGGTCTCAATAAAGTCTTTTGCTCAACAAGAAACACACTAGATTTCATCTGAAATCCCCAGAAAATAAGTAAAACTTGAGTTTTTTTATGAATAGTCAGCTAATAGTGCCGTTATGCATGACTGATATTAGTCTGCCTGATTATTAATTTGACTCTACAAAGCATAGCATGTAAGTAAAGGTAAGGAAGATAAAATGTAGTCAATAAAAAACATTATCATTTGGTTAAAAACCATCAAGACATCAATATGTCAGGAATTCTAACTAAACTCTTTAGGAAATGCATATCAAAACATTTGAAGAGCTGACTAGAGAATGTCTTTCATCAACTGCAACTGAATATCCTTCATTAGAAGCATCAAAAAAGCACCTTTCCTGCAAAACAGTGGGCAAAGAAAGAAAAGCATGTGTCAACCAGCTCTCTGCAAATATTGATAGTATTTTACTCTAATAAGAAACAACATCATTAAATAATTCCCTTCTTTTGCCAAACATCCAGCATGCACTGTATTTGTTACGGTACCTTATTACGAAAGGAAAGCCAAGTTGGATGACATCCTCTTGGAGTTGAAAATGTTGTTGGAGGAACAGTTGAATTAATGGAACTGTTATGCCTTTCACATATGTAGGGATGTGGATAACCACAGTTTATATCATTCCAATATCCTGAGTGCAAGATAAATGGGGAACTGTATGACACCACACAGCTGCTTAAATGGAAATCGATTTCACTGATTCTCACACAAAGTACTTTTAGTTGAAAGATAAGATCAATCTGAATCTCTCTGTTTATTATCATTCGATATTAGTGTCTAGGAAAAATATGTCACTTTATACTCACTGTAATTACAGAATGTTAAAAGCTTTGCAGAATCAGGTACTAGAAATATAAATTTTATAGTGGCCCATTAGGTCAATTTTAATAAAAAAATAGATCAATTTTAATAAAAAATATATTTTTAATAAAAATTATCACAAAAGCAATCACAATTGCAGACCTCTATCAGAGCTTCTCCATGCCAAGCTGAAGGTAAGCACAAGAGTGCAAGACTAATAAGTCCTGAAAGTAATACTATGGTGTGCTGCTATAACTTAGTGCAGAAGAGAAAAAAAAAAGGTGGGGGGAAGGGGGGCCTCTCAAATGAAAAAAATGTGTTGTGACACAAACACACAAATAATGAAATTCATAAAAAAAATACAAAACTCACCTAAATTCTTATACATAACTACACAGTTTTCATCATTATTTGCGAAGTTAGGTTCATGTGGTGCCCATGCCAAATAATTCACTGGAGTGCCATCCATCCAGCTTAGGAAAAACAATCCGACAAAACATTTCTTTAACATCCAAATAGAATTTCTCCCATGTTACAAAAACTAATTTTCCAATATGCTTAATATAGCTGTTCACAGTTTAAAGTGCACAAGGTTTTTTGACCAACGTGCCTCTTTTTTAATTGCACGAAACCCACTCTCTGCACAAAGATGTAGGAGTGTGTGTTTTGCTCACTCTACATTTAAGCAATATGCTGACGCTGTTACAACTGATAGGACAATACTCAAAATAACCATCTGGGCCAATACCATTTCAGCGGGAGAAAGCCCAGATGCTCACCATACCCCCCAAGGCATACATTCCCTCTGCCTACTGCAGGGATAAAAGTTATTATTTGCAACACCGGTGAAATGTTTGACCGTTCTGCCATGCAGGGCAAAAGGGCATGACAAACCACCCATGGGGAAATTCTTGTGACAATGTCCTCCCTCAAGGTGAAATACAAACATTGATAAAGCTGTACATCCGTGCAGATTAGGCAATGAAGAACAAAATCATAGCCAGGCAAATTATTAGGAGACATATTTCTATTGGTCTGCAAGTGACAGAGGTGCCCAGGTTCATCTTTCAGGCACATACACAAGTTACTTAAAAGAATATTCACGTGAGGGCCCCTACAAAACCAATGGAAAGGCAGAGATTCCTCATTTTTAGCGGATCACCTAATTATCCTCTGGAGGTTCCTCATTGTCACTATGGACAATAAGGAGAACCAAAAACTACTAGGCACCTACCCAGGCATTTCAAAACACAGGCTGAACTGAATCCAGGCCTGAATAAACATCATGTGTAAAAATTAATGTGGTGCTGCACACTGACATTCAGAAAGGCTTGCAGAAAACCTGCTGGTCATCACAGTGCAACAGCTATCTTTGCTCTAGAAAAAGAAAATAAGTTGCATTTGTTCCTTTATTACTGTCTGTTGTCAACAGTTAAGGATGGGTGAAAGGAACCTTTTTAGCTGCTAGAAGTCTTATATATTTACAGTTGGGGCATCTATTTATATTTTCAATATAAATCACAGAATAAAGGAAAACTAGAATTCTTGAATAAAAATTCAAAATACATTAACTGCAGTGTAATTTTTCTGCTAGCTTTGGGTGAACCCTGTTTAAGAAACATGCGGTATTTTTCATGGATAATCTAGAGCTAAATTAACATGGAATTAAACCTCTTGAGAATACAATAAGTTTTAAATTAAGATTCAAAACTTAGATCATACCTACCTTGCACGTTGGTCAATACTCAGTTGTAAACCAATGAAATATGCATCTTTTCTGCCATTTTTCAACATCTAGAATGCAAAGATTAAAATTGTATAAATGTCCTCTTTTGTCATAGAAATCTATTATGTTAATAATTAGTAACATACCTCTGGCTTACAAAGGATATAAACTGTTATATTCTCTAGCTACAACATTTAAGTTAAAGCAGCTCACAGCTGACAGTCCACAGTCAAACTTCACCATTGGCCAAAAGGTGTGGTCATTGTATCGACACTTTTCACAGTTTTACTTGAAAGCCGCTGAAATCAGCGTGTCTTGAAAAGTTTCTGCAGTGGAAATCATCTGACAAATTTCTTCCAAGGGACAAGTCTTCCTAAATTTGGATATAATTGATATAGGCCCTTGTGCCATCTCGCTGTCACTCTTCAGTGAGCTCAGGAAATGTTCTATGTAGCTCGAATATGACTTTTAAGCACATTTCTGATTAAAAAGAAGTTAGCTTCAAGACAGTATAATAGGCAACCAACTCCAGAGATATAGGAAATACAGTTTCAAGCTCTTTCTCATAGCATAATCAATGCCTCCTTTTGTTCTTTCTACGCAATTATATTCTCCGAACAAGAAGGTGGTGGCAAAGGAGCAAACTTGAGGGCCAAAAAGAGGCTGCTGGATAGACTATATCCCAGACACACAGACAAGACCTAAAGTCAATGTTCTGAGTGCTGAATGTAAGTCAGTTGCTGGTTTGATTCAGTACTTACAATATCTTGTGTTTATCTGTTGATAAACTTTACCCCTAATTAACTCACCCACCTTATAGAATCATAGCTCACCAGAGCAATCCTTTTTGCTAAAATGAAGCCACGGATCCCTTAAAGTTAAGCGTTAGTGTTTACCTCAGCACATTAAGAGCTGCAGTACATTTAACGTGGTGTAATCACTACACTGAATACAGAAAGCAGATGATGATTTATTTAATGCTTACTGTGCTCATTTCTGTACAAAAAACCAAACCAAAACTGTCCTCATCTCAGCTATGAAAAATTTGACTTGAGTTTGTTCTTCATACTAATCTGGTTTAGTGTTACTGAAATTTCACTATCAAAACTGGTAGGGAGAACACCACGGTGAAAAGGATTTCTGCCCATGCTCACTTGTTTTTGATGGTTTATTCCATAGTATTAATGATTTTTCTTACATATCGCCAGAGGAACTTTCTTTCACTTTCAGTCTCGATGACAGCAAGGTCTCCAAAGCTCTTTTTGCAGAACTCCCGACCTTTTTCCATAGGAACAGTCTCAGTGCTGAAGTAGTATTGCCTGTCTTCATGTAAAATCCATCCATCCTCAGTAGTCTGGTATTCTGCAAGATAATTGCCAAGCTAACTATATTGTTCCTGAGATACAAGACATACTCCTTAGTAAAATTTTTAAAGTACTTTTAAAAATACACACACACAAATAGCAATACCAGTAACACCTACTGGGTGAAGGAGGTTCTGTTGGTTCAGGCTTTACACTTGCCCCTATAAGAAAAAAAATATTTATTACGATTGTATAATTTCTGCTGTAAGAGAAAATACTTACTATGACAGATGGGCATGTTTCAATACATTTAATTGATTTTTATGGTTAGCAATGCATTTAACATCTTTAAGACAGTTGTATCTCCTGGCTCTTGTATCTCCCTCTCCCTCCTTTCCCAAGGTCACCAATGAATTGTGGCTTAAACCAGAGGCAGCAGGAATGCAGGCTGGGTTATCATCTGATATGGTAACCTAGCTACTACGGAGTGAGGTTCTTTCCATTTTTCTCTTGTCAAGAGTAACTTCTACCTGGATCTTAAAAATTTCCCTAGACAATATCTCACTGGAAAAGATCCCAAGAAATTAACTGATCCTTTCTGAAAAGACAGCTTCAGGCCAAAGAATTCCAATATTTGTTCTTGCTGTGGCCTCATAGAGATGGCTTCCGGGATGGTAACTTTAGCACCTCAGGAAAACAGTTTATAATACAGGAAATCTCTTTCGGTTTACCAATTTATTTTGTGCTAAAATATAATCTCACAGATAATGACATTTAATAAGCAACAAACCTCTGCCTAAGAAATTCCTTTACCAATATAAAGCAGAGCTGACGCCTTATTGTCAATAATCTAATGCAGCATCTTTATTTTGCCCCCCCTTCCCAACACAAGAATGCAGTAAAACATTTAAATGTGCACTTTCTAAAGTGCTGAAACTTAGGTAGATGCACTGCTAGGGGAACTCAAGATTTCCTTGAATTATAAACTTTGTCTTGATGTCTTCAGTAAATAAAAAGCATTCAAACCCACATCTCAAGAGAATTTAGCAATTAAATATATATATATATGTAAATAAATAAAGTATCTCGAAACCAGGCTCCATCCTGCAACTGCACACTCTTAGCTGAAAAAAAACAGTACTTGAGCCAAGTAAAGGAAGGACTTTTCACACATAAAATATCGAGTATGTGAAGTGATTTGCAAACTATTTTCTAAAAACTTGAAACTCAACTAAGGAAAAAAATTCCATAGTAGGACTTGTTGGAGAAGGCATGAACTTCTCTAAATGAAATATCAAATGTGAATGTGAATATTCAAAGTAACATTCCTTATTTTTTAAGTGTCACGTTACCCTTTCTGAAATCATAGAGAAAGTTCACTGAGCCATCCCAGCAGGGCATCAAAGGCTCTCCATCTTTAAATGCCTCAAAGACATAAAAATCCTTATACCACTTTGATATTTCACATTCCACAGAAGAGAATTCTTATAAAGAGAATTTATAAGAGAACCTTATGAAAATTTCTTTGAAGATTTTTATTTCCTAAAGTTAGGGGGGAAAATCAACTGAGAATCTCTTTTTATTTTTATTACATGGAAGTAAACAGTACCTTTTCTTATCTGGCAAATCCATCCATACAGATAATCGCAGTGCCTGTCATTCCAACGCATGCTGGAATCACCACTGATCTCTGTACAAAGTTCAATTCCCTGATAATTATTGGGTTCTCCAAAGCCCCAGTTTTCATACCTCACCTATGACAGAAAAACTTTTGTAAAGATTATGTTATATGGAAATAAAATAATAGACAGAGGAGACAGCATCAAACCACAGACCTACAACTTGTTCCTACTGTCAGTTTAAAGACTTAGAGAAGAGGAAACCAGAGTCTCCTGTGCAAATGCTAACATTTCAAACTTTTTTTGAGGTTGCAACTGGACTGCAGCTTAGATAATAGTTGTTTCTGTTCACACCTGGAAGAACATTGACATTTTTGGGGGGACCTAAATTCTGTAAAATTCATTTAATAACAACGATGGGGCATGCTATATGTAGATATTAAATTAATTAAATATGTATTAAGAATAAAATAGTAAGATAGTATTCAGACATGACAAAAATGGTAGCATTTTTCTCAGAAGAGTATTACTACTCTTCTAATTTTCCTATGTAAAATCCAATTCCAGTTTTCTGTATTGCAAATTTCCACCAATGTCTCTTGACCAGCCCAGCATGAAGTACACCCACATCTCCAAAATCACTTTTGTTTCAACAGTTTTGTATCTTAGTTTAAAGTGCAATAAGTCACACTGGCATTAAAAAACTGCCTTAAGCTTCGTGGATTGTAGGATATTTCAGATAATTAGCAGAGAAAAGAAGTACTAAAGATGGACTATTTTACTCAAAAAATCCTTGCATTTATAAGAACATCCTTTTAGTTTACATATATTTAGTTTTCTTATTGATTCAATGCATATTTTCTTATCAAAAATTTTAGCCAAAAAAAGCAAGTCATGAAATTGCTATTCAGTAGCTTTCCTAAAGAAAGTATGATACAGTAGAAGGTTATGATTAAGAATAAAATTACACAGAAACACATATAGCACACACAACTGAGAAGCTTAGGGAATGCAGACTAACAGCTGTGGAAAATTAAATTACTCACTGGAGATCCATCACTCCAAGCAAAGCCATCATCAGGATTCAAGTAATATAAACCTATCCAGAAAGTCTGGTGGTAATAATTATTTTTCCTTAAAAAAAACACATCATAG
Organism: Neopelma chrysocephalum; assembly: GCF_003984885.1. Taxonomy (NCBI): domain Eukaryota; kingdom Metazoa; phylum Chordata; class Aves; order Passeriformes; family Pipridae; genus Neopelma; species Neopelma chrysocephalum. The sequence goes on from NW_020897765.1 coordinate 4,021,233, forward strand.
TAATAAATGTCCCATTTTTAAGAAGTTTAAACATAAACACAATACTAATCAGGGCATTACAGTATTTTTAATAATCTATAATTTGCAACAGTTGAGCTTCTCTAAAAAAAGTCCTTAAGGGTGTTAGAAACAATAACAACCAGGGTGGAAATAAATTAAAATGCAACTACTTCTAGCTGTTATTTTTATAGATTTACTCAGACAGATTGAAATATGGATCAAGAAAATTACCAGATCCAATCCAACTCCTGTAAATAAGGTGGCTTAATATGTTTTTATAATGCTTTATTTTCTACTGTTGCTCCATTGCTCAACTCTCCATTTTCTCTGTAAAGGCACTTAAGAGTTTTCAAACACAAAGTTACTTGCTGCAGCTGAATCACATTTAAAAAATAGCACCTAGAGCTAATTCTTGTCTGCAAGCAGACACACTTTACTGATTTATCTGAATATACTGAGCCAGTTTGTGACAATAAAACATCTGAGACTTCTTCCTTACTCTAAGTACAAAGCTGGGATTCTGGTATGGTCACAGCATTTTGCAGGGCCACCATGTTTCAGGCTTGCTTCCATTAGTCAGGGATGTACAGGATCACTGAGCCTGGTGTATTCAGGTCATACTGCAAGTGTTAGCTTTTTAGGAGTATTTCACCTTATTCAGAAATCTCACACCTGCTTTTTGTAGTTTAGGGTCTTATTAACCCTATTTACATTCCCTATGTAGGAAAAAAAATAATTTGAAGTTGCTTCTGCTTCCTGATTAGTTCATAAAAATGACCAAAAAATCTACATATTGTCCAGATTTATATTATGACTACTTCCATATTTGTACACTTATTTAAATGAAAACAACTGACATCTGTGTTAATTTTATAACATCTCCAACTCTGCAGTAAATAATTTTATTTCAGATGATAAATTTCGCCTCAAATAGATGTCTTCCCAATCTCATTTCAGCATTAGCTTTTGAGGTGATTGTCACTAGTCATACAACTCCTGGTATTTCATCAGCTCTGCTTTTTTGCTATGTGTTTGATACAGTCACAGATAATGAATCCAGACTGGCTTATAATGAAGTAAAAACATACACCTAAAATTAAATATTTCAGAAAGGCTAATTAAAGTGAATGGATGATCACACTACAGATACTCACGCGATAGAAAGCCGTATCACGTACTGCTCTTCTTTACCATTTATGGAGGCCAGATCTCCTCCTAGAGCTCGACAAAACTCTTGTGATTCAAGCCATGTTTTTCTTTGTTCTGCTCTTAGAAAAGGCTAAAGAGAGCATTTTGCAGTTAGACAAAATAGACCATGTGGATCAAAAGATCAAGAAATATCAGCTACACAAAAAGAATTAATTTACAATTACCTTGTTCTGTGGGGATTACAGAAACTTTCAATATAGGGTTTAGGAGTGTTCACCTTTGTGAAACAAAGGCTTAGAATGACTGTTTTAAAGCCAACTTAGCAAACTGCGTTGCTGAGAGGAATATCTGCTGCAAGACAACAACTAGGAGAAAGGTACTTTTAATCTTAAAAAAATGGAAAAATACGAACAGAAGATCAAACCCGAAGTTCGGTCTTTAACAGAATAAACAAAAACATGAGCACTTCAGTAGAAAGGAAGAAGGCTTCTACATGTAATCTGTAAATAAGGTTACGAAACAATAGGACATACGTATACCAATTTTTATTGCACGAATGTGCAGCAAATAGAAACTACCTTCATTCATTTCATGGCTAGGCTTCGCGAACGAAGATTTGGGAAGGGCTCTACCCATTTTTCATGCAAGCGCGTTGGTGGCTAAAAAGGCCAATACGAGAAAGGCAAGTCCGGTTGCAAAAGACACAGCAGAAAGACTCCTTAGATGGTATATTCTGCAAGGTTCGATTCTTTCTGCATTGTCTTTTCTCCTCAAGAGTGATCCTGCGTGCCTTCTCAAAAGCATCAGCAGCGTTATAAATGGTCTGTCTCCAGGCCTCCCGATTAGAGGCCAGAGTGGACCAGTTATGGTGATCAATATGCCCGAGGCTGAGTTGTTGCTTCAGGGAGTCCTTGTATCTTTTCTTTGGAGCTCCTCTCTTGCGGCAGCCAGTGGCAAGTTCACCATAGAGCAGGATCTTAGGGAGGCGGTGGTCCTTCATCCTAGAGATGTGCCCTGCCCAGCGCAGTTGCGTTCTCAGTAACATGGTCTCAATACTCGTAATTGCTGCCTGTTCGAGAACAGATGTATTGGTCACATAGTCTGACCAATGGATGTTAAGGATTGTACGGAGGCAGCGTTGATGGAAGCGTTCTAGGAGACGCAGGTGGTGGCGGTAGATGACCCATGATTCGGAACCATATAAAAGAGTAGACAGCACTATGGCTCTGTAAACACTGATCTTGGTGCTTTTCTTCAAGTGTTTATTACGCCAAACTCGTTTATGGAGTTTTCCAAAAGCACTGTATGCCTTCGCTAACCTATTGTCTATCTCCCCATCAATCTTACCATCTGAGGAGATGAGGCTGCCTAGGTAATTAAACTGTTGGACTGAATTGAGTTCTGACTGGCCGATGGTGATGTGGGGACGGTGGGGGACTTCCTGAGGTGCAGGCTGATGGAGAACTTCTGTCTTCTTTAAGCTGACTTCCAGCCCAAAGAGCTCAGCAGCCTCTGCAAAGCAGGATGTTAAACGCTGCAGAGCTGCTTCTGTGTGGGCAACAAGGGCGGCGTCATCAGCATAGAGCAGCTCCCGGACAAGATGGTTTAGGGTCTTAGTATGGGCCTTCAGTCGCCTTAGGTTGAATAGGCTTCCATCAGTACGATATCGAATGTAGATACCGTCCTGATCATCGAGGTCTGCCGAGGCCCTTTGAAGCATCATACTGAAAAAGACTGTGAATAGGGTAGGAGCGAGAACGCAGCCTTATTTCACACCATTCTTTATTAGAAAGGGCTCAGAAAGTGTGTTGCCATATCTGACTTGGCCGTGCTGATCCTCATGAAGTGAGATGATCATTTTAAGGAACTTGGGGGGACAACCTAAACGTTCCAAAATCTGCCAAAGACCTTTTCTGCTCACAGTATCGAAAGCCTTGGTGAGGTCGACAAAGGTTACATAGAGACCTTTGTTCTGTTCCCTACACTTCTCTTGCAGTTGTCTGAGAACAAATATCATGTCTGTGGTGCTCCTGTTGGCTCTGAAGCCACACTGACTTTCAGGTAGAATTTCTTCTGCTATAGCGGGTATTAGTCTGTTCAGGAGTATTCTTGCCAAGATTTTGCCAGCAATGGAGAGCAGAGTAATACCACGGTAATTTGAACAGTCTGATTTAGTACCTTTCTTCTTATACAAGGTGATGATGACTGCATCACGAAGGTCTGAAGGTAGTTCGCCTAGTTCCCAACAGTGCACCACAAGCTCATGAAATTTAGCATGGAGTGCAAGGCCCCCATGTTTCCAGACTTCAGGTGGGATTCCATCAACCCCAGCTGCCTTGCCGATTTTCACCTGCTGTATGGCCTTGAGGGTTTCTCCTAGAGTGGGGGCAGTATCCAATTCGTATTTCACCGGTTGTTGTGTGATGGACTGAATTGCTGAGTCTTGTACTACACGGTTGGTACTGAAAAGAGTCTGAAAGTGTTCAGACCATCTATTCAGAATGGAGGTTTGATCTGTCAGAAGCGTTTGACCATCTGCACTGAGTAGTGGGCTTTGGACTTGGTATGTAGGCCCGTATGCTGTTTTCAGGGCCTCATAGAATCCTTTGTGATCCCCTGTATCTGCACATAGTTGAGTTTTTGCAGCTAGATCGGTCCACCATTTGTTCTGGATGTCACGGAGTTTCTGTTGGAGCTTGCTGCATGCAAGACGAAAGGCTGTTTTTCTTGCGTGACAGGAAGGCAGTGCAAGGTGTGCTTGGTGGGCGGTTCTCTTCTTCCTCAACAATTCCTGGATTTCTTGATTATTTTCATCAAACCAGTCCTTGTTCTTCTTGAGGGAGAACCCTAAGGATTCTTCAGAGGATTGCAGGATGCTACTTTTAATATGCTGCCAAATTGTTTCGGGAGAGGAAACTGCAGAATCTGTGGAATGGTTATCAAGCTTAGTTTGAAGGTTTGCCTGGAATCTTTCTCTTACTGTGGCTGATTGGAGATCGTTAACTTGGAGTCTTCTCCTTGGGATACTGCCCCTCTTGGGTTTGAATTTGAGATAAAGGTTGAGTTTACAGCGCACAAGCCGATGGTCTGTTTGACATTCTGCGCTGGGCATCACGCGGGTGTGGAGGACATCGCGGACATCTCTCTGTCGCACCAAGACATAATCAATGAGGTGCCAATGCTTAGACCTGGGGTGCATCCAGGTTGTCTTCAGACTATTTTTCTGCTGAAAGATAGTATTGGTGATGGTGAACTGTTGCTCCGCACAGAATTCTAGCAGAAGGCGACCATTATCGTTGCAGTTTCCAACACCATGCTTGCCTAATACTCCTTTCCAGGCTTCAAAATTCTTACCTACTCTGGCGTTGAAATCACCAAGGATAATGATCTTATCATCTGCGGGCACCTTTTGGGTAAGACAGCGCAGGTCAGTGTAAAATTTATCTTTTTCAGCAGGGTCAGCTTGGAGAGTTGGGGCATATATACTGAAGATGACAACGTGTTGCTTGTTGTTTAGTGGAAGGCGTAGGGAGATAATGCGGTCAGAGTGACCTGTCGGCAGATTTTCGAGTTTAGGGACAATGGAGTTTTTGATCATGAAGCCGACACCTGAGAGATGTTTTTCGGTTCTGGGCTTACCTGACCAGAAGAGTGTGTAACCGGCACCATGTTCTCTGAGGCTGCCTTCCTCGTGAAGGTGAACTTCACTGAGAGCAGCAATGTCGATGTTGAGACGACCCAGTTCATGGGCAATTAGGGCAGAACGTCGCTCAGGACGTCCACTATTGGCAGAATCGAGCATGGTTCTGATGTTCCAACATGCTAGAGTTAATTTGAGTACACCTTTGGAGGCAGGTGCATGCCTTTGTCTTTTGCTCTTTGTGCGACCGCATTGGAAGAAGATGCCCGTCGGTCTGCGGTTAACCAACCGGGTGAAGGTGGAGATGAGCTTTGTTTAGGCCACCTTTTCTAGGCCCCTCTCCGAGTGGAGCAAGCAGTGCTGTCCTTGAAAAGGCTGCTTGGTCGTTCAGGGTGCTGCCCCAAGAGACTCTCATCTCCGTCAGTCTCAAATGACCAATATCCTGAACCGCCTGTATGCAGGGTTGAGTCTGCGGCTCCCAGTGCATCTTTCACCTACTGTTTCGACCCTCGCCCGTCGCTACAGGACTTTTTGCATGTGGGTAAAGCCTTCAAGCCTGCGCAATGGATTTTTTAGGTGAGATGCAGTATGCGCGGAACTGAACCCACCCTTTAATCCTGAGGTTCATCTGCCAGGGCCGAGCAAGCTTGGACGGTGGCAGCGAGGTCCTCAGGACGTAGGTTTGATTAGAGTGACCTTCTCTGAGATGGATGGCCTTCCAGGGCTAAGCGAGCTCCATCTGCCCGGGTTTGGGATGAGAGTTGTCCTTCTCCTAGGATGACTGCCAGAAGGCTAACGAGCTCATCCTGCCCAGGGATGTAGTTTATCTGGTCCTATGGTTTTGACCTGTCTGGCATGGGCGACCCTACCGAAGGCATGAACCCTCGCCAGCATAGCTCGCAACCACACAGGGGTACATAGGCTACGTTCCTGTTAGAACGATTTGGGCAAGTCTTTTATTTCCAGTAACAACCCTTTGTCCTGCCCACTCTTTCAGGTTGTAACAGAGCAAAGCAAATATATCCAGAACATGCCAAACCTGGGCAGTAGCCGCAGGAGAGCCAAAACGAAAGAAATAAATAGACAAACAAACAAACAAACTGACCAACCGTTCTGGCCCCCGTACCTGTCCAAGGCTGAGGTACCTTACAAGGCCCCAGCCTGGCCGGGACCCCCATCAATCAAAAGAACCCTCTGTCCACCCAGACCTTATCCTTCCCCCACTGTGTTACCACAAATTCCAGGTGCACTGCTCACATGTGATGTGATGTTTCATACGGGACAGCCCTGCTCTCCCACCCGCCAGTCGAAGGACCCCCATGGCCAGCTCAACACCCATCCCTCTGCTCCGTCCCCCTCCCCCTCTCCCTCCCTCCCCAAACCTGGAACGGCAAACCTCTGTGTGCTCCGAAGCTGTGCTCTCATCTTCCACGGGGGTGCAGTGCTCGCTGGCAAGGCTCCCCCTTTCTCCAGAAACTACCTTAATGAAGAAGTAATCAACATACTTACTTTGAAACAAAAGCTAATACGATTGTTTGTGTCCCAACCTTCTGGACATCGGGGAATAGGAGTTGTTGTAGGAACAGGGGGTAGCGTCACTCCTTCTGCCCACACTTTACATAGGAACTTTGCTTTTTCTTCACATTTTATTACATCCCATAATCCACCTGTGATTCCAGTCCTCATGGCAACGCAGCCTGGTTTTCTTCCTGGTTGTAAACAAGAATGCACAACACTAACATTTAGGTAGTCATAAGAATTTAGAAAATTTCATATTCTATTCTGAAAGAATTAAAGTCTTTGTACAGAGTCAAAAATGTTTTTGATGTTAGAACAGGTCCACAGGAGGGTCACAAAAATCATCAGAGGGCTAGAACACCTCTGCTACGAGGAGAGGTTTAAGGAGTGGAGAAGAAAAGGCTCCAGGGAGACATTACCATGGTTCCTCAATATCTAATGGGGGTTTATAAGATGAAGAAAGACTTTTTACCAGAACCTGTAGTGACAGAACAAGGGGCAACCATTTTAAAATGAAAGAGGGTAGGTTTAGATTGGCCATAATGAAGGAATTTTTTATTATGAATATGGTGAGACACTGGAATATTTTGCCCAGAGCTGTGGATGCCCCATCCCTGAAAGTATCCAAGGCCAGGCTGAACAAGGCTTTGAGCAACCTGGTCTAGTGAAAGGTGTCCCTGACAGGGAGTGGGGACTAGGTGATCTTTAAATGTTCCTTCCAACACAAACCATTCTATGACCAATTAATGAAGAAAAAAAATCGAAAAAAATATGTAATTCAGCCACATCTGAGATACAAGATTGTGCCTCACATCAAATCACCTCCAGGGGCTGACTCTAGAAACCCCTGAGATTAGCTCAGTTGGTTAGAGCATGGTGTTAATAACACCAAGTTTGTGGGTTTGATCGCTGTATGGACCGTTCACTTAAGAGCCAGACTTGACAATCCTGGTGGGCCCCTTCCAACTCAGAATATTCTGTGAAACCTGTGAAGCACCATAACCTTAGATCCAACAAATTCCCCCCTAAAACTGAATGTGTGGTTAGAGCTAATTTCTCAAATTTGTCTGATTTGATTTATGATTTTCAAAAATGAACTTGCTGTATATAAGCTTTACCACTCAGACAGACACATTCAAATTAGCAGTTAGGCACCGAAATTAAACAGAATCAGCAGATCTCCTGAAAGGCAAATGCAACATGCCAGAACTTTGGATGCTAACAACCATCACCCTTCTGATGTGATCACGTCAGAGATTAAATGCCCTTCCATCCCTATATTTCAATCCTCTTGTATTTCCCTACAGTCCCATTTTCTCTAGGACCAGAGATGCTTCATGCATGCTGTTATCTCACACACCTCGGAATATTCAGTGAGCAAATGTACTATGAGATATGGCTGAACAGGCAGGATTTGTAAACAGGGTGCAATATGCATGCAGAGATTGTTTTTCCTGAGCAGTACAGACACAGAGTTTCCCAGAACAGTTGCAAATGAGAAACCTGACTTCAGTTAAAAGTTTCTTCCCAAGCTCATATTAAAAACTCATTTCAGTACTAAGCAGGAACTTGGCAACAACATTGGATTCTTGGAGAAAGCAACCAGACATATTGAAAACAATTAGTCATTATGCCAGCAAGAGGGCTAAGAATGAAGTAAAAAAATTCAAATAGTGAGCAATGTATTATGGGGACAGGACTCATTAAACAATATAGAGCCACACCTACCAGGCATTTCAGAATTCCAGTGTGTAAATAAGACAGATTCACCATTAGTCCACTTGAATGTTCCCTTTTCTTCTACATCTGAAAGTCCAATCCAAAAGTATCTTTCTGTTCTTAGCCCAACCAGGCTAGTCAGATAGGCTTGCTCATATCTGTTAAAAAGAAAACAATCGTTAAATTAATAAAATTAAGTTTATTTTTAGAAGTTGTAAAAGGCTTGTTTTTTCTCAGAATTTCTTCTATACCTTTTTGAAAGCATAGCTTGGATGGATTTACTTGAGCAAAGCATATAACAAAAACATTACACAGTAGATATTTTGTCAGCTTCAATACCAATGCCTTCTCCTTGGATGTCCTGTGAAGAAGGTGGTATAATCATGGACTGACATGAAATTGGTGGGAAAGAAGAAACCTGACGTGACTTATGTGTTATACCACTGTATTTTTTGAGTTTCTAGTACTCTTGTATTTTAACAACTTCTTGCTTCAGGCAAATCCGTAACTGGAAAAGGAATCTTGGCATTAATGAAGTAGAGTAGTATGATACTAAATTATCAAACTAAGGAACACTGTAAATTAGATCCAATAATCACGCAAGAAAAGTTACATTTGGGCAACAAACCTATGCAGAGGTGAAGCCTGTCATAGTTCATTATGGTGTTTAAACAAACAACTCTTAAGAAACGAAAGCAAATGAAAGTCTCTCCTTAACAAGGTGTAGCCTGAAGACCACAATAATGTCAAACCATTTTTATGGAACCTGCAGTGCTACCTACATTTAGAGAGCTGTCATTTGTGACAGCTGGAGCTTTCACACTAGAACATACTTATTTAGATTATATAGAAACAAACAAGGGAATGCATTAAGCATCAAGTCATCTGCAAGCAAAATAAGCTCTTTCTTAACCCTTTCATTTTTCCAGTATTCCACACTCAATAATATGCACCATTTGTTCAGAAACTCAGCACATACTGAGCCCTGGACAAATTGTGATGGATTTTCAGGTACCAGGCACTTCTATCATCATTTGGTTTCTCGCTTAATTGTTAAAATTAGTTCAATTTTGACAAGACCAGATAGTTAAAAATTATATCCTCTTGCTCATTTGAACTACCTTTTGAATGGAATTCAGAGCCATGTCTCTTCATTTAATAATCAAAATTAGATTCTATATCCCTTACTCAAGTAAGTCACTACAATTAAGGAAGCAGAAAACATAATTCTATTTTTTCCTTGATGTAACCATCTGTTTCAATGCTGATTTCACAGTCATGACCTACTTTTATTATAAACTGGATTTCTGAATTTGAATATACATGCAAAAACTGTGAGAAGTTCTGTATCTACAGATAGCTGTCCTCTTAATCTAGATTTTTGTCCAGATCAGTCTTTATTTTGATATGCAGGTGATGCTAGATGTTGAATTCTCATGTGATCCCCTCATACAAATAGTTTTACATACCTGTCTTCAATAGTTACTAAAAAAGCCTGATGCCTTCCACAGGTTTGATTTGCTTGAGAAAATGATACAAATGTATTTCCAATGAAGTAACAATAAAAACCATGTCTTTTCCAGCCCTGTCAAAATAAATGTGAAGTGATCACGTATGCTGCAGTGAAAGCAAAGGAAAGGGGAAAGGAAACAAAGAAATGAAACCAACAAAGTTAAAAACTGATTCATACCACTGTTAGCTAACCACTAGACAAAGGAAAAATGGAACTGAAAAAATCAGAGTGGAAACAGGCAGGATCAAAGCTTTTTAAAATTTTGTTTCAAACAAGTTTTCACATCTAATGAATCAGTACATTCCACTCACAAAGGCATGAGAGGCGTTACTGTGCATCTTCCGCACTCAGTATAGGATTATAACTAGCACGCAGGCCTTGCGCAATCATGAGCATAGTCTTGAGAAGCAAATTTCAGCTTGTTTTTTCAGAAAGGGAATGACACCAAGCAAGTTTGTTTATTGTTAACTAACATTAACACTTTCTTCTAATGTTTTGTCATTCAAATGTCATTTACTCAGGAACATGCTTTCAGAAAAGGAGTTTGCTGTGACCAGCCACAATTCACACTAATTTCTTCTGATGGTTTTCAACTTCTCACTCACGAGAGACTTTTTTCTAAGAGTATGGACATAGGCAAGGATAACATCCATAAGTATTAGGAACCTTTTATCTTCTCCAATATTTGAATATTTGTAAGGATTCCAGGTACTCTTTTACAAATACTGGGAATAATTCCTCAAAGACTTCCTCTGCAACTATAAAATGCAGAATTGGGAGAAAAGGCAATTTCTTCAAGGAAGACAAAAACTCAGTAATATTTCCTATTACATAACAGATTACAGTAGTTTTTTTAGAATTACTGAGTGTTATGTCACCAGAAGGCGAGCATTGACAAGTAAACAATAGATCTGTGGCAGTTCAGAAGGAACACAAGAGATTATTTTACTTGGTAACTGCTAACAAATTCTCCGAAGTAGAGAGCACTGCCAGAGACCACAGTAAAGCCTTGAGAACAGTATCTAGACAAGGACAGTCTTCCTGCTGTGAATAATTTTATAGAAAATTGTCGGCAGAGCTGAAGAGCAACTACTGGTACAGGCAAACTCCTCAGGAAAGCTTGAATGCCAACCAAGGAAAAATGGTGTGGTGCAGGCACAACAGGTTGGAGATTTGGTTTAAGTTCTGGAAAAAGAAAAGGAGTATCAAGAGCCAAATGACAGTCATTGACTAGGTTTAGTCACATGTATCACCTAAGCCATCTGCCAAAAAAATGAGAAGGCAAACTCTTAGGATAATGACAACACAGAACCCATTTTTCCTGTTTTATCTGTCACCTAGGTGACAGTTTCTCCTCTTTATCATTCCTAGCAGCCTATTCAAATCAGGCAGCTTTTTCTTCACTTACTCTCTGGCAGCCCATGTCAATGGTTTCCTCTTCTGAAGGACCATCTGACGTGGGTTTCCTCTTACAGATGTAGCCAATTTTTTTTTCACAAGAATGGTCTGCCCAAAATCCATCCTGTACATAAGAACAGAACATCACAGTCAAGTGGCATTTATTCTTCAAAAAAGGTGCTTTATGCTTTTAAGTATTTAATTATTTTGATACCTTTAAAAAAACTACATTTAAGTTCAGTTCTTAATTTCAACCTCATTTCAATCTCACTTCTGGAGTTGACTCACCACTGACTTACACCTTTTTTTATTATTTACCCTTCTGAAAAGTGAACCCTTGAAGGTGACAGCAATACACCATCTTTACAAAGACTACTGATTCAATAAGCATGCAGGAAGAAAGGGAGATATCTCTTTCCGTAGAAATACAGCTGCAACAGAAAAAAACCCCAAACCAGAAGACTACATTCCTTAGCTAATACTTACATAAAACTGCAGATGTAAAAAGTTTTTGTCAAAGTTAAAATTAACATTGTTATTCCTCGTAGTAGAAACTCTCAGATGAAAAAAATGACATTCAGTGGGAGCTGTACAAAAACTAAGAAACCTCACATCATGTTCCTAATATGTTTTACATATATTTTGGTTGAACAGAGGAACTAAGGTACTGGGAGAGGAAGAGAAACCTGTGTGCAAAAGACTCTCTCCCCTGTGCTTTAAAGACTTCATTTTGTAAAGGTAAAATCATAGCAGTTGGTGGCAATTTCTTACCACCCCCCCGAAATGTAAAATAATCATCATGGTAATACAGAGACAGTTGTGCCACAATATGCTAAGTCCTCAAGAGCCTCAACAAATCCCACTTGCGTTAAAAACTCTCCCAAAGCTCAACACTACTGCCTACAACAACAACCACAAAGCCTTGGATATTCAGATGGTGCTTGTGCCTGACCTGTGCTGACTGCAAGGTAAGTCCATTGGTGGTCATCTCATCATCTCCTACCATGTCTTTCTGTCTCATTAGGTGGTAGGCACTTCAAATAACCTCCCAAAACTCTGACCTTCTCAGACTGAGAGAAATCAGCAAAACTTTCAAAACCTTTAGGCCTCTTCAATAGAGGAGAATCTACTCTGAGGCTTGGAGTCTCTAATTGCAGCAATATCCTTTGCTGCCTTTCCATAACTGCATCTTCAGAGGGAAATTCATGCAGTAATTTCTAGAGACTTCTTACCAGGTCTTATGAGCTGCCTTTTGCAGCTTACTTCCTCATCAACTAAACCCAAACACTTCCTTTAAAAAGAAGGTGATGATGTAGTAGACAGGGGCAGGCTTTGTTCCATAAAAATAAGTGATGGTTTCAGATTTCTTCAGTCAAGGAGTGATCAATCAAAAGATATCAGGAATGGAACATATGTGCTTAGGTAGACAAATCTCAACAACAAACAGGGAAGGTCAACTTATAGCTATGCATTGTTTGGTCAGCTGATGGCTGATTCCAAGAGATAATGGCCTAGTACAACTTCCATGGAATTTCTTAAGTCAAAACCTACATCATGGTTTCTGTATTCTTTTGAGTGCTGATGCAAGTGAAAGGATGACAGCTCTTCTAAAGCAGCAGAATGGAAGAGCAGGCTGTTACTTTTATTTATAGCTACAGCTATAAATATATCTATTGCTGGTGGAATTAAAAGGGCCTCTGAGGTTTTGATATAAGTCTTAATGTACATTCAGTGCTGCAGGACCCCAAGATCCTCCAGCAGTGACTTTTACTGTGTTAGGTGAAGGAAGAGAAGGCTTGGTCTAATAGAGGATAGAGTCCTCCCTTCCCAAAGTCAAGGCCCAGCATCCTGAACCTGTATTTTCAGGTGGTTGTTGATCATAATATTAAGCATGTCAGCCTGCCATCAGAAACTCTGCTTCTGAGCAATGGTCCTGGGTTACCTGGCTGCACTGAATGCTGCACTTTTAGCACAGCACATAGGATATGACCAGTAAGCCCAAATTTTAACACTTTGAGACCCTGGTCATTGAATTAATTAATTAATGCCTCTAACTTCCTCTCATACTTCCTGCACCAATACTTTCATGCATAGTATCATAAACCCTAAAGTTCACACCAACAGATGAAGGTAGCTAAAGGGCACAGGATGGTAGATGAGACAAAACCTCAAGTATGTACTCCTAGCTACTAACTGCCCACCTGCACCAAGGCCAGCTACCTTACAAACCTCCCATGTCTGAGCAAGTTCTCCAGCCTTGACAAGTATAAAAGTCCTTGGAGCAACTGCCATTTACAACCTTAGTTGACTGACCCTCACATTTGAGCACTCAGTTTCTTTCCACATTGTGACCCTACTCTGTTAGACAAAACATCTACTACATTCTCAACTACCACTGGCATAGCACAAACAACAGAGCACAAAAATCCTCACACCCTTAAAAGACTGTTAGTTCTATTACCATGTGCACCATGGCCTGGTTGTCATGGAAAAAAATATGCATTTATGCTCTTCTCGCCAGAGCACCCCCACTAATACAATGGAGAAGAATTGTTAATAGGTTCTAATTTTATTCATGCTTCTGACCAGTGCAAAATTTTTTCACTAAAATATGTATCAAATTCTAGCATTTGAGACACATCAGAGTGCACGTGAAGTTACTTCTCCCTGCTAAATTCATATAGTAATAAAACTGTAGATCTGAACTTTGGCCCAGTCAGAGAACACCTCCACAAATACAGATAGCTCTGCTCAATTTTGGAAGATTAATATGCTGTACCCTACACAGGCTTGCTTCTTCCATGGATACTACTGTGGTTTTGCCCTCCCAAGGTTGCTGTTCTAGTTCTCTTCCTCATTCCTTCCTGGAACTGATGGTGTGGTCCCTTTTTTCTTCTAGTCCTGTACCTGTTACCTCTTCTATGTCCCCTGCAACTTCCTCTTGTCTTCAATTTATAAGTGCACTCACCAAAAGCGTAGCAAGAGAACAGCTGTCAAGTTTTAATTTTTCAAAATAAGAAAATACCTTTGGTATGAGTATATACGTTTTTCCCTCCTGATAAAATAGGTAAACCTGAATGAGGTGTTAAGTTCAATATGTTTAATTATCACAAAAAAGAAAAATGCCATTTTGTAACATCAGACAGATTGACTTTTATGCCATATATTATCTCAGTTTCTGTAATACCCCTAGGTCATCAATCATTCACAGATACAGTCACTCAGGAAAGGCCTTCGCTAATGTCACTGCTAACTACTCTTCTCACAGCTCTTCACATCCACTCACAGTTCTTCACATCCAGTGCAGGTACAAGCATAAAAACTAAACCACCTAGATCCAAGATTTATACCTTTGCCTAGAAAAAAATTAAACAAGGGTTTCTCTGTTCTTCTAAAGACAGTTTTTTTACCATCAGCAACATTAGTGCTGCTTTTTAAGGTAAATCCCATATTCAGTCAAATCAGAAAAAATCCAAACATATCCAAAATGCCTTTGTAGCTTCCTGAAGAAAATAATTTACATGTTCATGTACTTCAAAGTGTAATTAAAAGTTTCTTTAAAAAGCCCACATGCACAAACTGAAATCCAGAAATAGGGATCTTGGGGGGAATTTGCCACCACCTGCCTGCTTCTCACAGAAGACAATGAAATTTTCTGTCAACCTTGAACAGGGATCCTTTTTTGAAAAAGTAATACCTTTAAGACTCTAAAATAGGCTGTTTCAAGCATTAATATCCCTATTTTTGTACACTTGCGTAGGAAAAAGCCCAGATGATAAATGAAATTATAAGCCAATTAAGCAAATAACTGTATGATTTTACCTTTCCCTTCATAACGACACAGTCCTCTTGCCTCTTGTTTGCATGAGTGGGTTCTCCATGAAGCCACTTGGTGTAGGTGACAGGTGTCCCATCACTCCATTCAAAGTACATCTGAACTTTGAGGTCATTCAACCCAATCCACAGCTCATCAGCTGGTTCTAAAACATACAATTAACAAGGCTGATGACAGTTCTTCTTTATGACATGAACTTTCACCTTCATGGAAGAGAAAATAATGTATTCTCAGGAAGTTTAAAAGGCAGTCACAGGAATTTAAGGCTCTTAGTTTCATAAAGATGTCAAACCGTTTCTCATATACTTACTGCAGTCACCAGCAAAGACCACTCACCAGAGTGGTTGTACAATAACAGTGTTTAACTTTGCATAAAAGAGCCAAAATACTCTCTTTGTTGAATTATACTGCAACACAACTAGGTTAATTTTTTTCCAACTCAAAAATCCTGTAACAAGATATGAATAAACACCCGAATAAAATTTTACCTCCCCTTTTCCTCCTACTTCTAGTGTATTGAAGAAGGAAGTGTCCTATTTTCTAATGCTCAGACACCCAGCATTGTCTTTTAGAGCTGACAATCAGAGTACTTGCAAATATTCCCATTACATGTTCCTATATCTTATCTCATTTAGGAGCAAAATGAAATTCATGTAGTTGTTGCACTTTTTTCACTTTACAGTTAAAGGAGTTAGCTGCTGGTTTTTGTCTGGAAGAAAAGTGCAGGACTGATCAAGAATGTTATTTCACAGCAGCTGTTTCTCAGAGGTTTATTTGTCTGTGTTTAAAATCCTCCTCTCTAACACATTGCTACTGTAACGTTCATACGTAGTTTTGTTCTGAATAAACTATTTGAATAAGGAGGATTAAAAATTGGACATTTATAATCAGTCTGAACTCCATCATCATCAAAGGGTATTCCTCTCTAGAAAAGATTTTGTTCAGTGCAATTGGCATTTTTTATAATATCATTTTATTATTTATTTGTGGTCTGTTATCCAGCTTATACTAAAGGCAGCAGCTGTTTCCTTTTGTTCACAGCGCTATGACTCAGACCACACGGAGCAACTACATGCACAGTCCTTTCCTTAGATAGCAGTCTTTCCAAGCAAAATATTAATTACTTGGTTGCTAGAACTTATTATTATAAGTATTTTTCATAAAGGATATGGAGACTACTTCTTAAGAGTTTTTTCCATTGCTTGTGACCTTGCATTTCTACAACTCATCTACAGCACTTGGAGTTTTTTCCTATTCAATTTGTCATCAAAGTTCTTGCATTCTTGCATACACCTTCCTCTAATGCACTCTATCCAGACTGACCACAGTCAACCTGACAATGAAATCACCCATGGAAATTAAAAACAGAAGCCCACCCAAAAGTCATCAGTTGTAGGAGCAGGTCTCTCAATGGAACTGCAACCACTTCTTTTCTGTTGTTGCTGTCCCTAGCAACAGAAGTGGCAGTAAAAAAGGTAAAAGTCATTGCCCCCAAGGCAATCCTTTCTGACTAACGCATTCCAGATTGAGGTTTCCCTAGATACCCCCATGACCTAAAACTGTCCTTTGATTTCTCCCATCTGCCAGTTCTGGAACATGGAGAGTTCCCGTTTTGATGAACCAAGCTGCTGCAAAGATGACCCTCCCAGCTTGTCACTTAAGGACAGAGTCAACTCTCCTTTCTCTTTCTCTCCCTTGCCTCTCCTATCTTTTTTGTATCTAAGTATGATCAGCACTCATAGCTCATCCATAATGTTCTTACCATCTATCCTGCATGAAGGAACACTTAGATTCACAGGACATCAGGTTCCATTTTCAAACAGGCCCCTTTGTCTCTTCTTCCAGGCTGCTCTTCATGTTCAGAAGTCCCCCAAAATTGCATCTTAGTACCCTCCTTTAAACTCTCCTCTGTTAACACAATCAAAAATTGTTCCAATTCCACTGCCCATCATGCTCTCAGTCCCTCCTTGGCTACTGCCATCCAAGCTCTCTAATTTATTTTTTGTTTAGTTATCTCTTAAAATCTTTCTGTCTATATTTATTGAGCACTTAGCACAGCAGAGGCCTCATCAATGCCCAGAACTCCTACTGTGGTGGGCTCACACCAGGTAATACAAACAATAAACAGCATTCTTTAACGAAATAACTACATCAAAGTCATCTGAATAAGTCATGCAAATCTGTGGTGTCTTTTCCTACAAAGCTCTAGAAGAACTGCTGGTTTTTTGCAATCATCTCTACAGCTGGCTGACTAAACACCAGGATTCATTTTTTCCAGCCATTTGTAAAGCTGCTTCCCATTCTTACTCATGAACTTCGCCACATTTGTGCCATATCACATGCTGGACTTCCGCGTAAACATCCAGAATGCACTTCTTTATTCTTCATGTTCCTCTCTAAAGTTCTCCTTTGTGGGTGATGACAACAAAAGCTCAGCTACCATGACAATATTCATCTCATTGTACCCCTTCTTCCTTTGTTTTATGATGGGACTGTGAACTGTTTGGCACAAAGGTAGACTTCTGTTCTTTCTGTACAGCACTTATTGCAGCAGAGTTCTGATGCAGACAAGATTTTCCAGGCTCTGCAATATGTGGTGTTCTTCTCTCAGTGGTGAACAAGAGTAATCTGATACAGTCATAAACTACTGTAAAAGGCTTCTTTAGTTGTTCCAGTTTTACTCCTCTGAAAAGAATGTTTTTAAAATAGTCTGTTGCAGCTAGTGTGCCATATGTGAGAAGCCTGGTTTCCTTCAGGACTATTTGCCTTTCAGAAACACTTACTTCTACAAAAACAGTGCAGCATAGTCAGTTCAGGAAAGGTCTTTGTAGAAGGCATTAAACTATGAAATAACCTACTGCCAAGATGTAATGTGAAAATACAACCTATTTCCTTTAGAACCTAACTTCTTTCAAATGTCCTAACGCCTCATCAAGAGGCCCCACCTTTCCTAATAATTTCTTTTGAAAGAAAGTTTCATGTTGTTCATGAAAGAACAACAAATCACTCTTTCAGGAATGTGAAGATAAGCACAAGTTGCCATGGAGTTGGCTAGGATACAAAGGTAAAGTGTATCAGCTATTTTATGATTGCCACTCCAAGACTGCTGTCACACTGGAGCTCAAAGCAGATTGCTGCACCTTCAGTGAAGGATAAACTAAGTCACTCTCACCTGGCACTAAAAGCACACATAGGATCAGTTATTGCAGAGAAGCATACATAGGAGTGAACATGCTCCTCCCATCAAAAAGCAGTAACTGACCCCTGCTGCAAAAACAAGTTCATGTGAAGCAATAGCAACCATTAAACTGCCTCAGTGTCAGCATGGTTGCATTTTCCCTGATGAACACATGGCATCTGTAGTCTAACTTGCCTTGCAACAGCTCGAATGTGTGCTCAGAAAGCAAGCACCTGAGCACTATATTTAATGTGGGGCACATCTGAAAACACGTACTGGGACACACAGCTTCCTTTCTCAGCAGAAACACAAGCAGTGTGACTTGAAAATTAAGGACATGGCAGTGCTGGTAATAGGACCCTCTTCTTCCCAAACTGTCTTTGACCAGGAGACTTTGCTTCCCTCATTTATTTTTGCAGATCAATAGTAAAAATCCTTTCAGCTTCTGAAAAAGTTGAAATTTTTTTCAATCTGTACAAAGAGAGACAGAACCAGGCACTAAGAAATAGGCATTTGGGGATTATGCAGTTCACATCATTGACCACAGCTTTTCTGTGGTGGTAAAGTCTATTCGGGTTTTGTGCTCTTATTGTGTGTTTTTTCTTACAATGATTTTTTTAAACTTAACTCCTTCTGCACCCTGTGATCAGGACAATTATTTTTTTAAAACAGTCTCTTCATTTTAATAACAGGTAAGACATATTCAAAACACTTTCTTTACTTAGTATAAATATATATATACATATTTGTGTGTGTGTGTGTGTGTATGTTATCACGAAAAAATACTCACGGTATCCAAGCTGAGAAATAACAAAGCTGTATTCTTCAACATTATGGATGCTCGCCAGATCTCCATCCTCTTTCCTGCAAGATGTTAGGGCATCTTTCCATATTTTGGGGTCCCTATGAATTATGTAACAGTTACCAGCATATGACATCCATTGATCAGGACACCTAACAGGCACATTAGTCTCTGAAAAGAAAAATTGCCATGAAGAATTTCAGAATTCTATTCTTAACGCAAGACTTAACATCATGTAAGGAAATATTTAAAAAAAAAATTTATCATATATTTTCTTCATGAACAACAGCAGAGACAACAAATATGTGCAGGGATAATAATCTGCATGAATAATTAAAAGTTGAAACTTCCAGATTGTTTTTAAAGAATGCTACAGTTGCAAACAAGTGCTTGTAACTTGCAAAAAGATAGTTAAAACAGTTTTGACTTTTATACGCATGCATATATACATACTAAAATGTAAGGTCTGCAGAGCAGTGCTTTATAATTTTTCTACACTCATGTCACCATCTCTCTTCAACCTCTGTGCTGTAAGTTATCTGTTAAGAACCTGGGTTTACAATGCATATTTATGAGGGTAATTTTTTTCCCCAAAACTTAAGCATTTTAGCGATTAGCTCCATTTGCTAGACTAGGAAACAAGAAATAACTAATTCTACAGAATCACAAGAGAACTCAAATAAGAATACTACTTTTAGGAATCCTTTTCAGAAGCTTCATTGAGAAAATTATACTGCCAAAGTAAATTATTTATGCTTAAAATTTGCTTTTAGAAGTTCAGCAGAACAACACTGGAGTATTGCCAACAAACACATGCTGTTCAGCAAACAATTCAGCCTTGGGAGGAGTGCCACCAGAACATATAATAAACAGAGTATTACTGTTGTAGAAACAAATTCTGAATCTTGCATCTCTTTATTTATAATCAGCAGATGGGTTTAGCAAACACCAATATATAGAGTAGAACAAGGACAGCAGGTTTTCAAAAATTCTGCTGCCAAAAAAACTTATGTCAGAAGGAGAAGCAATGTGTTTGTGTATAATGGGGGGGGTATATTCTGTAGAAATATTTAAATAGACATCCAAAGTCATGACCAGTCAGGCCTAGGTTTCATGTACACATCCTATTCCAACTGGAACATGATGATGATTAATAGATACTTAGTGTCACAACACATATTTCTAATAGAAACTCTGTCTGCTGTTTCACACCTGCCTCTAAAAAAGTGCTAGCATGTTCTCACAAAGTTTAAGTAAAACCAAAATTTTTGTCTCCCAGGACAAGGGGCTCAGAGCTCTAGTCAGAGCCCTTAATTCTGCCAAAAGAGAGAAAAAACTGGAACAGAGAGCAAGGGTACCCCAGAAAAACGAACTGGATGTACATGGTGATGTTGGGAGAAACAAGAGAGCATAGAGGTGGCAAATGCTGTTGTAGAGGTTAGTCTGATGCTTCAGACAGCTGCCTAATTTGTCCTATGCCTGGTCTCAGCTCTGAGTATAAGCATTTTATAGCACTTCGCTATAAGTCAGAGAATATGCACACGCTATAAGTCAGAGAATATGCACACGCTCAGCACACCCTTCTGCAAACTGCAAACGCTGGATAGAACAAAAATCAGTGGTTCAGATATGGCTACAGAGAGTCACAGAAGTATTTATTCCTCGGGGATTCCAGAGCCTCTCTTTTTCAAGTCAATGGAGACTCCGAGAGTATTCCTGTAAACACTAAAGCAGCTATGGAAGGGCAGGAAAAAGCTTTTTCTTGTAGACCCAGTAACACCAGGGAATTGGTTGCAGGTCACAAAACAAGAAAAACAGTTTATGGTCTCATTTCTTTGGTGTAAGTCTTATTGAATTACATTGCTGGAGATTTCTTAGTAAGAGAAATTCTTCAGTTCTTCATTTCTACTACTCAGCAAAAATTAACTTTGTTCTTCCCTATTCTACTTTTAAAGAAAATACATGACGTCTCAAAGTCATACAGTCTACTTTTTCATCCTAATGCAAAAAAGTATTACTCCTGAACCTCATTTAACTTAAGCAAAAGAAGGAACGCAAAATGCAACAAATAAGATATAACAAATTAAATTACATTAATGTGCAAAAAATATTATTCCAAATGTCAAGCTGATGAATTTACTGGTCCATAAGTGTAGAATGGTTATTTCTCAAATAGAGAGCAAATACTTTTGTAAAGTACAAGCTCGACTTTCTGAGGTTTGAAAATCTCAGTGATTGACCTGGGTGTCTAAAAGGGTGAAAGCACTAGCTGAAGTTTGTCTCATGATTCAGACATTCAAACTTCTTTCTCAGACCCATCCTCTGTGGTCTGATAAGAGAGAGCTCACACAGGAGTCACAAAAGTAACAGTAAGAGAATTTATTTCCACTAATTGAATGTTTAACTAAACATTTGGAAACAGTACTTTGAGATCAGTACACCTTGTTGGCTTGGAATGAAATCTATTTTGGCAGTCACTTGGTGGAAGTAGACAGACAGAAAGCCTTTCCTTAGAAAATAAAGTTTAAAAGTAAGCACGTTTTGCAGTTGAAATTACTATTTAATACTATTAATACCATTATTAGTTCCTATCAATCTATTTTGCTGTGTTACAGGGCAAACGCTCTGTAGCCCTAAGACTCTATATCACCTTGATGTATAAAATGATGTGGCCCCCTGCTGGAAAAAAATACTTTTGCTGCAAAGAAAAAAAAAGCCCTGAAGCTGTTCACTTTGTGAAAATACTTCTGTAATGAAAAAAATGTTCTGTAAAAATTTTTCTCGACTTTTTTTTTTAACATAAGCAAAATTATATTCTGTTGTAAAGTGCTTGCTTCTCTGTCCCACAGACCTCATATACCGCCCTGTTAGACTCAACTGTAACTTCTAGGGTTAAAATTTCAAAGGATTTCCTCTGTGTTTATTGTCAAGTGAACAACTAAGCATGTGTGAATTTGCAATTAATTCATTTCCTGACTCAGGAGTCCTAGTCAGGCAAATATAATCTGACATGGGTTTTTCTTTACACTTTTAGAAACTAAGGGCACTTAACATCTTGCATGATCCCATGCTTACGCCTTTTATGACTTCCCCCCATGGGACATTCTGAAAAATATTTTATGAAGTGAACCACTACCAGTGGTTAATCTGTCACCACGTTTACTCAGCAATTTCTGTTCAACTGAAGATTTCTGTCTCTTTCTCCAAATTACTGGTAAACTGTAGGGCGGAGATGGGGGGAGAATCAAAAGCCGATGTAAAAGAAAGTAATGGCCATTAGAACCCCTCCAAAACTAAATTTAAATCTAAATAATATAGCTGCCAGTATTGAATTGATAGTACATTTATAGGCTTCAGTGTTTAAGAACTGATGTATGAAACCTGAAAAGACAAACAGTAGTGAATTGAATGACCTAAGACAACTTATATAAATTAAACTATTTGGGTATCACCTGTATGCAAATACTATACTGAACTTTACACCCTATTTTCAAAAATAATAAATATGCGTTGAAGTCTTTCTCGGTTGAGGCAAAAAATATGCTTAATTTCAATACTGAAGTATTTATTTAATTAAATATTAAATAGTTATTTCAATATTTAATTAACAAGACACTAGCTCAATCTTGTTGGTTTTTCTCTTAGCAATAAAGCAAAACAAATTAGGCTGAATCCTCTTTCCTAACTGTTTTTGACTGGACTGATTCTATATTGGCAAAAGCAGGAAAAATGTTAAAAAAACCCAACTCTTTATTAAGCCAAATGTCAAATACTGATTTTGCAAAACATCTGTTTTGCCAGTAATGATGCATATTAATAAATGAACTGGAAATCTAATAACGGTTTAGCTTTCTGCTTCTATAACCCATGCAAAATAATCAGTGGATTTAAGAGAGACAGGTATGTCCCAGAAAAAGAAAGAAACTTGTAAAGTACAGAAAGAAGGAGTGATGAAACAAAAAATAAGTTACAAGGTGTTTATAGTACACAAAGAGATAATAAGGAAACAGGTATAAATAAATCTTATCCCTGTTCTGTCTTTCTTATGTACATTAAGCTTGTACCAGAATTACATTTCTTCTGAAAAAGTGTCTGTACATAAACCATTTAAATAATTTCATAAAGACTTTAAAAAAATTTATGTGTGTAAATAAATATTTCTATATAAATGTTTCTCTCTATCTCTATTTATAAGATACGTAGATATATTAGAAACATCTAACTTTCAAAAGAATTTTAGAGAATTCCTCTAGTCCACTACTGGCTTGCACTGACAAACTTACTCACTTTCATAAACAGTAAAAATTAGAGGAAGAAGAAATGGATTTCTTTCATTGTGTACATTTGGCTTCAGATAATTCACCTGCTTTTAAAAATAATAATTTTTTTTATGTATACACAAAATCTGACAGTTCTGCTTCATTTTGGAAAAGAGAATTCCACAATTTTGCAATTTAGAACTCAAGACTTCTGAAGAAAGATTACTACCCGGAAAATAGGTAGGTCACAGTAAAAAGAAAGTACACACTGTTCACTTTTACAGAAAATTTTGATCAAACCACAGTCCACAGAGTCCTTTGCTTAGTTTACCACATGCAATAACATCTATTCAGATTACAGATAAAAAGCGCTGGTCATTAATTATTTGTTGATGGTTTATTATCAAACCTACCTCTAGGAATAATGAAAGACTCTAAAGTAGCATTTCCTCGTTTACAAATATAGCCAAGTTTCCGATCACATTCCCAGTTCTCCCACTTAGCACCTTTGCCAGGATTTAACGCACCACAGATTCTTCCAGGTTCTGGAGAAGGATGGCCTTAAAAAAAAAACAACAACACAAATCTCAATAACAACAACAAAGTATAAGCAAAACGCGGTTACCCTCCCAACTCTCACATTTATTCTGGTCCATGCTTTAAGTGTAAGATACCTTAACATGCAGGCAATTGTGATTCTCCACAGTCCTTTAGACTCAAGAGGGAAGTTCATTCCCTTAAGAGAATTTTTCAGAGCAACCACAAGCTGCAAATTCACATTTTAACAGTCTCTTCACTTGTCCAAAGCCTTGATGGAAGGTATTACAGTGCATGGATTTATTTTCTTTGAGTTTTTTTCCATTCCTAAATGGAGAATACCTGAACTGCAGAGGACAGTCTTTAGGTGAAAAAACTGTTCAGTAAGCTAGTCATATTCTGCACGTGGTATAAGAAAAATAATAAGTAATTATTTTGCTAATGGAACTTCTTGTCCCTTTGTCTAAACAATTCAAAAATAGCAGTATATTTGGATATTTTCAGTTGAAGATTAGCATTAGCACTAACACAAACATCTCAAAGAAAAGTAGAACCTGTAAAACAGAACAAATTTCTGCAATAAATCAGATGAACTTTTCAAGATCTGACCTAATGTTATTAAACGTAACATGTTTTTTCCTTAATTTCTGAACACTTGCCACTATACTACATGAAAAAAGATCAGAACTACTCAGAAATAAACACAATAAAACAATATTTTTAGTGTGGAAGATTGTTCACTGAAAATTTTGTTATATCGTTATAATTTCATTACCTTAGATTACAGTTAGTCTTATGTTTGCAGTCATGTTATACCTTCTTCCCATAGGAGAAAAAGATATGCTTACTTCCAAAATACAAATTTAAATTGTTTTCATGCACAAAAGAAGTCCATCTGTTGGCATGGTAGCTCTCCCAGATTTCTAAGCAGAATAATTTTAATTTAAACATTGATTACAGTTCCTGTTTTTTCTGCTATTTATTTAGGGCTAGTGAAATGGACAAATATGAAGTTTTCATAAATTACACTAAAATATGCTAGTGAAAAACCAACCAGTTCTTGAACATCCAGCATAACAGGATGAGACAGAGGTAGGCTATATAGATCAATGTAAATTCATGAAGGAGATAGCAGAAATATAAAATAGGATATATGGATACAAGAGTAGAGTATTATCTGAGAATGAAATTAGGGAACATAAAAAGTTAAAGACAAATTGCTTCAGTTTTTGCTACTTCAAAACCCATTTGATTCTTTACAGGACAGCTGAGAGTCTGCAGTTTTAACAGCCATGAACAGCTCCCCTTGCTGCTTCAGCTCCATCTCACAATCAGTTGTCCCCCACTCCTCATTACACACAGATGCTTATCAGTGCATTTGGATGACAGACCTACAAATACCTTCATAGCAACTTGCAGTTCAGCCCATCTGTTTGCCTTGTGTGCTCACTCCAGTGGAGAGCTATCTATAAAGTAGTTGAATTCACTCCTCAAAGCTTACCTACTCAGGAAGTTTGTCCACCTAAAATGTGCTTTTGGCCTTTCCTGCCCAAGGATGGCACTGGGTGATACAGTGCAGCATGCATTTATAGTTACTGATAGTTAAATACATATGATGAAGATAAAGAGAATTTACACTGCATAACTTCAGACTTCTACTTTTAATCAGTCTCCAAAAGCTGCCTGAATAGCCAGCACAAAGGAACATGGCAAGAGTCCTCCATAAAAGACACCTTAACACAGACACTCTGAACATGAAACCAGAGATACAGCTCTTCTTCATTGTATGTGCAGATGGCAAAGCTCATCTGAGCTCTGTAATAATGGCATCAGAGTTCAGCACTGCAGCTACAGGTGTGAAGTACCTTGGCTTCCTTCAAATTAGACTCATCTAACATGTTCAGTTTGATATGTGTTAGTGCTGTGGGTAGGTTAATCCCAAATGAAAATGAAAATCTATTCTTTAAGCAAATAGCCAAAACAAATTGGAAAAGAATTTAAAGAAAACCAACCAACCAAACAAAAACCACCACTGATCAGTCTAGTCTCATGAATGATGACATCTCTAGCATTAGATTTATTTAGTATTTGTATAGAAATACAGTAAATTAAGAAGATATACAAATGAAGTGTCAATAGGTGACTTTTAAAATTTTCCTCTGGATTATGAAGATGCCATTTCCATTATGAACAACAAATTAAGCCCAGTGCACATCCCTAGAATAAGGGCCATTACTCACAATGTTTATAGTCACAGTCAGGATCTTTCAACATCAAAACAAGCTCAATAATTACAGGGGAATAGAGTGCTAGAAAAGAAATATGGTACAAAATGACCAAATTTTTAAACTGAGTAACAACATATTTAACCTTACCTGGAACCCAATTTAAGTATCGAAAAGGAGCACCACCAACCCATTGCCATCCACTGTTGAAATTCAAACTGTTAAGACCAAACCAGAGAGCTGAACTCAGTGTGAGAGTCAAACCTAAGTAACAGAGACAGAGAGAGATACTGGAAGTCCACAGCAGGAGTAAACACTTTCTCAGTATTTGAGAGCTGAATTTTAGTTAAACCATCTGCTTCTACTCTTCTCCAGTACAAGTTTTAAAAACTTTTAGCATTTTAGTTAAGGTGGCTTTGTTAAACCTGTAAAACATGTCAGCTTACAAGAGCCACTTCTGTTTTAGAGTTTTCACATTTTGAAGTTTGGAGAATTGTATTATAACAGAAAACAAAATGACTCTTCTACATGTTCCTTTTAAACTGATGATCACAAACATGAAACAATTTTTTCCAGAATTATAGAATATTAAATTGATAAAGTTGCACAATGAGTTTTTTAAAATGAAATGTGAAGTTTCCCAAAGTGTATTTTCTCTCCCATAAAATTAACAAGTGTGAGTTTCAAATTTACATTATACTGGAAAAAACCTGTTCTCATTTTATCAAAAAACATTAAAATGCAATCATTGCAAACATCATCTTTTTAACAGCATATCTTGTGCACTTTTCAGACTGATCTCATTTCAGTTCTATAGCCAATAATGTCAGGCTTCAAAGACCAGCTCAAACTTTTTGCTGTAGTTTTGAAAAGCATATAGAAATATCATGGTTATGTATAGCCCTGCTGAATTCTCTAACATTATTGATAGTCATTATTATTCAGTTGTCTATCTCTGTCTTTCATATAAGACTTGGAAGCCCAACTGGCGGACTGCTGATTTTTTCTTCATAGTTCACAGAAAATCATTATGCAATATGTATTATTTATTTCTGCTTCTACTGATGGCAGCATCACGCCAAGATGTTGCAATTTTTAGTTGTCTTTGACACCATGATTATGGGCAGCACTTGAAGCCTGGCAAACTTATAAGGAGAGGTAGGAAAGCACTGGAATGTCATACTAAAGCCTGGTTTGGTGTTCTAGTACTTCTGTACAAGTAAGTTGTGGTTAAGACAATCAAGAACTGAGCATGACAGGAAATCCTGGTACTGCCAGGGTATTTGCATAATGAAAAACTGATCTTCACATACATTTGGCAGCCATATCTATTAGTTTGCATTTAAAACACACCTACTATTAACTCACTCCTGTGTTAGTGCCAGTTTGTTCCCTTGAGAGTTAATTTCAAGAATAATTTCATCACATTCAGCTGAAAAAAAAGACCCATGTTTTGACCAAATCCTTAAATTGAAAACAAAAGTTTAGACAGAACAGACTGTTCATAGCACATTTGTCATTCCTCTAAATTAGAGAAATATGGATTTGATTGATGGAATTGGCTGGATGTTTGCATCCAAAAAGTTACTGTCAGTGGCTGAATGTCCAGGTGGAAAATAGTAACAACTGATCTGTATGGGGACGGGTATTATTGAATATCTTCATCAGTCACATAGACAGTGGGATTGGGTGCACCCTTGGCAAGTCTGCAGATGACACCAAGCTGAGTGGTGCATTTGATTCACTTGAGGGAAGAGGTGGCAACCAGAATGTCTCCGACAGGCTTGAGGAGTGGGCACATGTGAACCTCAATTTCAACAAGGCCAAGCACCTGGTCCTCTACCTGGGTCATGAAAATTCACAACATCAATATGAACTAAAGAGAACAGTCCTGCAGAGAAGGACTTGGGCCTACTGATGGATGAAAAGCTGAATATGAGCCTGCAATGTGCACTCACAGCCCAGAAGGAGGCACGAAAATTCATCAGAGGACTGGAACATGCCTCCTGTGAAGAATGGCTGAGAGGATTGAGATTGTTCTACTGGGAGAAGAGAAGGCTCTGGGGAGACCTTATCAAGGCTTTTCAATATATAAAAATAACTTATAAAAATTGAAGGAAGACTTTTTACCAGGGCTTGTAGTGACAGGACAAGGGACAATGGTTTAAAAAATGAAAGAGAGTAGATTTAGATTGGACATAATGAAGAAACTTTTTACAATTAGGATGGTGAGGCACTGGAACAGGTTGCCCAGGGGAACTGTTGATCCCAATCACTGGAAGTATTCAAGCTCAGGTTAGAGGGGGCTTTGAGCAGCCTAGTCTAATGCATGATGTCCTATTTCATGGCAGGGATGTTGGACTAGATGATCTTTAACCGGTCCTTCAAACCCAGACCATTGTCTAATCCTCTGACATAAATTTACGGAGAAGAACATGGCATAGAATAGGGGGTTTTTTTCAACTGATGTAATATATTCAAAATATTTTATAATCTATTTAATAGATGAATTAGTAGGCTATTTCATGTGTGTACAGAGGCTAAAAAGGTAATAAAGACGAGACATTGTGAAATGTAAATATATTCAAGTACAAATTCAGAATTTTCTCACAGGACAAGTTTGGAAATTACTTCAAAAAACACTGAAAAAGATTGAAACTAGAAGAGACTATTTGTGAGTCCTTGTGTTTATTAGTTCTTTTTCCTTTCTTTTCATATTTTAGCACATACTGATGATGCAATGCCTTTAGTGATATAGTCCAAAAATGCTGACTAGTACACACAGCAAAAAGAATGCAAAAAGGATACAGTCTTGGTATCTGCATTGTTGGTTTACAAACTATTTTGCATTTTTCTGCATTCCAACATTCATTCTTTATTGCTTGCATTACTTAATTATTGTATTTTTTTATGTTACTGTAAGTTTATGGCAATATTTAATCAAGACAATATAAATATTATCTGTCCTATATTCCCAGCTGAATCGTTCAAGATAACAATTTATATCTACTAATTACCAGAATTGAACAAACATAAATTTTCAAGATGGAACACACTATATGTGTGTCACTGTTGCAATAATACACTTCTTTAAAAAACCGCTGGATAATATTACCCTACCTGTCAAGTATGTTTGTTCGTGTAATTCTGTGATGCTTAATAACTCTGCCTTCTGTTGTTGACAGCTTTTTCTTGCCTGGTGCCATGTCAGAGCTGCCTCAGAGTTTATCTGGTACTGGACATTTGTTAAAGAATCTGTGTTCCACAAACTCATGCTATTAACTGTAGGGAGAAAAAGAAATGCTGTAACTCACCATGAAGATGAAGCCAGATACAATATAGGAAAAATTGCATAGCAAAAATACACAAAACATAAACAGAACCATAGACAACTGGTTTGAAAGGAATCTTGAGGCTCTCTCAGGTGTTCGTAGACCCAGAGCTGAACCATGACAGCAACGTTGGGCAGTACACAGGGAATGAAACAGGGTCACCATTTTCTCTGCTGTAACAAAGCTGCTGCTTAAGGTAAATGAGTGGCTAACATCATGCTAAAATAGTTGATTTGTCAATGTGGAGAAAAAGACTGATGCTTGATAAAGTGTATTTCAAGCTGACCATTTTTCTGAGATAAGAAACTCCGTTTTTTTTTTACTAATTTGGGGTACTATGTAAAGTGGCTATGGATTTTCTCACTGTGATAGAGATGATCAGACCAAGCACTGAATGCAAAGCTGACATTTTCAGCATCCATTTCACACGTCTCTACAATTCCTGATTTCTTATGCATGTGCCTGAGATACCATGACTTTCTTCTCTGCCACATAGCCTGACAGTGACCTCCCTGAATACTTGCACTTGGCACATTAGGCAAAGCCAAAGCAGTGAAAGCTTTTGGACGAAAGTCATTCAAAAGGGTCCAGCACCAGGCTTGGCCCCCGAAGGTACCACACTCCTTACACTGCTGCAGTCTCTCTTGACTCATCTCAATTGAATCTCCACAACCAAGCAACAGAAAAGAGCATGACCTTGCTCTGCCAAAAATGGAATCTACAGGAGGCCTGAACACTGAGCTAAATATCACATAAAGAGAATAATGTTGCACGACAAAAGCAAAACACAGCAGAGGTCACTGTATGTCTGACGACAATGAGAAAACTGAAATTCCTGCAGCCTCTATCAGTTTCTTGAGTTGCAATCTGTGAAAAATTTGAGAGAAAGACATCTTTTCCTTTTCTGAATTCAGAAAACTTAAGTGT
The DNA here is from genome assembly GCF_003984885.1 of Neopelma chrysocephalum. Lineage (NCBI taxonomy): Eukaryota > Metazoa > Chordata > Aves > Passeriformes > Pipridae > Neopelma > Neopelma chrysocephalum. The sequence goes on from NW_020897765.1 coordinate 4,051,265, forward strand.
GCAAGTAGAGGGAAACAGTACAATAAACAAAATTCAAGACAAAGGATTATATATGTTACATGTCAGCAGGTCAGTAACCAGTTACACTTTTTCCTGTAATAAATCTGATAGTCTATAGGTAATATGAAGTGCTTCTTTTCGAATTATTTTTATTAAGAAAAAAATCAAATATAACCTACTATAGTAATGACATTTCACTAAAAATGGAAACTTTCATCCCATTATCACTATCCACAAACCAACTGCAGTCTAAAATATTTTATGACTACCAAAATCAGAACTTCTCTGCTACACTATGTTCTACAAGACCATAAATCCCTGTGGACAAGCACAAGCCTGGAACAAAATGGATATTGCAAAAATAGTAAAATCTATAAATCAATAAAGAAAACTGGCTGTGACTTGATAGAAAGGGGTTTATAAATCCTGTACTATTATTACAGAAGAAGAGATAAACAAGTCTTGGGCATTTATTCAACTTTCCAACTCACTCTCCCAGTCTCGTAATTTATAGCTGATTTTCATATGGTGCTCTCCTGTAGAACTTTTGTCTTTCATAAAAATAAAACTAATTTTTGAACCTTGGAATATTCATTTTTAAGACATTTGAGTTTTGAGACTTCAAATGCCTTTGCAGAGCAGGATTTTGGAAAATTTTTATGCTATTTTTTGAAGTTTAGTACCTCCAGAGAAACCAAAACATGAATCACTTTTCTGAAATAATATAGTTTAGCATCTAAGTTAAATTAATGTTAAACCAACCTGTCCTTTGTACATAAGCAGAAAATTAGTAAAAAAAGCCTAACTCTATCCCTACACAGATGAATTCAGCATGCATTTTTTCTCTGGACTTTTTGTTTCTGTCCTAGTCAGCTGCAAGTTTTATGCATCAGACTTTCTAAATCCTTCAATAGATACTAGCTCTTTCATCTGTCAAGAAAGAGGCCTCAATGTACTTTTGTCCACTGGAATACAGCTATAGGCACACATTGACTCACGCTCCTGATGATCTTATACTGTGCAACCTGTTTTCTTCCCCAACATCTACTTTGTAATGCAACATACAGCTCAAAAAAAACAGTGTAACCTATAAAGAAGCGGCAGTTCCTAGGGTACTAAAAATTGTTTGCTGTAACAACATTTCTCAGTTCCTTTCTCTGGGATTTAAGTTTCTACTGCCACTGTATCAGCATCTCTTTCTAAATCCCTGAATAGTGGGTCATACTTACTATTATGTCACTTCCACCAATCAAATTTCTACACCTCTATTGAGTATAATAAGTGTTATAACTATGGTCTTATGCCCTCTTCATTTTGGAGAACACTTGAGCTGGTTTAGTTCACAGTGAAAAGTGACTGGTTCAGTCACAGTAATATCTCTGTCAGTCCAGACTCTAATATGAACAGCTGTAATAGTTTGCATCGCATGTTTTCGTATTGGCCCCTTTGCTCCCCTAGACAGTTTACCAAACAACAAACACTTTAATCTTATTAAATAAAATTTAACATACACAGAGGTAAATATTCTACTTCTAAAGACATTGTTGAAGGTTATTAACTTATTACTCATATCTCACTCATTCCTCTTTAATAGGGATAACTCAAACTTCTGTTACCATGGCCTGTCTCTCATTAAAATATATGACTCAAATCTGAATATTTTATAGTCAGTACTGAAGAATCAGGGAGGAAACATGCAAGCAATCAGCATAAAGCAGCTTTTCCCAAAAACAATCACAGCCTTCAGAATGGATTTCCTTGAATTATAACAAAGAATTAAACAAAAGTTTAACGATGCCTCCTAATTGCTGTACTCAAATAATGCTAGACAGGTAGCATTCTTAGGTCAATCTTGCTTTATTAATGGGATTGATATTCCCAACATATTTTTATTATCTTGAAAATAATACTGGCATAGGAAAAAAAGGTGTAATTTTTATTTATCTGAATTACTGACTGCAACATTCATGGACACTAATACTAGCACATACACATACACTAATACAAGCACACTAATACTTCATCATCAAACCACTTAAGATCAACCCAAACTGTCTTCTTCACATGAAAGGAAAGGTACATTTTTCTCTTTAGCTCTGACTTGGTCAGTTGGAGCTTTACAGCAAAACACAATAATAAAGAAGAAGGGAGGGAGAAGTACTACCCTTCTCAGCATGACAGAAGAAGCAGCTTGCAGACAAAATGTGTATTACATATTTTACAGAAGTTCAGAGAAACTTCATTTAAATTTAAAAGAATTCAAATGGATGCAGGCATAAATTACTCCAATTTCCTGAACGTATAATCAACATTTCTAAGTAAAGTTCTGTATATTCATAATACTGCATTTTAAACTCTAAATATACTCAAACCAGAGAATTTAGATTAATAAATACTTCTAATTGAGTTAAAACAGAGAACTACAACATAGCAAACAGTTTTGGGAAACACTGGGATGTAGTAAAAAGTTCATGTAAGCTCCTTCATGTCTAAAAGGCAACTCATCATACGAAGTAATTTTCATTTTCAATTATGCTGTGTTCTATCTTCCAATTCCACTGCACAAATTTCTACATGGCCATTGGCATATACTATATATGCTAATGTAACATCTTTATATCTAATTAACTTTCTATTGAAGTAAATGGTGTATGTACAGATTTCAGCATATGATTAACACACTTCCACCTGGATGTAATTGGTCAATGTTTTTTATGCTGGGCCCTATATTTGTGTATTTAAGTAGTTCCTAAAAGGATAGCAGGCTAAATGGAAATGGAAAAACACACCACTTCAAACTGGTTTATATACGGTAAAGCACATATTATGGACATATTTACAGGCAGATGAATAACAGCACAGCAGAATCGTGAACATAAAAGCTTACATTTCATTGGGCAAAATCCATACTTCTTGTCAACATCATAGTCTGAAGTGGTTCCACACCAGAACCAGCCATCTGATCTGCCAGTATCTGTGCAGTCAGCATACCATTTACCACCATACTTAAAGGGGAATACACAAGGTGCTCCATTGTCATTTCCTTTGACTGTGTAGGTATCTAAGGAGACATAACAATTTAAAAATGTATAAACATTAATAAGCATGAGATATATACAAATTTATCTTTGGGATTCTACTATAGAATGTTATAGCAAGGATAGCTTGATAGCTTAGTATACAAACTGTACCAGAAATGAGACAAATTTTTGTTGCTTAAGGAGACCACAACTGACTGAGTCAAGATGTGATAAAGTTTACATGCATAACAATCAAAAGTATAAAATCCACACAGTTAGGCAATTTTCTTTTTAAATGCAAACAACTTTAGACTCTTTTGTCAATAACCCACTCAATTGCTGATCATTTTAGACAGGGACATGTACATATAAACTTGAAAGATATATGCCATGGAGTGGCTCCACTATACCGTGTCCACATAAGATTTCCATTTGCATCTAAAGATAATTTTTGTTTCATCAGAAATCTGACTCAATGAAACTTATCAAAGTAACTACAGCAGCTTTCTGTGTGTACACACATAATGCACACACATTGATGGGAGAACGTACAGAGGAATAGTACTTGAAGGGACTGCTAGAGAGGTGACATACCAAGGTCACTCTCTCACAGAGCTGCTAGAAAACAAAGGAGGAAGGAATAGCAGGACATCATTCTGTCTCCCCCTGCCTCCTTTCACATAATTTGCTTTGCTAGTGTTCTTCTATTCTGGCTTTAGGCCAGGGACTAGTACTGTAATCAGCCATGGTGTAAACCACAGAAACTGCATCCATACCTCCCTTTTTGACCATTTCTGTTTATCAAAGAATACTAAATGGGAAGTCAAACATATTCCCAGATACTTATCATGAATATATGCATATGTGTACTATACATAAGTTTTTCAAATTTATGTAAAATATCTTATTTCTTAGTCTAACATTTCAGCACCAACTTTGAGACTCCCTTCAAGGACTAGGAAGACATCTTCAATATATTGGAGCCAAAGATATCAAGAGTTAACTAATTCCTCACAGCACGCTTAATATTTGCTTCCCAAGGAAAAAAATATAACCAGCAGACTACACACTTACACTACACCTTTTTGTGCATGTGCAAATAGTAAAAGCCATAATCAACTCTTGTGTAATAGAGATACATTTTTTGAACAACCATAGAATTTTTTCTCCTCTCCAAATGAATCCCTACCATGCATGGCTAATCATCTATCAGAACTTTGACAAGTTTGACAAAGAAGCAAAATGAACTCCTCTAAAAACAAAAAACACACGCTCAAGTATTGCTGATTTCACCAGAAGTCACACTCACTGATCATTAATGAGGAAGGAAATTCTCATACACTTATAAATATTTTAATTAGCTACACATAAAAATAAGTTTGAGATACAGAAATTAATTTACAGAACTTTACCTTCATAGCCTCGAGAACACAGATCATCTGTGGTTCCGTAGACTTTCCACCTACTCCATAAACCAGATCCCTTGTACAGCATAATATTCCTTTCCTGTCTGTTTCCATAGTTGAAAAACAAATCTTCCCCTTGGATTGCAAAGAGAGTCTCATTTCTGCATTCCCATCGCTGAAGTTCACTAGCCTTGTCACAAGGATACAGAGTGATCGGAACCCAGTCTTTCTTCGAAGGCACTCCCAAGCACAATTTGAATGCTATGCTCATAAGCTGGTGATCTGAGACCCACCTGAATTTTTGTGACTCATTTTCTTGAACACAAGGAGCAACAGTCACTGAATTAGAACTTTGAGCCAGTACACAGCGCTTGTGTTCTTCATTATATATTAAGAAGATGCTGGTATCTGTAAGGCAAATAACAGTGGAATCATTTGGGTTGAAGTAATCTACTACCTAAGTAGTACTACTGCTCTTGGTGTTAAAATCTCATCATCTGTTCAACAAAAGGTGCGGCATTCCTGTGGCCTACACCTGTTAAAGTGACGTACAATGCAACTAGTTCAACCATTTTGTGTCAATGAAAGCAGGTACATGGAAAAGTGCAAGGCAGCAGAGGTGCAAGATCTAGTGTCTCCTGTAGGTTTAAAGCATGGATTAAACTGAAGAGAGAAAACACACTCATAGTATTAGTCCAAGCTGCACCCATGGGAGTTACTGAAACAAGGGAACACGCACACTGTAGACTGCAGATCCTGACTCTAAACACTCCAGCAGCACTGGCTCCCTGATCCTGGTTCCAAGACATGAGGAGACGACAACAGTCACTAAGTTCTTCAGGCTCCATTTCCTCACAGTGGAGAGCTCTGTTCTCAAAAGCCCTGCTAAAATCCTTAGAGTATTAATTGAAGGGAAGGATATGTTTTTAAGCTTTATACAAAACTTGCTTGTAAAGCATATTTATTTTTCACTCCAATTCAGTCATCAGTGACTTCTTTCTTACATCTCTCCATTATGAATGATATACCAACAGCAGTGGGATTTGCCATCACCAGGTACGCCTCTTCGTGATTTATGAAAATATACAAAGCTCTTCGTAGGTCCCCTGGTTATTTTTCCCTCTTCATAAATAGTGCTTCACAGCATGCATTATCATGTATTCAAAGTTTATTTCAAAATTGTAGCTGCTTGAAAAGTTCTTCTCGTCTGTTACACTTGGGTGTGCTACGGAGTGTAACATTTCTGAGCTGTTCTTGCCCAAAGACTGAGAATTTCTCCTCTCTGATCCCCCCAAGATCTGATACTAGATCTCATAGAGTAACAGGATGCACAAGGTCTTAAAGCTATATTTTAACTGGGATATGATCTAGGAAAGAGAAATATTAACTTGTGTGACTCTGGAGATTGAAACTAATTAAAACATTATTTCTTTATTGTATGATTACCAAATTAAACAAATTCTATAATGAAGAAATATTTAAGGGGAAAACAGGTTAACCACTGAAAATTTTCCTCTCTCTTTGCTGAGGCTCCAATGTGGAAATGATCAGACTTGTCTGCAGAAGAACAATCTGGGAACAAATAATCTCTCTCTCAGAGAAAGAGCTGACCTAGAGTTATCTCATCCATAGTTCAGCTTCCTTCTCCTGTCCTTTGGCTTCCAACTCACTGGGAAGTAATGTAAAACTGATGAGTACTGGAGACAAAAGTTGTTGTCTTTTGCCAATCTGTTTTACTCACAGACAATACAAGGAAATGTACAATTATCACTGCTGGTGACAACTTTTTTTTTATTCTGCTTTTCTACTAGCGTTTAGTACAATGTTATTGTAAACTGATATATGCAATGCTTGCAACTCTCCTTTTCCTGACATCATATTTAAAGTTTCTGGATAACAGAGATATCAGACACTTTCTCAGGTGTGGAAAACACTGCCTGATTTTTCAAACTGCTAAAATTGTATTTCCGACCTATAATAACATTCCTTACTTTATGCTACTTATGGTGTTGAAGAGAGAATGCTATGTACATGAAAAAGTTACTCCAAAATCAAAAGTCTGTATTGCTGCACACAAGCATGAAAGGGTGCAGAGTTTTGGCTTCAGAAACAAGGTTAGAAAGCTAAACAAAGAGGTCTGACCAGTGGGGGTGGAGAGGGGGACAAAACTTTGGCTGTTCTGACTGCACCTTTACAAAGCATTAGCAATGTGTAAATGCAACACATTTGCTTATACGAGGGCACCAGTGCACATTCCCAGTGCAGGGAATAGTACATATGTAAGCAGCTAAAAGACCAACACAGCCAATCAGGCATTGAAAATAAGTTGTCACCAAAACAAGAGAACAAAGCAAGAGATAGCAGGATATGGTGGCTAAGACTGTAGCTGCAAGATTTCCTTTCCCTTCGTGTTGCTCTTGTCTCATCCATGACCATGCAGTAGATTTCTGACATGATCCTGTGTTGCTCGAGTTTACAGCTTTATTTCTGTGTCTGTTCTGCCCGCTTGGTCTCCAAAGGGGATTCCCATACAACAGTTTCCATGTGAGTATTAGATAGTATAGAAGAAACAGGACAGGTATTTTTGCAGCACTTTCTATACCCTACCAACTCCTCTCTGTAAACACTTGATTCCATTCCTGTCAACATGATGAGTTGTATCTGTAAAATAGGCTAAGCAGAATTACACATATAACCATCAGCTGTGTTTCAATGTTCTGTAGCAGCATTTATTACAGAGCTCCATAACAGGTGCCATTCTTCACTATAAATGAGCTGTAGCCGGCACACTTCACGGTTCACCACAGTGGACCATGAGTACCAAAATGTTGATACTTTGAACTGATTATACCCATTTCTAACAGTAATTGATATGTTGAAAATTACTCCTAGAAGGAAGTTCTTTAAAATGCTTAAGAACATACCAGGCATAGGAAACAATTCGCTTCACCATTATAAACCATTCAGGGAGATCTAGCATCTTTTTCCTCAAATCTCTGGAGTAGATCCTGATAGAGTTTTTCTCAAAGGCTTTGATTTTTTTCTTCACCCAAATCACTGTGACTATTTACCTGTCTCTGGGCCCAGCTCATGTCTTAAGAATTGTGCTGAGTACAGTAAAATCCCACCAGCCAGTACAGTTTCCACAGCAGAAATTTCCAGTATGCCAAACTAGCTTCACACTGCAGCATTTGCAAACTATTACAGATTATGCAGGTGTAAATCAAGAAGTAAATTGTGAAGCCACTGAAGTACTAAACACTAGTGGAGAGCACCAGAAGAGCACACCAAATGCCAGAAGGAAGAGAGGGGCGAGCAAGGAGACAGCGAGTAGGTTGGATAACTGTCTTCTCTACAAAGACTGCTGCTTACCAGATGGCCTACAATGATTGCTGCTAATTACACAAGGCAAGAAAGGTTACAAGGCAGTGTTATAAAGTTTTGCTTCAGTAGATCTCAATCTGGAGAGCAGAGAATGCTGAGAGGTTTTCAAGAAGGACAGATGAATTTCGTTGAAAAATAACTGTGCATTGGAAACAGGGATAAATCTCGGATCAAGTGGGTGCAAATTTCAGGTGTCACCAAGCAACACAGCTTTCCCCTGTTTTCACACCTCTACCCATACCAGCACCTCAGCTACCTTAACACCCCTCCACGAAATCCACGTCAAAAAGCCAAAAGCACATCCTTGGGTCCATTGAAGAACAAAGGACTGGAGGACAAGCCAAGCCCCACCACCAGGCACTTCTGCAGACCTTGGCAGTGAGGGGGTCTCTGAGGGAAAGCTGGGTGATGTTATTAATTCAACCAGGGACCGAACAGAGTGGTGGGGAAAACTGAGGCACCGCTGGTGACAGCCCTGTTCGGCATCCACAATGTCATGGGCATCCAAAAGTTCTCCCTACCAGGCAGTTTCGCCCACTGGACACCTCGGGATGCCAGGAGGAGGGGAAGGTCCCAAGGGGAGGCTACCACCTCCATCAGCCGATCGCCCTCAGTACCGAGGGGGTTAAAATGGTCATGGGCTTCACCTGCGCGGATGCTCCCTCCTTAACCCCCAACCCCCCCCCCACCCCCGCCAGCCCAGGTCAGGTTGGGTTTTGTGTCTGCAGTGACCCCTCGTTTTTCGGCTCGTCTCATCCCGCACAGCCCCTGCGAGCACTTACCCAGCAGCGGAAAAACCCGGGGGAGAAGTCCGAGGAGAAGCAAGAGCAGGCAGGGAGCCATCGCGGCGGCTCCACGGCGCTGGGACGAGAAGGCTTCCCGCCGGGCAGGTCCTCTGCACTTGTGAAGGGATGGTGGATCGGGGAAAGCTCTGGGCTCCAAATGATAAGGAAATATCCTGTCACATGGGGCGTTTTGAAATAACAGGAATTCGCTGTTCAAACTTTGCTTTCCTAAGCTGATTTTTTTTTCTCTTAGCGGAGGGAAGAGCCTCCTTCCAGGCACATGCAGGTGATAAAGCGGTGATAGCTGAGAGGAGGGCTGCTTCTTTTGTTGTTGTCGTTGTGTTTGGAGGTTTTTTTTTTCTTTTATCCTCTTTGCAACCCTGTCAGGTTGAATGTGGGTCAGTAGTTTGTTTCCCAAGAAAATTAGCCAACCTCGCGCCGAGGGAAGAGGACATCTCTTTCTTTCTGAGGTGAACCCAAATCTCAAAGAAAATCCCCGCTCGAACGACCGGGTTTGCTCCCGAGAGCGGGGACTGCAGAAGTAACAGAGACCTACTTTTGGGAGCCTGGGATCTGGGCTGCACCCCCGTCCCCATCACTCCCCCTCCAGGCGCGAGCAGGTCGCTCCGATGGGAATAGAGAGCGGGCGGTGGCCGGGGCGCAGCCGGGTCTGGGCTGCCAAGGAGGAGCGGGGGGTACACGTGGGCTTAAAATCCCTAAGAGGCATTCTCTGAGCTCCAATAAATGAACTTCAACCAATCTGATTGTTTATTTATTTATTCTACTGCCTCTATCTGCTGTTAACAGGACTTAAATCTTGCTTCTGAATCAGTGTGAGGAAAAACAGAACCTTGCCTGCTAGCTGGGTTTTCAGAAGCTGAAGCACCTGCATGGAATTAAATGATCTCTCAAAAAAGGTTCCTTTAGAGCACAATCTTCCTTGAGGTTTTTATGGCTTCTTGCTGTGCTGGGTAGGAGACCTTCCCTGTGTGCATTTTTGTGGAGAGTACCATGTTATTCATTAGAACCCGTTATTAATATACGGTGTGAAGGGTCCCAAGTGGATTGAAAACATCGGTCTTACTTTTGTTTCACACAGAGAGGCTTTTGTAACATATGGGACTTACTGAGTATTGTGATAGGGCATATGTGAACCTCAGGGGGTACCTTATTGCTCTCTAAAACTACCTGAAAGGAGGTTGTAGTGAGGTGGGGGTTGGTCTCTTCTCCCCGGTAACAAGTCACAGGACAAGAGGAAATGGCTTTAAGCTGCACCAGGGGAGGTTTAGATTGGATATTGGAGAATAGTGGTTGGACTCGGTGATCTTACAGGTTTTTTTCCAACCTTAAAGTTTCTCTGAATTTGCAAAGCATCAAACCTACCATGTGTGTGAAACACATTGTGAAATGGCTCTCCCTGTACTGTCGTGCACTCAGAAATCTCTGGTAAGTATTGAAAATCTACAAAAACCTCCCTGCTGGAAGTTCTGGGTTGTAAAGTACAGCACACCCAGGGAAACACCAATATGAGATTAGTATGGAAAGAGGTGGGGCAGAGTGAAAAGGTACTTTGACACTATTATAAGACAAGAAGACACAACAGAGATGAAGACTGAACTCATTTAAGTCAATGAAACTCCTGTAAGCATTGGAAAGGATTCCGGCCAGGCACTTCAGCTATGCTAGGCCCTACTGAACTACGTGAGGGGAGGGAGGAGGACATGGTTCATAATTTTTCTGGACAACTGTAGACCCATGCAAAGGTCAGGAACAGCCTGGCCCGAGGACAGGGGCTGGGAAGTATTTCAGCCATAATCAGCAATGTTCTGTATTGTTATGCTGATGAATAATCATCTGGGAAACCTAATCTCTGAGACACTGTGAGAAGTTCAGTCAGAAAGTAAAACTGCCACAAAAATCTTTACATTAAACCCCTATGGCTATGTGCAGCAAAGGGGGCTGCACATAACTGAAGCGCATATATGTATCACACAAATAGGCAGAAAAATGGAATTAAGTATATGAATAGTTATATCTATTGGATTATCAGTGGCTGTACTTGGAATGAACTATACTCTGAAGTGACTGAAGGAACTGTATTAGGCCATTCTTGGAGATTCTCAAAACTGAACTGGACAAGGACCTGAGCAACCTGATCTAAATTTCAAGTTAGCTCTGCTTTGGAGAGGAGGTCATGCTAGATGAATTCCTGAGGTCCTTTCCAACCAAAATGAGACTTCAGGAGAATAACTTCCAAGAGAAATATTCCAGACTCCCTTCATGATCTGAAAACTGCCTTTTTTCTCATTGTCCCTTGCTCTCACTGGCAATATTGGCAATACTGCCAGTTCAAAGACATTCTGACATAGACACATGTGATACATATATATGTGTCTGTATGTGTATATACATATATCTACACATGCCCTCTGTCTAGAGCAGCACTGGTCTGGATGAGCTTATTCACATAGGCTCTGTGTCTCATCTGGAGCATACTCTTCAATAATTATGTCTGGAACTGGTTTCCTCTTTGGGAATCATATATTCTGATCTGATATAGTTAAAGGGAAAGATTTTCTCTCCTTTGAGACAAAAGCATTCAGCAAAGTCTCAGGCAATAGTGATTTGTAGGAAAACAGTTACCAGAAGCCCAATCTGCTAAACAACTAATGACAGGGTACGTGTCCTAGATAGACATATGTTTTCATCTCTCCCCATGGGTAGGAAGCCAGCTGCCATTTACGCTTGGAACAGGAAGGCCTAAATTACTCTGAGACAGGTCAGACTCTCTCTTCTTCTGGCACATCCAGTACTTGCAACCAGTGACTCTTCCTCGCAAAATACCTTGAACTCCTGAAGTCACAGTAGCCCTTGAATTTGATAGTCAACAGGAGGATGGAAAGTTCAGTCTAAATGAAGTCATATCCAGAACTGAATCGTAATATGTCTATTTTGTTTATGTTGAAGAAAAACAACTGGATTATTATCCATACTTTCACATTTGCACCCAAGATGGTTTTTTTGGTGTTTCATTTGGGAACCTGTATCTCAGATAGTCTCTCTCTTCAATAGTTTTCCCTACATTTCTAATGTTTGCAGGGGTGCTATAGTGGATTACCTGCAATGGAAGCCTATGAACATTACAGCATTTCATTAGTCATCCTAGAGAATTTAAATAACATTCTCACACTATTTAATGATTTCAGAGACATAGCTTCCTAGAAGATTTTATTATTGTAAAGAGCTGACTTAAGTTAGACCCTGTACTGGTTTTGGCTGGGATTAGAGTTAATTTTCTTTGTAGCAGCTCAGACGGTGCTATGTTTTGGATTTATGACCAAAACAGCTTTGATAACACAGGGATGTCTTAGTTATTGATGAACAGGTTTTTCACAGCCTCAAAGCCTTTTCTGCTTCTCATGCTGCCCCATCAGCAAGGTGGCTGGGGTGGGCAAGAAGCTGGGAGGGCACACAGCCAGGACAGTCAATACCAATGGACCAAAGGGATATTCCACACTGTATGGTGTCATGCTCAGCCATGAAAGTTGGGGGAAGGGGGAGGAAGGGGAGACATTCAGTTATGGTGTCTGTCTTCCCAAAGCCCTGATTTCCTTGGAAAGCAGCTGAACACCTGTGTGCCACTGGGAAGTAATGAGTGAATTCCTTGTTTTGCTCTGTGCATGCATCATTTTGCTTTCCCTACTAAACTGTCTTTATCTCAACCCATGAGTTTTTTCACTTTTACCCTTCTGTACTCTCCCTCATCCCACTGCAGGGGAATGAGCGAGCAGCTGTGTGGGGTTGAGCTGCCAGCTGAGGTTAAACTACAAAAGACATACACTAAAACATTATTTATTAAAATCATTTCAAGAACTTTAATATATAGAAGTGAGAGAATTTAGCTTCACTTGAACCAGAATCTTTCAGGGTCAAAAGGAGTTAAAAGCTAAGAGGAAAATCACAGAAAATGGACAGAAATCTTGAATTCTCTCGAAGAATTTTCAGTGACAAAGTAAATGAACAATCAAATTAAGGAAAAATTATGGCACTGCTGTGTATGAACTAAAAGAGCCAAGACACAAACCTGTGAATTCTGAATGCTGATCAACAGTCACCATAGCTGATTTCAAATGTAGCTAAAGCTGAATCAAACACATTTCCTCCATACAGGAGCAAGTAGAAAGGAGGGTTATGAAAACGTTCAGTACTTTTTCATCTCATTTCTTACTTTGCAAGGCTTAAATTCATGTTGTTGATTTCTGCAAGCATCAGAAATGAGACAACAAGTAGGAACAGTGAACAATACAGCACATAAGTAGCATCCAGTTCAGCACTGGTTTTACAACACCATTATCTCAACAAGAAATTTTGACTACTGGTGAGAATGTAGTAATGTAGTAATTCACAACCAAGAAATTAGATTCATTGTTCTGTAACTACTTTAGACCCACCAAAGGAAAATCTCCTCTAAATACACAAATGTGTTCAGCCCCTACACATCTCCTAAGACAACAGTATAGTCATCCTAACGTCCCTTTGCTGTCAGTGGATGGAAATAGAGGAGCAATTTGGATCTCATACCCTTCCAGGAACAGCTCAGATGTTTCATCTTACCTAATTTGTGCCTGGGCCTGCATTTCTGAAGAGGATATATATATCATTGTGCTAAGTAGAGCAATAGGATAAATATTAAATCAAAATAACTTTTTTTTCCTCAAGGCAGCATCTCAAGCATCCCTACATCCCTTTCTTCTTTTTAAAAAACCCCTTCTTTTAATTACATGAAATCCATGCTACAAATACCCTACAGCCAGGAGGCAGGAAGGGTAAGTCACTGTAGAAGCGTTGGATGATCTTGACAGTCCATTCCATTTTCTCTCTCATTCTGTAAGAATAAATCACTCTTAAGTTATAACTGTGGGAGTTTTGCTTTAATTACAGTGTTCTACATGGCAAAGAGCTGTACACAAACAGAGCAGTGGGACCCACAGCTCTGTTGTCTGCACAAGAGACAATTACACAGCTCTGGACTGCCATTTCTCATTCATCTAGGTGCCATAAGTCTTTTGATAAGCCTACTTCTCTACTAACAAAATGAATATACACCTTTAATCCCCCTCATAACTTTACGAGTACACCAATCGTCTCTAAGCTTCTCCATGCATAATAATCCCACAGAATCATCACGATTGGAAGAGACCTTCAAGATCATTGAGTCCAACCATCAACCTAGCACCAGCATAATGACCCCTAAACCATATCCCCAAGTGTCACATCCAGATGCTTCTTGAACGCTTCCAGAGATGGTGACTTGATTACCTCTTGGCCAATTTATTCCAATGCCTAACTGTTGTTTCAGGAAAAAAAAAAAAATAAGGCCATTTCCTCTTGCTCTTTCACTTGAGACAAGGCAGAAGAGACCAACTCCCACCTTGCTACAACTTCCTTTCAGGTAGTTGTAAAGAACAGTGAGGTCCTCCGTGAGCCTCCTCTTCTCCAGACTAAACAACTCCATCTCCCTTAACCTTTCCTCATAGGATATGTTTTCTAGACCTTCACCAGCTTCATTGCCTTTCTCTGGACATGCTCCAGCACCTCAGTGTCTTTCCTGAAGTGAGTGGCCCAGAACTGGACACAGGATTTGAGATGAGGCCTCACCAGTGCCAAGTACAGTAGGACAATCAGTTAACTGTGTGGATATTATTGTAGAGTCAAAGGTCAGCAAAATTTGGAACTCAGTGGGAGTCAAGCAGAGCACACTTGAAATTAATGTAAGGCCATGATGTACTTATAACAGTTACTACCTTTGAGCTGTACAATCATTCCCAGCTATTTATCATGGTTAAAAAGAGATGCAGGAGAAATATGGGAGTTCACAGATCAAACTGTTTAATAAAGGATAAAGAGATTTTCTTACAAGGAAATAGTTATTTTTAGAAATGAAAGGCAAAAGTGGATACATGACAGGAAAAAGTATAAATGATACAGAACTGGTTTGTATTTTCTGTTTGGCATATCACAATGCAAGCACAAAAAAAATCAGTTTAATTCAAAAACAACTGTCTTCATATCCATTGTCTTTATCAACTCAAAATATAGCTATGACATGAGCACAGAAGTCCTTCAAGAACTATCATCCTTTATGATGAAATAATCCAGTAGAAGAAAGCACTTAAGAAGAAACTTTCGAGGAGGAGGTTAGGGGGTTGATCAGGTAGAGAGTTTGGAGAGAAAAGGTTTATTTAAGGGTTTGTTTGCTAGTTTAACTTTACTTCAAATAATGAAATTTTGGATGAAATCATAGGGCACACTCCTTAATCACAGATTTGATCCTGTCTCACTAGAATTGAAATACTACGGCACTCCTATAAGTATTAAAAGGATACCTGGGAAATCTTTAAATCATTCTTTTGGCAACTATTCTGTTGAGCAGTAGTTGAGAAACATTGCAATACTGTTTATTATAAATAAAAGTCTGCATCAATGATCAATATGACACTAAGTCATGACTATTTATTCATGATGGCTACAGTAGCAAAATACCACACGTGGCATACGAGTTTTATTTAAAGAAAGGAAACAGGTCTCAGTGCAATCTCCCAAAGAACTATGAAATTAAACAATAATAGGAGTTTAAAAACATGTATTTTTAAAACAAATTATACTATCCTTAATGTCAGTCAGGTTACTGTTACAGATTACTCCTAGCCTCAATTTTATGAAGCGTTACCCATAGTATAGGGTTTATCCATCGGCAGAATATTAGATTTTTGAATGGAATTATACCTGATTTCACTAAAGGCACTGAGAATTGCAGTATATGATTTAATGTTCAAAGCTTCTGTCTTATTCAAAAATTCCTTAAGCCTGTGCTGTCTGCATTTTTTTCCATCATTTTTGCAGAATATAAAATTTTTTTAAAAATATTATAAAATCTTTTTCTTCAGAAGACTTAGTAAAACTAAAATATTACAAAGTATTATGTAAACTGAACAGTCACTGAGTACATATTATTACAGTTTCAATATAGTAGGGGGGAAATTGAATTTTTTTTCACAGAAAATGTTTACATTTCATTCTAATATTTCCTTCAGAACAGAACAAAATTTCCACACCTCAGTTCTGTCTGTGCCAGAACAGACTGAGCATCCCTCTCAGTGACTTCCCCTTAGGTCAGCACCAGCACCACGAGATGGCCCCCTGTCCACTACAGCTCACCCTCCATTTTGCTCATAGATGTGTTGGGTTTGTCTCTCCTGAGAATGACCAAGACTGACAACGATGTTTTTATTTGACATTGTTTAGTCAACAAATAATGTCATTTTGTTTAGTCCAAAACTGTTTATGTATTCTGATGTGGTTCACCAAATTTGTTCAGAAAGTGTGTGCCATGCTGGATTCACAAGCTGGGGTGACTCATTAGATCACAGCAGGCTGCATTAGATCTGGGCACAGGTACAGTGACAGATGCCTCCCACAGTGGATTTCGGATCTGCAGCACGTGTTCTGCCATCCAGGAATGTCGCTGGTCCTGGTGAACACCCGCAGTTGTCCATAAAGCCAGTCTTAGGTAGCTAATCTAGGTAGGTAACCCCATGTTTCACTTACCCTTAAAATAAGATAGTTGCTACCTCCCTCAATTTACCAGAGGAGCAAACGGAATGATATGTATATTGAGTATTGAATACAGTGAAATTTGTGAGTCAAAAAGTAGCTAAGAGTGTCTCAAAACTATTCTACCCTCCAGCCTATTTCCAGTGAAATTAAAACCATGTGACAATTTTGTATGTTGTAGCCTGAAGAGGTATAGGTGAAGGAGGATGACCTGTGAGATAGGAACAGAGGGAGGGAAGCTGGTACTACCTGGTGTGTGGGAGGGAGCAGACCTGCTAGGAGGTGAGGAGGGGCTGGGATGTTTCTGAGTACTGCTGTAGGAAGGCATTTGGGACTGGTGTAAAGGATACCTTGGGGCTTAATCCTCCCCTGGATCCCAGGAGCCTGTTGGAGTTGCAGTAATGAGCCTTTTCACTTTTTCCTCCATCTGCTCATCTGTAGCTGAACTTCAGGTCGGTGCAGCTCCAAGAGATAAATAGCTTACCACCAGCTCTCAATGCAGCGTCTCCCGCACAAGGTCTTAGTGAGAGAAAGATAAAGAGAAGAGAGAAGTTTAAATTACTCTCTTCCTCTTCTGAAGTTTTGATAGCTTAGAAGGAGTGAGTCTGAGTCTGTAGATCATAATTTCCAGGAAATTCAACAGCCTTGCCTTGAATGTTAGGAAGTTTGGCAAGAGGTCCAAAGGTAATAACAAATGTAGCAACATGTTAAACACATGAAAAGCACTACACCCCCCCAAAGAACCTGCCACCTGAAACCTGCTTGGTGAGACACTAGTGAAATGGCTCAGGCCAGAAGCACCCTCATGGTAAGGGACTCAGATGCTGTTTTCGGCGTGTTGGTGGTATGTGGCATAGTCACCATGAGCCTCATTTCTCCAGTTTAAGGCATGTTGACATAGAGTAGGTCAATCCATACTTGTAAGATGATGACCACTCATAAGTGAGATAGTAATGTTACTCATGGTAGAACTTGTTTGCAAACCAAGGGATAAAGAACTATCACGAAAGATTTCCTCAGAACAGCAGGGACCCACATTCCAACAACTTTTTGAAAACCGTGCAAAAGACCAAAATGGTAGCAGCAGCACCGGGGTCCTAGCTGAAAATATCCTGTCCTGTAAAACCATTAAAGGTACAGTACTATTTTCTGTGATTATTCTTACATCCTTTTTTGCAACAGCAATGGGTATCAGTCCTTGCACATGTGGATATTGGCAGCTACTGTAAGGTAGCCTCATACAACTCTCCCCTTCTCTCCTGCAAAATAGTCCTGTACCTCCTCTCTGACCAAACAGCTGTACGAGGAAAGCTTGATCTCCTGTTTTCATACAGGTATAGGTTGTTTATGGGTGACCTGGACTCACTTTTGTTGGTATTTCCACAGATGGACATTTCTCGTGTAAGTCACAGTAAAAAAATAAAAAATAAAACCAAACCAAAACCCCAACAAACAAAAAACTCAAAACACATGGGGAAAAGAATATCAAGTAAAAGACAAAGGTACCTAGAGAAAAGGAATAATAAACCCAAACCAGATAGAGTTTGAGATTAGTTATTTGCCTTTCCTGGTGCCTTGGCTAACAGCAAGAGATCAGCCACAGTTGTAGCTGAATTATTTTGATGCCTTATTTCAGTGGGAGTTAGGCCTCATAATAACTTTAAAAATATGAAACCTAGCCATTCTTTTAATCCTAAATGTGAAGTCTCAAAGCTGAATAAATAGCAGTTAAATCAGCAAAAAAGAATCGAATGGAAATAATTACTCAGATAGGTTAAAAATAGTTTCGTGATAGGGTAGGTTTCTGCCTTTTTTTTGAGACCCTTTTTGTCAAGACCAATATCTTTTTTACAGTTTGCCATCTCCACTATTTCACAGAAGAAACCTCGAAATATTTCAAAGCACTTCTGTCATTTCAAGTAGTATGAGAGTCCTTAGATAAAACCAACTGATTTTTCATTTACTTGTGTCTGGCAGTGTTATCTGCATTTAAACTCAAATTAGGTTACCTCCACAAGCAATCCCAGAAATTAGATTTCTGCAGCATTCAGTATAAGAGATCCTCATGGTCTGTTTCTGAAGGTACAGCGCAACTGTGCCATTTGTTATTCCCACAGTGTGTAGCTGCTCAGGCAGCCCCGCTACGGCAGCCTGCCAAGCAGTCCAGACAGCAACAAGACGACAACTTTGTCCTCTCCTTATTTCATACTGACATTTTCATCTTATCTAAGTTTTCTGTAGAGTAATGGGTTTGAGACCATGAACAACTCAGAATATCTGTATTTTCTGAGAACAGCTTCCTTCTGCAGTATCAAAACACAACATTTGCTTTTTCTTCCTAAAATAAAAATACTCACTTCAGCTCTGTGCTGCATGGAAGATTTTAATGGTCTATTCTTCTTAGGAGTCCTGGCAGCTTTTCCTGCCTGTTATCTATGACCAAAAGTGAGCTGATCTATCAGTTTTCACAGGAAACCAAATCAGCAAATGTCACGCAGGCAGCAAAGCAGGATATAGTAAACCATGCTCCATATATACATCCCATGCTTCCTTTACACTCTTAAAGCTGACACCCAAGTGGCAAGCAGCAGACATAGGTATAGAGGGTAAAGAAAGCTGAAGCGCTTCATAAATCTTAAAACCTGATTTTCCCTACAATCTGGTCAGTCCAAATGTAAGCAACTGAAAATCAACACTAAAGTTCTCAGGATATCGCATGCCATAGGAGTCAGAACACTGCCCAAAAAGGCTTGCCTATAGATATCCTTAATTTTTTCTGTTTTAATAATTCTCCTGAGGGAGGTATTTAACTACTGCACCCAAAGCAGAAAACTTCTGTAAATCTCTTGTAATTACAGAACATGCCATAACTCTGATTTCACTCAGAGCCCTGGATTATTTCACATCTTTTATAACATGAAGAGGTTACTTTTAACACTTAAAATACTGCTTGGTTTTACGGACCATTGAGGGTTTCTATGGTTCAATCCTCTATATAAAAAGGATGGGTGTCCTTCCAGAAATGAAGCTTTATTATTAAAGATACATTTATTTGCACAAAGTCTTCTTCCTTCTTTGTCTTTCCTAATTGCATCACTGACCTCAAGCTCTCATTTGCTTTTTTCTTTCAATCTCACTTTCAATTCCTTGAGACCCTGCCCCACACAGCATACCCAAACAGAGTGAAGCCATATTTGACATATTTGGCAGTGAAGCACTAAGAAAAGGGATTAAATACATTTCATTATGGTCTCTTGCTTGTCATTGCTATTCTAAAGTAAAACATTACCCAAAAATATTGACTACTATATTCTATGTTTTGCCACAGATACCTTCAACAGCTGCCCCTTCTGTTCAGTTCTGCAAGACAAATAGGTATTACAAATAAAAAAGGCCAAATACCTGTAGTGAGCTATTGATAACAACTCTGGTCTAGCTGAGGAATTCAGACAAAGTATTTCTGAGTAGTTATGACAGACTGGATCTGCAGAAGAGATCCATTTAAAGGCACAACATCCCTTACAGTTTTGCATTGGAAGTCACAATCAATGAAAGATCAAATAATCAAAAAAGGAAAGATTCATGCAAAGTATATGCCAGAAATGACATCTGTATCAATGCCTGAACACAGCATCCTCCTATCAAAGAAGGCAAAGATCCTTCCTTACCAACCTTCTCAAATGAAACACAAACTCTTTAGGCTTGTACTGCTGTTACTGATCTTATTCAGAACTTATTCTTAATAGAAATTAATGTAAGACTATTGTACCTCAAGGGTCAAGTCCTTTGTTTTCCAAGTGATAATCTAAAACTGTGTGCCCCCAATGGAAATAGAAAAAAAAACAGACAATCCTGATATTCCAGTAAACTCAGTGCACAAGGCAGGCTTAAATATTCCATGAATTTGTAGACAATGCTACAGCTGTCATGTAGGATTCCAGATCTTAAGAGGGAAACATGAAAGGGTGTTTTTTGCAGACTTTGTTGATAAGAAAGATTCTTAAGCCCACGGGATTTACCGTTCTAGAACATGCAGTAGGGCTGCTGATAAAAACCAGTCTAGCAATAATGAACCAGAAGCTCATATTCCTTAATATACAAGTAGAACACTAAAAAACCCCAAAATTGCATATATAGGAGTTCAACACTGTTTTTATGTGACAGCTACCTATATGTGAAACTGTATTGCAACTGTAATAGCAACAGTTCTTAATAACAACAGTTCTGCTATGAGTAAGGACACAGAAAAGTAACTCTGCGGGCACTCACCAGCCAGCACCTAAGACCTTCCAGTCCCTCAAATAGGATGAGCAAGTGTGCAGTGCTTCATTCAGTCCAGAGCACTCTGGTGTCATCCCTTCACATACCAATAGCCCAGTATATGGATGACCCTGTGAGCACAGGTATTTGGATTTGTTGGAACACATCAGAGATGCTACTTATTTGGTCAAAACTCTGGCTCAAGCGTCTTCCAGAAAAAAAAAGGAGATTATAAACTTAATATAGTCAGCACTGGTATTATATAGGCAAGACAAAAGGGTAAAAGGAGTTCAACTGACATTATTATACAAAATTTCAATATATAACAGGGACATTATCACTGCCACAACTCACTGATTCCACATATGCTCAAACTGTTAAAGCAAGACTTGGAACTTGGAGGAGGGGAAACTGCAAAATACCCATAAGAGTTCTGAAGCATTTTAAAAACTAAATCCAGTAAAAAAACCAGCCAGAAACAAATGAAGTGACCATAAATACAATGAAAGCAAGAAGATTCCTAACAGATCACAGGGGGATTTTTCAGCAAATCTCTAATAGTGGACTGTTATTTCCAAATACTGATAACCAGTATTGAGTGAACCATTATTTCCAAATACTGACTGCAGCTTGAAAGACTTGCTGGAATTTGAGACCAGTCAATTGAGGTTTGTCTGGATAGAAATAAAAGGAAAAGGCAACCATAGGAAGGATTAGGAGGTAGGAAGACAGAAAAATAGAAGAAAAACACCACGATCACCATGCTTTTGTGTGCAATAGTTATTGATTTATTTGAAAAACAGACAATAAATATGGGAGAGGGAAAACACTCACTTTTCCCACCCAATACTAAAGAAAAAATATAGGATTGTGCAAGAGGCTTGTTAAATAGTGTATTTTGAAGGCCAGGATGGGCACTCCCAACATGATTACAAATGTGCTGCGCTTGTACCCATTGCTGACTCCATATTTTATGAATGTGATTTTCTTTTAGCTGGGAGTTGCCCTAATATAAACTCTATTAAAAAAAATTATCATTACAATTATGCAAAATATTTTTGTATTACTATGAGGAGGGAACAGGTTAATAACACAAATGCCATGATAAAAATAGAGAAGCATTGGATTTTTCATAAGTGGAAACTCTTACAAGGTCTGTTGCCAATTCTACTTCTTAATAGGGTCAGCTAATTAGGCAGACAGACATTTCCGTCAGAATGTTGTGTTCAGCACAGTACAATACTTCAAAACAACAACTTCCAAAGGAAAGCATTTACTTTTAAATACTTAAATCTATTCTATTTGCTCTACTTAAATGGTGCAATTACAGTAATTAGAATAGCCCCCTCCTCAGTAAAGTATGAGAAAGAAGCAAAAAACTGATTATGAGATTTTGGTTGTTAATCTCTAGATCAGTTCCATAACTGAATATTTTTTCCAGCATTTTATTTTCAAAGACGAGAACAGTCCCGGCAGCATTGACTGACTGACTTATTGTTGGAAGACCTTAGAGTCTTCATTTATCTGTGTTGTAAAAATTGTAGCCATTCAGTAATGCTTAAAAAGTTATCATTTCTAAGTACTAGGAATTTGGATGCTCACATTAATTCACTGTAGAATAAAGAAAACACTGCTTTCAAAGCAGTCTATGGTGTTCTGGAAGTACATCCCCATTTGTCGCAGATTTAGAAAGTTTTTTTTCAGGAGGTTGTAGAAATTACTTATGCTCTTGAAGGACATGCTTTCACTCTGAAAGATATAAATTAATACCTGAAAAACCTAGACATAGACTTTGATAAATTCGGAGTTGAAATAGACTGCTCTTATGCTATTAACAATTCTCTTTCACCCACATTCTCCCCCACTCCACCCCATCCATCCATCCATCCATCCATCATATGAAATCCTCAGTGACAAACCAGAGTTCAAAGAATGTGCAGCCTCTAGCAGAAACAAACAAGACTACAAAAGCTGTCAAGTGCATGGTCTAGCTGGAATGAAAGCTGAATCATCTCTTGGATTGTATAGACATAATCAGACTCTGTATCAAAAGCAGCATGTGCAGACAGTCAAGGGAAGTGATTCTGCCCCTCTCCTCTGCCCTAGTGAGACCCCACCTGGAGCACTGCATCCAGCTCTGGGGTCCCCAGCACAGGAAGGACATTGACCTGTTGGATCGAGTCCAGAGAAGACCCATCAAGTTGATTAGAGGAATGGAGCACCTTTCCTGCAAGGGAAGGCTGAGAGAATTGGGATTGTTCAGCCTGAAAAAGAGGTGGCTTTGGGGTGACCTAATTGCAGCCTTCCAGTACTTGAAGGGAGTCTACAAGAAAGATAGAGAGAGACTATTTACAAGAGCACATAGTGACAGGGCAAGAGGGAATGGCTTCAAATCGAGAGAGAGTAAGTTTAGATTGGATATTAGAAAGAAATTCTTTACTGTGAGGGTGGTGTGGCACTGGAACAGGTTGTCCAGGGAAGTTGTGGATGTCCCATCCCTGGAAGTGTTCAGGGCCAGGCTGAATAGCTCTCTGAGCAAACTGGTCTAGGGAAAGGTGTCTCTGCCCACGGCAGGGGGTTTGGAAGTAGATGATCTTTAAAATCCCTTCCAATCCAGGCCATTCTATGATTCTATGATTTTTAAAAGCAAACCACACATAAAAGTTTATGATGGACTTGCCACACATACTACAGTAATTGTGTGTCTGAATCCTGCAATGAATAAAATTAGCAAGTAGGATGCAACTATCAGCATGTATCATTGAACCATTTGGAACTAAAATTTGCTCCACAAGAACAGAGGTGCTCCCTTCCTGGGTTGATATCTGGCCAATATCCTTGTGATAATGTACCACTGATGAACAGAAAATAAAGTGAATCAGAAAACAATGATCCAAAGTTAATGGCAAGGTGCCATGTAAAGAATACCCTCTAGGACAAAGGACATGCAGAGACATGAAAAATACAAAGCCCAATTATAGCAGTTGTGTGACCAAACCAGAGATGAGTGAGACAGTACTTCAGAGGTTACCAATTGGCACTATCTGCATTTCAGAAAACAAGGTAAAAGGCTCCATAAGACACCTGTATTATTGTGGAAGGACAATCTGCACAATGGGAATGTCCAAAGATAGATAGACAGATATAGAAAATTAATTAGATTTATGATTAACTAACCATTAGTACTTGCGGGCAAGCTTACTCTAAGGACCGAGCATGAGAAAGCATATGAAAGGAGATAACCATTAAGAAATACATATACTACATGGAATGTATATACAGGAGAGCTGGCACTTGTACTCTTTGCATTGCTGCTGCAGCACAGGATCCCACTGAATGCTGCTCAGGTCAGTATATTTACAGATATACAATTAACTGCTTGCTACCTACCATCTGTCTGGAATAAAGAAATCTGAGGAGCAAATCTGGTGTCAATTTGAGCCCCATGGATGGACAAATTCAAGGGATTCTAGTTCTTGGAAGAGGTAGTTAGGAACTCACTTAAGCAACTAGGACAAATAGCTGCCCCCTGAAGTGATCAGAGGGACCTTGGAAGGAACAGCCACCATTTACAGGAAACCTTGATTATCCAGAAGATAAGTGCTCAAGAGTAGAAAGCACATCTGTTTTGAGAGAACAAACTTACTAAAATAAACTGCTTAATTAAAATTCCCTACTTTATAGATAAGTGAGCAGGAGGAGTTTTAAAAATTACGAATCCTATATCTTACTTGTCATTATCCACACAATCAGATAATGTAAATCCTGATTCCACAGAAGCTGCAAGAAATTTTTTACAAAGTGAGACTGTGAACTCCATTAAAGCAAAAAATTCTTCACTATTTGTTTTTCTCACCACACCAGGAGGAAGGAGAGCCCTCTGAACAAACACACTCCTAACAAGAGTCTCACCAGTCTTGATTTCTCTGAAAAAAACCCAAACAAACAAGTTTCAATAGTACATTTCAGTGAGGTGCTTGGTGCTGGCCCTGTGTTCATACATAGGTTCAGAGAACCACGACTTCGCTGCCCTCAGCTGAGCCAAGATTTATTTGTTCTTACATAAACCAACATATTTTTATGAAAATCATTATATTACCTATATTCCTCTGGCCACACGATATTTCCTGCAGGGTTTGCCTAACTTCACCACAATGCAACAGCATCAGCTATGAGAGCATGTCACCAGGGAAAGAAAAAGGCTAATTTGGGGGAAATCTCGCAAGTCTAAAAGCCTTTAAACCAAGCAATCTAAATGTTCACACTCCTTTGTGAAGCACAGTAAATCAGTCTGGCACATAGACTGCGAAATAAAACACCTCTGCATAATCCACAAATACCTGAGGATGAATGAGTCAACAGGGGAGAGCCATCACAACTGGCTAGAAATAGATTCCAGTGTGATTTCAGTAGCAGGGAAGATTTGTTTCCTTATTAGTAAATCAATCTTACAAAAGTGTTATAGTATAAAGTTGAGCGGTCCAAGCATGGGGACACTGAAGGGTTTCCTCTTGGTATGTGTGCTTCCTGTAGCCAGAAAGTGGTAAGTAGAGACACTGACCAGTCAATGAGTTTGTTCTATTGAGCAATGTCTCACTTATGACAGAATCTACCAACCACCCAACATGTTCCTGCTGGATTCTGCACCTCTATGAGGGTCCAAAGTACAACTGCTAAGGTAGTAGATGTCACCAATTCTGGGAACATGGGGCATAAGTACCAACCTGCACTGTTTTTTAGAGATCAAAGGTGCATGCATAAGGACTCAAAACTAATGTTTAACAGAGTTAGGCAAAGTCAAAGCAAAATATGAGATACTACAATCACTAGATTCCTTATGTATCAAGACTATACTCTAAAGATGCTCTAAATTTACAACTTGAAATACTTATTTGCCTGTTTTAACTCCATATGATTATCTGCATTACTGCATGTTGCCCACAATACTCCCAACGTTGATGTGAATTTTAAAAAGTACAAATCAGCCTTAATCAGTGGAAGTTCCTCCACAAGTTCTCTCATAATGGCTTAATTCTCATTTCTCACTTAAAACATAGATCCCAAACAGTATCAACCAAAACAGCCTCGACTGAAAATAATCCAGATAATTTAAATTTACAAGTATTGTGAGAGATAAAAGTCTATCCTGCAACAGAGTAAAATAAGATTTCAGAAAACAGTTACAGTAGCAAGGCAATTCATTAAGGTCCCCAGCTTCATAACGTGATATGAAGTGAGTGCTATGAAGACAGATTACATATGAACCAGTTCTTTAAAAGTTTAAGTGAAGATAATTGGTTTCATTGTCTTAAATACAGACTGATGCTTACTTTACCTCTTACGCAGATTCAGGGCAGCAGATTTTACAACAAACTTTAAATACTACACAACAAACTCTCAAACTATTTTCATCATAGGCATCTCAACAGAAATGCTTTCCATCCAAAAGGGGTGGTAAATTCAACATTAATTACCCCTCCCTGTTCCAAAACAATGCACGCCTAATTTCTATACAATCTGTAGGACTTTTAATTCTACCAACTGAATAGGTCGGATATTAGGAAGAAATTTTTTACAGAGAGAGTAATCAGATAGTGGAATGGGCTGCCCAGGGAGGTGGTGGATTCACCATCCCTGGAGGTTTTTAAGATGAGACTGGATGTAGCACTTAGTGCCATGGTCTGGTAACAACGGCCGTGTTGGGTGAAGGGTTAGACTTGATGATCTCAGAGGTCTTTTCCAACCTGGTTGATTCTATGATTCAAAGAATAGATATTCTCTTGAAAGACAAAAATTATCATATTAAATTAACCCACTGGCCACATAACCTCTTGTCCTAAGGTGTTTAGCTCACATTTTCAGGAAGAGACCCTAAGAAAAGGCCAAACTGATACTGCTGCCAAAGTCCCACAGTGATCTCAGATGTTTACATTGGTTTAAGCAAGAAATCTACGTTTAACATTGATTTAAGAACACAGCTGTCAAGCCTATTAAGTTTCAACTGTGTCAGCATTTTAAGTATTTGAATATTCATAAATCAGGTTTTAGCCTGATGCTCAACTCATTTCACATAGATAAACCACCAAGTTCTACGCTATTTTGTGTTACTGTCATGAGAAATGGAATTAACTGTCAAATGACTGTGTAAACTAACTGTTAGGCTACCATAGTATCTGCTACATACATCTGTAACCAAATGTATACATTAGATGATATAGATGCAGTTGTTTTCATTTCTTCTTTATAATCCCTTTAAAATATTCATGCTGTATTTACCAAAAGTGGACATGCAGCATACTTGAAGTAATATGTACAATATATTACTTAGGTTTAGCTGGAGGAAGTTAATGACAGATTTTAAAGCAAAAATAATGTAATCTGTGAGTAAGCATCATACCGGAAAAACCCACAACCCTCCACCCAGGACAACCAAAAACCCGTCCAGCAAAGGAAGTAATTTTCAGATTATTCTTCCATTAAATTTATAAACTGACTTTGCAACGTAATGAACTAAATACTCGAACTTTAATATTTTGCATTCATACTAAAAACAATTAACAGTTTTTACAAATAGTGTTATTTACTAAAACAATTCTTGTACAACAGTGTAGTATATCTAAATATATACATATGCCAACATCAAAGGGAGCATCAAAACAAACAAAGCCAAACAAAAATGCACTTTGCTACTGTGTACACTTTATTAAAACCAAAGCAGACTGCAGCAGGTTTCTTTTTCATGACAAAGACAAAAATTATTTGGATTCCAGAAGGACATGCAGGATAGAAGAACAAAAGCCCCTACCACCTTTTTGCCAAGGTAGCAGCATAAAAAGGGATCTTCAGATCTGCAATTTTACATAGTAGCAAATGGAATGTTTTTAAACCCAACCATCATAATTCAAGAAACAAGGCTTCAAAAATGTAGATAGTGTTTTTTACATTGAAGGAAAAAGTTCAAATGTCAAGGCCTTCTCCATGTTTTCCTACAGTTTTGGACAGTCTATGTATGAAGGTCACTATTCTTCATTGCAGCCAAAAACGAGAAAGGAGTAGCTGTAGTGTGGAGTCGGTCAGCTTTACTAAGATTGAGTAACAGAGAAAAAAATGATTCTGCCTGCTGTTAGTAATGGTGGTTTCTGTAACTTTTACTCTACCTTTTTCTTTAAAAATATCTCCTCCAAGGTTTTAACTGGAAAAATTATGCTCCCTTGTTCTTCAAAATAGATACATGCATCTTCTCCAAAGGAAGCTGCAGTTGTGTAATTCAAAGTGCCAGTGTAGCTGCTCTAATTAGAGATATCCTTTTTCATTCTGTGAAACCCAGCAGAGAAGGAATAAGGTAAGACCTTTGTATGTAAAGACTGCAGAGATATCATTGAATGTGAGTGAAAAATAAAGTAAGTGATATTAGAGAAAACATGAAAAAAATTGGAGAATGAGGTATTAAGCAGTTCTCCAGTGTAAATCTGATGTTCCTGCCATCTAGATGAAATCAGAGAACTATAATAGCAGCCTAGATTTAATCAGCAAAATATGTACATGGTATTAAGAGCAAATTTATCACCTTCATTATATCTAATCATTTTCAATCTGCCAGAATTTTCTAAAGTTCAAATTCATTTCAGTTCTCCAGACTCAAAGTTCATGAACAGTAACTGTACCATGAGGGTAGCGTGCTGCCCCACACCTGTTGAGAAGCCTGCAGTAATTCTTATATTTTGCTCCTTTTTACTGTTGTTTTACTGCTGTCTATATATGTTTTGGCCAATGACATTAAGTACACATCTACACCAGTACCATTTACTAAACAGAGGTGGACAAATATGTTGTGACTGTTCCTGCAGCTGAGCACTCTGGAACACACTGCCATGACATCAATACAGCAAATTTCAACATGCTGCCTCTGTTTTTTTCTGGGATGTTTTACAGTAAATCTTAACACCTTTGTTATGCTCACATAAATTGAGATGATATACAGGGTAAACAAGTTTTGCTTGTAGAAGTGAAATGCACAGAAGGCACTTTCCAGAATTTGCTCCAGTTCAGGCTAACCAAGTTACTGAAATACCCCTTCTGTAGGTAATTAGCATTTTTGTATTCCTTAATGAAAGGGTTAAGTGACAGAGGGTTATACAAAATATTTTGAAAACATTTCAGCCTTACATCAACAATTTACATGTAAAGAAACAAGGCATTCAAAAATTAGGTCTTCTATTGGAACACGAGTAACATTTCCAAGGATTCTTAACTTTCAAATAGTTTAACTTTCTCACATTTTATTTAATTGCTAAAAAGCTTTTCCACACAGTAGCTGCATGTGTACTTTCCCCCATTCACCCACATTTCCGTGTTCAATACCACAGTAAGGTGGAACATACATGAACTTGGTCAAAACAATATATAAATGAGGAATCTGAGAATCAATCACGGCAGAGAAGGACCAGCAATGGCATCTCCACGTTCATGATACCAAACCCACAGAGAGGAGCTGAACTGACATAAAATTTCTAAGTTATAACAGAGAATACAAGAGGATGACTGAATGAATTCATGCAATGACAGCATCTAGCAAGGTAGGAGAAGGCATCACTTTAGAGTATTGAGTATATAGGACACAACCAAGCAAGAAGATAAAATTAACTTTTCTGATGAGAAAAATCAACATAAAGCAACACAGCTCCAAATTTAATTTAATCAGAAAATTGCATGTGAAATGGAAAACGTAGGTTGCAGCAGAAGCACTAAGACTCTGAACCTAAAAATAGTGACCTACTGCACCAGCTGTAGACAATGAAATCTGAATCAAAATCAACTAAAATTCCCAGTCTGTTACAGGGGATAGCTTAGAGCAGTGACTTTAATAAAGGCGGGAAGGAAAACAGAAAGTGTCCATCTTTTATTCAAAACTTTCATTATATTGAATTTAGAGGGGCATTGAATTTAGCAAGTGGTTTTTTTGGTCATGATGAATATAAATGAAAGGTGATTTTAATTTTCATAAACATGACTGAATGCCCAAAATAAGCAAGTTGGAAAGCAGAAAAAC
This sequence comes from Neopelma chrysocephalum, assembly GCF_003984885.1. Taxonomy (NCBI): domain Eukaryota; kingdom Metazoa; phylum Chordata; class Aves; order Passeriformes; family Pipridae; genus Neopelma; species Neopelma chrysocephalum. Next base: position 4,080,783 of record NW_020897765.1, read on the forward strand.
TTAAGATATACCTAAGGTTTCAGCATTCAAATGAGAAACCAGGAACAAGCATTTCTGTATGTCAAGAAAAGACTTCAAAAATTTTAAAAACAAAGACAAATTAGTAAAAAAAAGTATGTTTGCTGGGTCTTTTCTGTACAGAAGTTCCACAGGCTCTTGTTAGTGAACATGTGGCACAACATGTGAAAACCTAAGAATACAACAGTCAATGTCAGCCACACTATCTCGATGCTTCAAGCTTCTCTTTGAATCAGGGACTAAGAACTATAGAATCAAAAGTTATTTTCACTTTTGTGTATAAATTATACATTTCTATACACATTGTATATCTGATTTTGGAATAAGGTACTGAATGCATACAGAGAACACTAAATTATACTATATGTCTTTTCTAAAGAGATCACCTCTTCAATCCTTAAAAAATTATCTATGACACAATATCTTGGATTATTATTTTTTTCCTCAGTATTTCTTCTCAAATTCCACAGGCTTTTGTGATGCTACCAAGTACTGAAGTAATTAATGACAGTTTGCGAGAGCGCATAAGAATTCTAGAGAAAAAAAATGTGAAAATAGTAGTATTAGAACAATCATCTGGCTAGAACATCTCCAACTGGAACAGATCACCTATGGGCATGTTTTGTAACCACCCCCATCAAAAGTTATGCAAAGTAGTCATCTGAAAGCATCTGGCAAAACACCAGTGTCAATTAAAATAGTGAAACAAAGGCATCTTAGGTAGCTGTGAACAGATGCAGGAGTGTATGGGATAACTGAGGTCATTTTATAGTATAATGTACAATTGCAACATTTAATTCCAGAAGCGTCACACTAAATAAAGTACATACAAGCAAACAATTTCTGACACACAGTAGCAAGACTAAAAACATAGATCTGATGTTGAAGCCATCTAGTATTGCTTTAAGAGGAATTAAAGTAGCTGGAAAAGACAAAACCAGGATACATTACTAGATTGAATACAAATGCAAAATAACAACAGTCTCTGTAAAAGAAACTCAGATCAAGCATACCTAAAATGCTGCCTTCAATTACCATGTTTCTTTTGTAGCACCTCAGCCACAGAAAGAAAATACAGTGCCTTAAAGAGCCAGCTCACTAAGTTACTGAGAAACATAAGGGTTTAAAACAGGCTAATACATGTTGCTGCAGAAGACAATTCAAAGTAACCTGAATGTCGATTAAAATGAGATGCTTCATAAACTATAGATACTATAGAAGGGCTGATAAATTCAAATGGTACAACTGAAAACTGAAACAGACATTTAAGGCAGAAGTGTTTGTGTCAGAACAGTAAACAGAACAAATTGCTAAGCAAGGCCACAAGAGATAAAACGAAGCCCTGAAGGTTTGTTCAGCAAAGTGATTTAAATGTCCATAATTCTCCATGTTCTAATTAAGAAGATTCAAATAAAATAGTGTAATTCATGTTGTGTGTTCCAGTTTAAAACTCCATTGTTTCTCTTCCAATTCAATTCCTCTGTCTTTCTTTGGTGTAATCTCTACCAACACACATAGAACATAGTTCTAGTTCTCATTGTAAAAAACAACTTGGAAAAAATAAATTACATGCTTCTCATGACAAAATGCAAGATCCTGATCTGTTGCATGGTCCCATATGTTTAGCAGCCTCTGAATAGTAGTTTTAAGTTATTAATTACGTCCGAAGCAGAATCATAATTTGCTGTTATCCCCCCAAATCACTTACTAGTTAACAAGTTTACTTTGGTAGATAAGCTATCTAATAGTCATGATACACTTGTGTTCAATTCAAGAAGTAGTGAAACCTAGACTCAGATAAGTTTGTAAATTCATATATAGACCCTAGCTCGTAATTGTAACCATGATATGCAGAATTACTGCTATTCCTGCACTGGAAAATGACATCACATCTGTCTTAAAACTACACAAAACTATGAAATATGGTTGTCAGTTCATGATTAAAATAAAATAGTAAATTATTTTTAAACATTGTGTTAAATATATTCACACAACCACCACAGCTATATGAAATGGGCACTACTGCAATCACACACTATACGTACATAACATATATGCCACAACAGTTTGCAAATGTTGAGTTTTCACAGACTAGCCAATTTTACCATACATAAATAATCTTGTACCAATTTTTAGGCATTTTAAAAGGAAGTAAATTTCCTAAATATATCAGTTCCTCTGCAAAATTAAAAAAAAAATCCTAAAAAGTCAGTGCAAATTGAACTTGTTCACCAAGAGAGATTCTTATTAAGCTGAGAATAAACAAAGTTTAAGAGATTAAAGGAAGAAACTCATAGAATCGCCAACTGCCTTTAGCAGAGGTTAAAGAAGATTAGGAATCAGAAGTCCTGGATCCTATAGTAGAGCCTTCTGTGAGTAACTATGCTGTGGTTGTTGAGGTGGTGGAGGCTGTGGTTGTTGTGGAGGTGCTTGCTGACTGCCTGCTGTCTGTGGCAGAGCTGTAGATGCTAAGTTATAGTTTGGCACCTGGGACATATTAGTTCCAGCATTCTGATAAGCAGCAACATCAACAGTAGCAGGTGGTGGACTATACACTGAAGCCTGGTTAGAGTAAGTACTTCCAGCAACAGAACCAACCATTGCACTGAAAAAAAATGAAAATTTAAAGTTAAATTTACAAACAATTTACCAACAGAACAGCAAAAATTTACTACTTCTTCAGTTGTTCTATATATACACACAAAAATCTCTTAACATGGGACACCTTGCATATTTAAAACCATAGTCAATGAGTATTCCCATTAAAACTCAAACACACTCCTCAGATTTAAACACACCTCCCATGGATTTAAAATTAGACTGTGAATCTATACTTTTGTTTTATTTTAAGGTGCAACATGGAATCCAGGTGAAAGATGGGGCCATCTATCTTCCATTTTGTTCATGGAAAAAAACAAAACCCAACTGAACTATTTCATAAACCAAACCAACTGTTTTAAATAGCAAAACAAGTCAGGTGAAGTATGCAGAAACTCACTTTATCAAGGTATGCCTTACTATACCAAGTAAGTAACTTTAGGGGACAGAAACTATCAAATATATTAATGACTTAAGATGAATGTCTCTCCCAACTTCATAGAATAAAATTGCTTTACACAGACAGTAATATAAAAAAAAAAAAAGAACCAAGAAACCAAAACCCCAAAATACCCAAATCCCCTAATATTTTCCTAAAGCCAATTCAAGAGTTTTTCACAATATAGGTAGCTTAACCAAAGCTTAGCATCTTTGGCCATCTACCCAATGCAGAAAGCCTCTTGTAAATCCTTTATATGGGTAAGCTGCATAAGCTTTAGTAAGTAATCCTAGCCCGTTCACTTCTTTTCCAAAATGAGCAGAATTCTCCCCATTCTTCTATGGTAAGATATTTGAAAAAAAAGAACTGTAGAATATACAGAAATTACGCTAAGCCAGCCAGAGCAGCAGATAAATTTCATCATTAAATGTATATTAAAGGTTACTACTAAGTCATGTCTATATAATTTTCTCTATTTTTTTATATAAAAGAAATTTAGAGAAGTTTGACAGGAATTTTTAACAAATACATGACACCAATAAAAAGCACACTGGAAATAATTGCAATAAAGTATCTTTCAGTTGTGTTTATAGTTATACTTTTGTAAGGCAAAAAGTCTCCTTTAAAAATTATCTGTAGTCCTTTATGTTTAAATTGATTTAAACTTGAATAGGAAAATATTTAAAATTACTTTGTGTAAGATGTCTGTGCAGGCTGACCAGGCAGTACTGAGCTGGCAGATGGAGTAACTGTGCCTTGGCTGAGAGAAGGGAGCTGTTCAGGAGGAAGATTGTAACCTTGAATATGGCCCATCTGTGCACTCCCTGCTACCAAGTATGCATTACTTTGAGTTTGCCCCGGATAAACCTAGGAAGTTAAATAAAGGAATATTAGAAATAAAATACAAGAAAATTTGCTATTTAATATCTGACACCAGACCTTAAAGATAGCCTCTCAAACCTTTAATTTCCTCTAATTTAAACTACTGAAGTTAAAAATGGTAATTCTTTCATGGCAGCATTTCCAAGTTGATGGCTATCTCTGAGTAGATAGGGGAGGGCATAATCTTAACCTGGAATAGTACTCCCTCAGTTCTTTACTTTCTTTGACCAACTATGCACAGCCCTGGCAGCTTGAATTTTTAATTTTATGTACAACTCAAAGCCCAGGATGGGCTTTTTCCTTGATCAAAAGGAGCTGAACAGACAAAAACTAAAAGCTTTAGAACCTGCAAAAGGAGAACATCCAAAGCTTGCAGCTGAAATAAAACATTTTTATTTTTATTTGTCTACATATTCTGTTGAGAGAAAACACTGCTCAGTAGGTATGCACTTGATAAGGTCAATGGCTATTCAAGGTTACAGACATACCTGAGAGCCAGAAACACCAGATGACTGCATGTAATACTGTTGGTTTTGTAGTTTTGCGTACATGGAATACATTGGGTCCTCATTCACCAATTTGTTATACAAAGAAAGAGCCTCCATTGCTTTAACATTGAGCTCTGACAGTTCTGAATGTTTCCTAGAAAATATATTTTTTCCAGTTTATTCTACAATTTAGATAACTTCAGTATAGAACAGACAATACAGAGATATTTCATGAGGTGTAATAAGCAACATATTCTTGCTATGAAGTCATGTCTGACAAGAGCATCAAATGGCGCAATACTGTAAAATATTATGTGACTAGGGGAAAAAAACCTTCAGACTTCTTTCCAAAGGAGAAACTACTAATAAGTACACCTATTTTCTTTGCCAATATTCATAAAAATTAAGATATCATTAAGTAATAAGACTGGTATTTCTAAGAATGAATTTTAATTTGAGTCAAAATACATGACTTTTTTTTTACCTGTCTATATCTTCCAACTTTTCATCTATGAGAGGTCCCATCTGGTGGCACATTGCTAGAATAGAAAGATGTTAAAATATAACAGCATAATAAACATTTCCATACTGCAAAGTCAGAAAGCAATTTAAAAAAAAATGACAAGACAGAAATGTGTAGATGCTAGTCCATTTTTTTTAGTTCATTACTATAATCTGCATGCCAAAAATTTATAGTAAGAGAGGGAGCATCATGAAAAATTTAAGAATGAGATCCAGCTGAAGTTTTCACTACTGGTAAAATTTCAAAAGTACATTTTAAAATAAAGTGAAGCAAAACACATTTAATATCCAGGAAGCATAAAACTGAAACTATTTTGCATTAAAAGGTTCAAGTAAATCTGAGAGGTGATCTCTTCTTCAAGGAAGAAAATTTGCCACTGCAAGTCATGCTCAACTAACAATACTACAAAAAGACTATCTATGAAAACAATGAAGAAGAAAACTGGTTGCAATGATTCAATCACCTGCACGTCAAAGACACTATTAGCACATTTCTCTCTCACTAGAACCCTAATTGGGGGAGGGGGGCTTTTTCAAACCACTAACGTGCAAAAACCAACACAAAAGCTTACCAGAAGTAGAACAGAAAAGCATTAAAATAAACAAAAATGTACCCCCTGCTTCCTTTCAGCACAAGGACATGGGATTCACCCAACTGCCAAGCAAACCACAGTTAACTAACAGAAAGACAGAATTTGTCAAATGTAAAATAAACTGACAAGGAAGCTAAAAGGGAAGTTTTGGATATTAGGAATAAAGAAGGTCCTGAAAATGTCTGGGCCATGATACACGAAAGGGCACTACTATTGTGTTCCTCAAAGGCAATGCCAGGTGAATGAGGAGTTGTATGAGAGATACCTATCTACTTCTTTGAACCTCAAATCAATAATACATTGACAGAAATACTGGGAAAAGATGTAAAACCTGGTCTAAGTTCTGCCTATTTTTATGTACAGCATAAAGTGTGGTAAAAGGCATGACAAGGATTGCTCACATGTCTGTATGCTAACATGATGACTGCACTGTTGCCAACCACAAACCCTGGGCTCCCAAACGTGTTAGGATGAGCTCTCCAATTTAAAGAATTTGTGACTGGACATGTGGCTGGCAGAAGAAAATTAAGTGGGTTTTCTGTCAAATAATTATCAGCACCTGACACCACTGGTAGGAATCAAGGATTCAAAACATATCTGTAACAAAATTCCCAGAACCTATGCCAAAAACAGTAGCTCACCAAGGCCTACTTAAGTATAGAGCAAGTAATCTTGTATTGGCATTGCAGGACTACAGCAAGTGCTGTTGTAGGTAGCTGAGGAGCAATCATCTGACCCTACCACTGCTTTCAGATTCTAGGACCAGTCGCACAATTCAATATAAAATTCAGCAGTGTTTTAATGATCTCACGATGCATTTGCAAGGAAATCCTAATCTAAGCCATATCTGGAGGTTGGTGGACAAGCATACCTTTTAATTTCTTTGCCTCTGTCCTGGACCAGATACAGGCAATCTGCTTCTTAGACAACAGCCTCTATAGCTATATTTGGGACTTGAAAGAATAAAACTGGTCATATTTCTTTTTACCCCTCTTTAGCTTTAGTGGAACTAGAATATGTGCAGACAGTTCATTGATGTGCAGTTCCTAAAACAGGATTCATTTACAGGCATAATGAACCAGATGGGTGTGGAAAGATGGGACATACCCAAAAGCTTATAAACCTATACACTTCCATGATTAACTTCTAGATAGATGTAGAACCTGCCATTTTCTTGACAAAGTCTGGTCCTATCTGAATTGTCAGTTTAAGCCTATGTTCTGTTTCATAATCAGTAAGTTTCTTTTCTTCCTTCTCCAAGTTCCTTCCCAAAAATTTTGGTGCATATATCAACCCAGGTAAAATGGTCTATAATGCCTCTGTGAAGAGGTAGTCTGAATAATTTGACTCTAAAAGATTAGCATAATTTGTAGCATTCTATAAAGTATTTGTTAATATGCAACTCCTACAGAAATACACATGCAAGTGAAAAGCATGAGACACCCACAGGTCTATTCTAAACCTCAGTAGTATTTCTGCTTCCTCTCATGGAATCTTTCTTACACGCCTTTTGCCACTCATTCTGTGCTACTCTATGAAGGAAAAAAAATAATGATTGAATATGATTGAATTAAATATTTCTGGGTCTTGAAAAGGAACAGAATATAGAAAATGGTTTTCTTGAGAGAGGAGTGGGCTTGTCTTAAGTTAACATTTTGCACTTTGGTCTCTTAGATGTGGAAGAAAGGAAGTGAGAAGAGAATTATGGCTCAGGCTCTTTTCTCAGGCATGCTTCTTGCATGGACATGAAGCTGAAGTAGTTTCAACTTAGTTTCAGTTTGGTTCGATGTAGGTAATTACTAGAGAGGAAAACAACAACAACAAAACAGTACTTTCTTACCCTCAAGATGAAGCAATTCTGGGAGGTCTGGCTGGTCATCAGATGGATCTGCACTTTGTAACATCTGTAAGAGTTGGTCCATTTTATCCTAGAACACAAGTTGTATAATTAGGGCACATACAGCAGGCAGGAAATTAGCACTTTCAGGATAGTAAACTAAAGCAGCTGTTTACAACAGCCATTTTGATCTCTCGGCACTTGAGAATCATCTACAGTAAGAAAATACAAATCATACATGCTACTTTATAGGAATGAAGATGCTTTAACAAGGAAAAGCCAATCAACAAAAATCAACAGTAGTAACAAGTGGAATGTGCAGAATACTCCTTTATTCCTAGAAGTCCTTCTAAACAGTATTTTCTGAACAGCTTCTATTTTTATTACATATGCAATAACACCACCTAGTGGGATTAGTGGAAATATTTTGACAGAATACATGGAGAGAGTACTTCAAATTCACTGAAAATCTATCCTGCATTTTTAAGTGATGGGGCCTATTCAGTATATGAGCCATGTCATTACCTATATATATATGTGTGTGTGTGTGTGTGTATACATATATATATATGAGTGTATATATATATATATACACACACACACATATATACACACACACACAATTTTTTTAAGATGATATTTGGAGGGGTTGCATGGTTGATTTCAGAATAAGTCATCCTTGATTAACTAGTTTAAGTGCAACCCTCTTATAATAAAAATACCAAAGGTTAGAAAATGAACAGGCATAAACTTTGAAAAATATGTCTCAGAGTGAATTATATTGCTTAATGAAACCTTATACGTAAAAGATTTTAAATCACTTTTTAAATGAGTGCTATCAAATAAATAGCCTTTATCAGGTCAGAGTTATATAGGTTGTATCAAAGTAGAAAATAAAACCATGTTTTGTCCTCCTTAAACTCTGGAAAGGAAGGGAAAAGCCAAATGAATTACTTTCTTAAATATTATACTACAGCAAATTTAAAAACAAAAGAAGACACTAAAACAAAAAACCAACACGGACTCACAGAAGACAAAACCTGCAAGGCACCTCAAGGAAGGCCTGAGATAGCTATTTTGGTGGATTACAAACTAATATCTCTTGGGAAGAAGAATTTTTGAGGTGGGACTTTAATAGGACTTTAGGGAGGCAGTAACTGATTTCTCATGTCAAAAGTGAAGAACTTGTGTCAAGGGAAAAAAAAGGCAGGGGAAAAACATTTCGTTTTTAGAGATAGAAAGATCTTTGATTCTGAGGGTAGACGGTGGTGGTTATACTGGAAATAAATTTAAGACAGAAGCCAAGATGGATATCTCTGAGGTATCCTGAAGTACTTAAAGTAAAATTTGAAAGGAAATTTGTCACTCAACATCAAGCTTCTAGTTTGGAGGTAAACAGATGTAAAATCAGAAATTCAGAAATTCCTAAGAGCTTCAAGATTCTTGAAGAAATGAGAATACTGCAGATTTCTTTTTATTTTAATTAAATCAACTTTCCCTTCCCATTCTCTTTTGATTTTTGCTTTTGAAGTACAGTATGAAAGGGTTAAATATCACATATTTAAATGTACCAGCAGTTGAAAATCAGAACTTTTAGCATGCTTACTTCATCAATATAAACTGGTTCAGGCTCAGGTTCTATTGTCTCTACTTGAATTTCATCACTGAACTGCACTGTTTTCTTCTCAGCTTTTACTGCAAGACAAACAGCCAGACTTAATTTTATAAAATAAAAATAAACAAACAATGACAAATATAATATAGCTAGCATATTCCCTAGGTTTTTGTCATTTGAAACATCTACTGTGAAAATTTTAAAAATTAGTATTTTGTTGACATTTGAAATCCACAAAAAAACAATTTTCTTACACAAATCTGTAAATTGCATTAAAAAAATACAACAGTTCACACAAGGTCAACTGAAACATGTTTTATCAAATAAATGTCTTTATTATAGTCTCCCTGCATACAATATCCTTATTATTAAGTCATCAGGAAAAAAGACTAAGAAAGAGTGATTGGAAGAAACAGGGCTAATGAGTCAGGTTTAAGAGAAAAGTGATAAAATCATCTATGACAAACTTTTCCCCAAAGCAAAGTACAGAATCAAAAGTTCTCAAACTTCACTATTCCTTCTCCATCAAATCATATCTGCAAAGCATCTCATTCCTCTGTAGAGGAAGCTAGAACAAAAAAGCCAAACACTGCTCTTATATTACTCTTACTAGATAGTCTAAACATATTACAAATGACTGCTACGGCATATAATTCTGCTGACCTGCTCTTACCTTTAGCACCCTCGAATTGAGATCACAGGAGATTAATCTCACAAACCCATGAGATTTACAGGAATTGGTTCTAATGTTTAATATTTTTATTAAATATTTAGAGTAGGTTAGACTGATATAAATAGATACAAATAGATAACCACTATACAGAAAACCCCTCTTTCCGTTATGCACACATACACACCCACAGTATGTAGGTTTCTTGAACTATTTGAACACTGGTAATCTGACTCACATCTGCCCAGGGGCCTTCAGTTTTACCTCAATTAGTTATGTACCATTGCAACCGGGCAAAAAGGCAGTTTAAAAAAAAGCTACAAAAAGCTACTAATGCCTACATTTATCCAGGTCTCAATGGAGTGATTTGATGAGTCTCAAGGAAACCACTGACAAAGCCAGAACAGAAAGCAGAAGCCAGCTTGGGCAACCTTGGTCTGACACAAAGGTATGTCTACTGTTTGTGAGATCATAGCAAGAGCTCCTCAGTTTTACTTCAGTTATCACATTAAACTTGCAACTGAACTCCATCATAAGGGAAACGAAATCACTGCAAAAATATACCTTAGGCAATGGCAGGATTTAACATATATACATAAATACAATGTTACTTACTCATTTCTGGCTCAGCAGAAAGATCAGCTGTTACAAAATTAGATGGAAACAATCCTATACCCTGGTGAGTTTCACCTTTCCACCAATTTGGATCACTAAAGATAAAAAAAAAAAAACAAAAAAAACCCCATACATTATAAAACCCATACTCACATGGAATTTTCCTAGGAATTGCACAGAAAAGGCTTTTATATTACTTGTACATAAATACAACTTGTGTATACACAGAGAATGTATTCTTGTGTATATACAAAAATTTTTATGCAATTATATTTATTTGTAAAAAATCTAGGAGATAATTAAAGTATTTAATATGTAAATATGTTTCCATGCAACGGTATTCCAAGGTATGCTTGTACATAGAAGATATCATTATCCCGAAATCGTTTTTACAGTCTAATATACTTCTAGTAGACATTCTATATAAATTACCTGTCATCAAGGATAGTTATAAGTTCTCCAGCTTTAAAAGTTAATTCGTTGTCTTCAGCAGCCTCAAAATCATAAATTGCACGAACCTTTCGGCCCTCATGTTTGTGGTTTGTTAAAAGGCTTGAGGTGCTCGGATACAAACTGGAAAGTGTTGTTTGCTGTTGCCTTTGTTCTTTTAGTGACAGTTCAATAGCTGCAAAAGAAGAGTTACTCAGATGAAAATTCCCTATAAAAATGGGTTGAGTTATAAGAAGATTTAATTCTGTGAAAACTTTTCATATAATTCTATTCCTGTTGCATTTTAATTACCCTCTGCTTTTCCCTTAGAAATAACAGTAAAAAACAAAAAGATGTTTTACAACTAGAGAGCACAATTCTACCTGTAGATTTACTGAGGCTTTTAACAGGGACAGGACGAATAAACAGCACTTAAGCACAAATGGAATAACTCAGTGAAGTAATCCATTTTTTATTATTATATTACTGTTATAACCTTGAACTGATGTAAAATATCTACATACTTACTTTACATCTTACACTATGTTAAACATAAAAAAATTGCTTGAAACATTAAAAGAATACAGCTGTTCCAGTACACAGTGTTTCTCTGCTAGACAGGAGTCTTTAGCCTGGATTCACAGAATCACAGGATTACACAGATTGGCTGAGGTTGGGAGGCACCTCTGGAGGTCATCGTGTCCAATCCCCTGTTCAAGCAGGGTCATCTAGAGCTGATTGCCCAGGACTGTGTCCAGACAATTTGTGAATATCTCCAAGGACAGAGACCATGACATCCCTGGGAAACCTGTGCCAGTGCTTGGTCACCCTCCCAGTAAAGAAGAGCCTCCTTAATTCATAATTAACAAAATTATTTTTGCTTAGACAAGCAAAATTTTATCCTTTCTTTTTTTTTTATCCCTATCATTCCTTAAATAATTTCACATTTCTGGGTCATTTTTAGTAAAGCTTGACTGAGCAGAAAGGTTTCACTCATATTAAGCCCCTCCAAGTTTGTGGAAAAAAATTGATCATTTTTAACAAGGGACAGAGTGGACACAAAAATAAAGAAAACAAACATTAGGAAACATGCAGAGTATGAACTTTTAAGACACGGATTTAAACCGACTTTGATGGACTGACTGTTGAAGAAACCATTAGTAACATATACAGATTGGCTAATGGTGATTTAAACAAATCAATGTTATATTAGACAATAGCTAAACAAAAAAAAGTCTAAGATGAGAAACTGCAAACATGCACCAACTACTAGTTGAAGAACTTCACTCATTTAGCAAACAGCTATTGTTACAACTTTAAGCCCAAAGCCATCCTAGGTACAAGACATAAAATTTGATGCCTTTACAATGCTGAAGTTTGACCTCAAAAAACAGTTCTCAACCATAAATATCAAACCACTCTAAGAATAACTCTTCACATGTATCTGGCATAGGATCATTAAATGACTTTTAAATATACTTTAGTAAAACAGTAAATCAGAAGAAACTATCCTAGTTTTGTTTACGGGGACTGATGTGAGACATTTAACAGTCATTTATGTTTACAGCAATCAAAGCTTAAGGTATACTATAGAAACAATATTCAAAGGAATAAAAGTAGTATACCCAGAATACTTTGCATACAACTTATAATATTTATTTTCTTCTTCCATCAAATATATAAAATGCAAACAAGTGTGCTTCACTTGCCCCAGAAAGAGGGAAAATCCAAGTACAGCAATTGCATTAAACATTTCCACAGTAGAGGTATGTCCTTAACATGAGATTTTTGAAGACTTGTTTAACTTTGGTAAGGGGAAAAAAAGTAAAAATCGGAAATTTTTCATATTTTTTTTTACTCATAGAATACTTTTAATCTCTAACCCTCCAAGAAGAGTACAAAAAGAAAGGAATAGAAATCATAACCCCAATCCATAAATACATATTCACATAGAGGAAGGAAGCAAAACATTTGTTCTTGCTTTTCTGATATTTATCAATATATGCTTCATGTCAGCAAGTAAATGTACTTACCTTTAGCTAAATCCTCTTCTTCCTTTTTGTTGGCTACAGTACCAGGATCTTTGGCAACTAGAGCTGGACTTGCTTTTGCCTGTTCAGCAGCCTAACCAAAAGTGAAAGATGTAAAAATGAATCCAACAAAAAACTGACAATGCATTAAGTTCACCACTTCAATTTGTATTCATCTGCAATATAAAAATCTAAGGTAAGTGAGAGCATTTCACTTCTCAAGGAAAAGTTTTATTAAGACAAGAGAGTTTTCATTTTGTTTGCCAAGCACATTCTAGAATCCAAGACTACAAACTGTAAAATACAGAGCTGAGCATAAAAAGAATTTGCGATACCCTTTGAGAACAACCACAAAAATCTAATGTACCTGTGAACCAATAGCTGGGAAAGTAACTCCTTGCTCCTTAAGATTTTTTATCATAGCAGATATTAAACTAAGTTGTGGGTCATTCTTGAATTCATCAGTCCATTCCACCATAAGGGCTTTCAGCTTTTCACAAACTTTTGGATGACCCTGCACGAACAGCAGAAACTAGTTAAATAATGTAGAAATTGGTTCTTAATTTAAAGTACTTTCATATGTAATTCAATATACACCATATAGACACTTTCTTTTACAGTCGAGTCTAGCACTCAAAGATATCTTTATTAGAAAGGGAGAATAGTACACCAGCATCATATTTGTATTAGTACAATATGTGCTAGGCCCAAAATAAAGTAAAATAAGGTTACATTGAAGCCCTGTATTACCTCCATTTCACATTTGTATTTAATGTTTCACCACTGTCATTTAATGTGAAGATGAATTAGTTTATTTATAAATTAACACATCACACCTCCCCAAACAGAATACCTAGGTAACTACTGTGAAGTGGCATTCAGGAAGTTCTTTCTGATAGCCACAGTCTTCTCAGTAATCTATGCTTACCCACCTCCCCCAGCCCCCTTCCAGTCTTCCAAAAGTAGATCCCATCCCACTTTCAGATTAACCCAACTCTGATTTCACTTAGAGATGAAATATATAAATCAATGCAATACATTACCTTATTCAACACATTGCTTACTTCACTGGCAAAATCTCTTGAACAGACTTCTAAATGAAAGATTTTGCCACAGTTTGATACACATGCTCCTAGAAGCTAACAAAAGAAAGATTAAAACTCAGATTTGTGCAATATAACTTTCCAGGAAGAAAAATCACTACATTAAAAAGAACCTACCGTTAACGCTTGCATAGCAACATGAGGATCTTTATGGTTCACTCTCTTCATAATAGAGCGAAGACAGTCTTTAGGTCTAAAAAACACAAGACATTTAAAAAAATGTAATGGAATGAACATTTCCTATTGCATACATGACAATGCTGATGACTATAGCAGACAGTAAGATCTCCTGAACATTTTCAGTTTAGTAGCTTGTAAGTGTAACATAAAAAAAATAAATTAACACCATTAACAGTTGCAGCCATTTCTATCTGTAGGATTTGTAGCTTTCTTAGTGATCAAAATCTCTCAGTAATTTATGTTACCTTTTGTACTTAGAGAGAATTACTGTAAATACTCCAGAAATGCATAAAATCCCTTACAATTAGATAACTGAAATTCTCTGCAGTCCATGCACCTACTCCTTTATATTTCATACACATATGTAAGAATATTTCCTTACATACTGATTTACCAAACCCCTTTCACTACTTTCATTTTGAATTACCACCAAGTTCCTTAGCCTCTTTTAATCTACAGAATAACATTTATAAAGACATGCAATGAATCAACAAGTTCTAAAAAAACCTGTCAGACATTCTACAAAGCTTCTATACAATTAAATACAGAATTCAAGTCTTACCTATATTGTGGTAGATAGAAATAATATAAAAAGCAACTTCAAGCAAGAATTTGAAAGGGAGTTTCAGACAGTTTAGTGTATTAAAATCTATGTGACTTTATGTTATTTTACTCTGTTTTTAAAGGTAGTGGAAAGCTAAGCAAGGCTGGGTTAGGAATTATCATGGGCATACAAGCACTATTTGGTGAATAGCCCTGAAAAGATAAACCTGAAGGAGGGTAAGTAGGGAAAGAGGAAAAGAGAAAATCTAAACTAAGAGATTTTACATATCAAGTGTCTTTTTCGAAGCAGAAGTATTTTCCTATTGAACTGGTATCCAAGAACTAACATGAAACTTAGGTATAAGTTACACCACTGCTTGGCTATACTATATTTGGCAGTGTCTACATTTTACAGAAATGTCCACCTCATATTTAGTGGTACTAATTATAGAAAATGGTGTCACGCAGCATGAGTACATATCATTCAGTGTATACCTTCATATAACCAATTATTACAAATGAAGGCTCTAAGGCAAGTACTACCTTTTATCTATTAATTATGCAAGATTTCTCATACGTTTGCTTTAACTGAGAAAGAATACATGCTAAAATTTTCAGAAATAACTGGTTTTGTAACCATTAATTTATGAGTAGGATTGATGTGATGAGTACAAGCTCAAAAAAGTGCATCTCCATTGTAAAGCCAGTATTTATAAAGGTAGGGTGCAGGATCAAGAGCTTAGCAGTTCAGGAACAGGACAATCAGTCTAAGATTTTTTTACTAAGGAATCCAAAGTCTTATTAAAAGGAATAAAGTAACAAAGCCTCAAAGCCAAATGATTATCCATATGTGTTAAATACAATCTACTTGCTCATATATTTAACAGAAATGATCAATACTTGAGTGTTTAATGTTTTAACATGCTCGAATGTTTAAAATAAGAAAACTTTTGATTACACCTACACAAAAAAAATAAGCCAGGCTTACCAATGTTTAGTCAGAGTAAGAAAACCTATTCTAGACAGAACTGTAATCCTTATTTTTACTTCTAATTAACTCATCATACAATTTAGTGTGTAAATTATGGGAAGCACTACGCAGAAAGCAGAGGGAAGCATGCACCCTACGAGTATAGAATTCAATCTACTTATTAGCACCTATCCAGACCATACTATACAAACATTGGGCCACAGTTCTGCTCCAACAATTCCATAATCAAAATTTCAGAGGCACTACAGTGAGTAGGAATAACAAATCAGTAGGGCAAAAATATGGCAAGATACAATAGAAGCTATGCATCATATATGATATCACATACCAATATATCCAGAAAATATTCACAATAAATTTCAGGTTTAGTTTTAGAAAGTTTAAAATAAAAAAATCAAGCTGATATTTTATTTAACAAAGACAAGATTAGCAGCAATTGCAATCTAAAATACTACTCTGCAAAAAACATTTCATATATTTTCAGGAATTTATTGTTCATTTACAGTCTAAGTTAACTGACTGTGGTGCTCAGCACTACACAGGTGACTCAATTTTCCTCCTTGCTCCTTCAGAAACAAGCTAGTCAAAAAGCTTCCCGGTCAGCCTGTGAAACATACACTGCAATGACTACATAAAATGCTACTGACATTGTGTAATTTGAGGGGGGGGGGAAAATAGAAGGTACCTTGGAAAACTATCAAGTAAGCAATTTTGCTGTTCTCTCTTGCATGAACAGGCACAAAAACAACCAGAGAAGAAACAGCTAACCAGAATACTGGCTCACTGAGGCAGTGATTAATCCTTAAGGAATCAGGACAAAGTTAGGTAAGCAGCAATACAAACCATTTCTCAATGACAATTTTCCAATACCTACCCTCAAAAGAGAGTGCTGCAATGAACATTTCTATTTTAACCACTGATGTATTCCCCCAGTCACTGATTTAATTTTTTTCAGACATCTTTTTTTTTTTATTAAGTAACTTTTCTGCAGAAAAACTCAAGTTGTGATAGTTTCAAACATGTAGACTGATATGTCTCATGAAATAAATATAAATGGTACAACCATCTCAAAGCCAAATGCAAACACAATTACAGTTAGGAATTGGCTAGCACTGAACTGACTGAGGAAGGGGGAACACCTTATGCTAAAATATACTATACGGGGCCTTTAGTTTTTCCTTTTATTCTGTTAAATGAATCATTCAAATTCTACAATGTTATTTTATTCTGAGCTGATAAACTATAGATTCAGTTGTGTAAGCATTTTCATTTCAGAAAAGTAACATTATGCAAAAATCTATACCTTTCCTGTAGTCAGATTTAAAATGTCACTCAAATATAGAATCATAGAATATCCTGAGTTGGAAGGGACCCAAAGATAATAAGAGTCCAGCTCCTGTCCCTGCACAGGACAGGCCCAAGAATCACACCATGTGAATGAATTTTTTAAAATAAGCAAGTTTTCAATAATGCTGTACAAAAACAGGGGGGAAAAAGATTGCCTCTAATGGTAAAAGCTTTGTTTTAATCATGTTCCCATGTTGAAAGAGCAACTTGCTCACTGAGCTAATAATGCCAAAAAAGTAGGATGTAAACGATGTGATATGCAACTGCTGAGCTGTAGGAGTTCCTAAAACAATTCAGAGATAAAAAAACTGTGTTGATTTTCTCATAGTCAGATAAATTTTAGATCATCTTAACTGATATGTGAAACACGCAGAAAGTATCAAGGTTATTCTACACTACATATGGCACTATTTTATATACACTATTGTAAACAAATCTCATTATTAAAAATATTACTGCATTTTCTGTCTTTCTTATATTTTCTAGGAAAATTCTGATATCAATTTTAACCGATTTTGAAATTCACCAAAAATAGAGAAAATAGCCAAAGAGAGGGATTCGGTGGAATTCTAACTTGCCAAAAATCTGTCTTAGTTGGTTGGATTAAAGGAAGCAAGTTAACATTTTCAGCTATTTGCAATTCTGCATAAGGAAAGTATTACAACATAAAAATTAATAGTAGCATTTCTGTTACTGAACTGCAACTAATTTATCTCAAGAGAAAATACAGCACCTTTGCAGAGTAACAGGTTTCCAACAATTCATCTGGATACAAACAAGCCTGATGACCTAAGTAAGACAATGTGCCATACAGCACTGGGGCATGTGCTACTTAATGAACAACAGTCCTTCTAGTCTACCATGGCTTCATGTGTAAGACCATCCACATCTAGAAGGCTGCAGGCATGCAGTGGAGCTTACAGACTGGGACAAGGAAAACCCATAAAGCAGAATTTGTAATCTAAACTTCTGCCAAAAAACAGTAACAGACAGCTTGTACCGGAGCAGAATTGGTTAAAAGATTAAAGCAAATTCCAGTTAAGAAGACTAGCATCCTTGTCAGAGGAACTTAAACTGCAGGAGAATTTCAAACAGCTAAGCACAAGTCATTTAAACTTCTTAATAGGGAACATTGTCTTGCTTTACCTTGCATGACATAATCCATCAAAACAAAGAAAACCAACTATCAGCAAGTTTTAATAGAATCTGAATTTAAGCAACAAGTCAGCTGGCAGCCTATTCTAAGCAGGGTAAATATTACAAAGGTTAAGTCCCACTTTTATTTTAAAAACAGTTTTATTAAAAAAAAATCAAAACAGAAAAACAAAAAGGAAAAGACCAAACCCAACACAAACAAACCCCACAAATTGTAACAGGGAGCTAGCTTTGTCTGTATCGCTGTCTCTTGCAGCTACTCACATTTGAGCACTGTTCAGGCTGTGTTGCTGTGAGATGAAATCTCACCTGTGGAAATGCTTTCCATGATTAAATAGAATACTGAAGCCTTCAATAGTATAGTTACTGTTACAGGCTCAGTGTCACCATGCACAAGGAAGAGAAATGTAGTTTTACATATACAGACTAACATGAAACATCATTAACAACTTGCCAGCTCCATTCTGCATCTGGAGCACTTTGTCTAGTTTGGGACTCCCCAGTGCAGGAAGGCTATTGATGCATGACCATGAGTCCAATGGATGGCTGCCAGGATGGTCAGAGCAGGTCATATACAAGGAGAGATGGAAGAGCTGTTTTTGTTTTTGGGAAAGGCAGATTGTTTTCTACAACTAACTAATGAGAGAATACATGGAAGTATAAGAAAAGTGTAATCAGATTGCAGAATTATTTTTTTATTTACTTACTTAGTAAGTAGTAGTAGTAGTTAAATACTGAAACATGTAGCCCATAGAAGTTGTGAAACCTCTGACCTTGGAGGCATTCAAGACTCGACACAGTCCTGAGCAACCTGATCTAATTAGACCTGTTTGAAGCTGGGAGGTTGGACTAGATGACCTCTGGATGTCACTTCCAACCTAGATTATGATTCTGTAAGAAAAATCCCTTATGAAGTCTCCTGGGTTTATGGTGATACTGCTAAAACATATCAGTTTATTTATTCTGTTACATCAGTGAAAAGCTGCTGTACACAAGTCCTAATTTTAACAGATCACCTAGTATCTTCAAAGGAAGAATTGCAAAATATTTCAGCAGAAACCCCATATATTTTCCTTTTACTTGTAATAAATTTAAGTTAAATTGAGCTGTTGCAAAAGACTACAAAAGATAACAAAAATTTCATTCCTCACCTGAGTATGAGGGAAGTTTGGGGAGGAAATTCTTAAGTCACTTACCCTGTGCGCGACTGTCCAACTTTATCACAGATGTCTAAGATGAGGCCCCAGTCTTCTGCAGTGTTCATCTCACTGGTTGCTTTCTCTGACAAATAAAGTATAAGCAAATCAAAACACAAATTTAAACAAAAAAAACCTTATTGACAATAAATTTGTTGAAATATTACCTCTGTGTATATTGCTAAATATATGACAAATCCCTATATTTAATAAAATTCATATATTAGCACTATTATACCTAATTGTTTTTAATTTTTGAATGTTCACTTGTGGCCATGAATTTCAGCTAATGAGCAAATATATTTTGGGTTTGTTTTTGCACCTAATAAAGATGCACCCAGAATATGACACAAGTAGTTTAGGTACCAACAACTTTTTTCTTCTATTTGAAACTATAAAGTTTAACAGGATATGAATACCCAAAGCATTAGTTCACTGTAGAGTCAGATACAACTGAATGTGTCACTTTCTCAGACACTAAACTGCTATGTCTCGCATTTCCTTTCTACATATTACAACTCAACAAGGAGGATTTAACAATCGACTAATAATCATTAAACTTTTATCTCCCCATTCTCATCTCTGCTTTGGATGATATATTTCACTGTTTCTTTTCAGCTATAAGGACTGCTAAACCAAAACTAATCTCACAGAAGCTGCTGAAGAGGAAAGAAATAGAGAGAGTAGGTGGAGAAGAAATAGATATCATGTCAGAAAAAAAAAAAAAAAGAGAGATTCTCTCCCTATTTCTCCCCCAGAAAAGCTTAGTTACACCAAGGAAAATAATAAATATATTTTTATATATATTTATATTTTAAAGGAAACTGAGGCTTACACTGCAGCTGAATAGAAGATTATCTAAATACTGATAGATCAGATGAGGGCTGGAGAGCATAAGAGAATGCACAAGGATTTTCTATTAGTAACCAAACAGAAAGTGAATGGGCATAGAATAGTGCACAAACTTTTGCTTCCCATCCCTGCTTCATCTAAGGTTCACATCTTAATCTACAAAGCACAAAATATGCCTTCAGGGAATGTCTCAGACTACTTAACTTTTCGAAAGGAAGGAAAGATTCCCTATAAAAACTCATCTGTCAGGAACAACTCATTATTTATATTGGCACTTGCAAGATTGCAAACAAGAGAAAGCCAAAGCAAAACAACTAATCTCCAAAAATTACAAGGAATTATTCATCTCAAAGTTAATGGATTTCTTATGAATGAGTTCCTGTGTCCTACAAACTGAAGTATGTTACAGTTAATTAGTTTCTTAATTCCGAACAAAAACACAGAAAAGTAAAACTTTATGGTTACGTGCTCTCAAAATATTTGTGAGCAAAAATTAAAGACTGATATATATGCAACTGAAATGACAACACATCAGTTGTGCTGCCTGATGCAAGGAAAACAGCAAAACAGTATAGTGAAATCCTAAATGAAAGCTAGTTACAATTCTGTATGTTCTCTCAGATAAAGTAATAGAGCAGTGCCTCTTCTCTCTAAATTCATCCAGAACATTAATTTGATTTCAAAAAGCATAGTCAACAGAAATATGAAAAATTATAGGTAGACACCATACTAACATCTAGCACGAAGACAGACCAGCTGATCAACCAACCACTATTTTTCTTTCAGTTTGCTATTGTTCCAAATCATGCTTATGATTAGTAAAGCTAACAATCACAATCACTGAAATTCTTGATGTTCAGATAAGATACCTGAACTGAATGCCTGGCAGAGCAGTCTTCTGAAATCATAGTCTATGTGCACAGCAGCTGTACTGCTACCAAAGCCAGCATCAACTCGGGAGCATCAGAACTGCTTTTATGAGACACAGAGCCTGAGCTGACTAGAATGCACTCCCCACACTGAAAACAGCTGATAAGCACAGTCCAGATACACACAAAACAGACCACATAGATGCAGTTTACTTTCAGGACTCAACTGATTCAGTTCATTGCCAGTTCTACTGGAGCTGGACTAGCTCCAGTCAAAGTGTGTCTGCACAGTGCTCTCGACAGCCTTAAGTTCCCGCCAGGCTCAGAGCTCACACATGGAGCCTCACAAAACCACACCGGTCACTTCTGCCTAATGCTGCACTTCAGTCAGCACATCCTTCAGCAGAGAGCTGGGCAATCCAGTGGAACGGAAACCTTTTCAATTTTTCTACGTAACAGACAGTTGTCTGTATTTTTGACAACAATTGATCTTTCTTTCCTCACAATGTTATCAGAGAGAAATGTCATGGCAATCGGTTATGTCTTCTACAAAGAAAGAAGTAAACTAATGCATGCTTAATGTTTTAAGATAACAGCAAACTGTGCCTTTATGATAATTTAAAGACTTTGGCTAAAACTACAAGTAAGATGGAGACTGATGAAATCCCTGACCCATATCAACCACACTGATTACAGCCTTTATTTTAATTCTCAATAAGATTATTTTGCAAATTTATCCATGAATACAATTACAAGTTTTCTGCCATGGCTACATTCCTTCTTGGCAGTTGAAGCTAGTTCAATATAAAAACTGCTATTTGCTTGCAATGCCTTCCCATTGTTAGTCAGGGTATTTCCTCCACCAACAAACACCGGATAATTTCTTACTAGATTTCAGCCTGAAATCCAGTTTCTTTGTATACGTTCTGTCTTCTGTAATAACAGTCATACATTAATTCCCTTAGATAATAAAAGTTATGGTAAGACATGACCAAAAAAGATTGCCTCGAATTTCAGTGAAATTCTGTCTCAAACAAGGGCAATTAAAAGCTAATGGCACACTAAGGATGTTATCAGCACAGTGATGCTACAGTGATGCTGACTGTCCACAAAAAAGGCTACTATCTCTGTCAGAGCATTAGCAAGTGACTATTGCCTTTCACCACTCTGGGAACAGGAGCAACAAAGACGCTTTGACAAAATTCCTATGATGCATCAGTGTTTTGTAGACAAAAGTAGGAAAGCTACTGAAGTAAAATTACTTACACTATTATCACTTAAAATCCATGAATACTCTCTCTTCTAACGTGAGGCACACATTCACAGTCAAAAAAAAGTTTATGTGCATTCAGTATTTGCCTACCCTGTCTAACAGCTGGCACACTCCCAGCCTTCAGGTATAGCTGACATGTCACTGGCAGACTCTACTAGTATTGAAATTGCGAGAAAAATCTCATTTATTGAATTTAGAAAGACGGCAAAAGTTTGCAAAACAAAAGGAATAAAACGAAAAGGAAAAATTACAACACGTGTTGGGTGTCCTAGGCACGCAGGATTCCCAGGAACACCCTTCAATTCAAAAGTCCCGCTTTTTAAACATTCTTAAGGTTCAACCCCGTTTACGTCATAGAAGAGGCGTTCCCCTCTTTCTGGTTGGCTGTGTCGTGCTGGGAGGTGGAGTGTCCAGCAGCATGGCAGCTTCCAGGACCAGCCATGTGGTATAAGGGGTTTCCTTACCAATATTCATTTACAGTTCCCCTATTCCCGTTCGCATGTTTCCCTGACACCGGTTCCAGGCTGAATCCGGCGTCTTACAGCTCCGCGATACGCCCTATAGGTTAGTAAAGAAAAACTCTTATGTTAGTGATTTGCTAAATTCATTTGCTTGTAATAAAACCGATTCTTTATTTCCCACAAAATGGACTGTGATAGGGAAGGAAAAACAGACATTTGTTTTCAAAGTCTTAGGACAGGTTAGCACAGCATACAGAAGATAACTTAAGGAAGAAATGTTCTTCATCTTCCATCTCTGATCAAAAATAACTCTATCGTAACAATATTAATGTTTAGTTCAGGCTCTATCCCTCCACCTCATCCTTGCTCCAAAATCTTACTCAACTTAGTGAATGCCAAGACAGGATCAGATAATGTTTCAAACTTGTTTTACAAAAACAACTTTAAATGACAGTGCTAGTTCATGAAATCAGCATTCTTCAAAACCTGTTAATGCTATGTCAAACACAAAGGACAACAGGACTACGTGACACAGCTCTCTTCCATGAAGCTGTACCAATTCAAGGCATTGTTTTCTGAGCACAAGCAAGGTCTACAAATTAACATAGTAATTTTAACCAGCGCAAGACTGTAAAATCTTACATTGTGTCGTATTAATTTGTAGTGATTAACAGTCATTATTAATATTAATTACTATTAAGACTAGTTAGTGAAATAGTAGTTTTAAATTTTTTCAACTGACTTTTTTCCTTGGGTTTTTTTTGTTCATTACATGTCTTCATTTCTCACCTTTATTTTTCTAGAAGTTATTTAATATTATTTTCTTACAAGCAATACCACAAAGATGGATAGACAAAATGGTAAGCGCTATCATTTCAGAGGAAAACAATACTTGGATCTACGGGTTCTTTGGTCAAACACAACAACAACAATCCTGAACAATATAAGAATACCTTTCTAAATAACTTCAACAATTCATTTAATCCCTAAAACAAAAGCAAGACACACAAAAACAACTGTATCACATTTTTCAGCCACTTTGCAAGGCATTGTATGTGGGATCAGGAGGCCTCTCCCTTTATACTTCTCTATTCAGAACACTAACCATACTGAGCCAGACCAATTCCATCTTGCCCAACATTCAGTCTCTAATACATATATTATACCTAAAGCAGATGCCTAGGAAAACAAAAAAAGAATAAGGTAAGCATTAGTTGTACTTCCCTACCAACACACCTTTCAGTGACCAACAATTTGCAGCTTCGTAACTCCTGAGTCAGAGCTGGTGCTGCAACCACACAAACACTGTCATAAATCACATACAGAACAAATAATTAAGGAAGTACTCTGAAGTAAAACGTGTCTATGACAGAAATCTTGGCTGTTTTTGTATCTTTGAAGTTTTTCAATAAGAACATCATGTCCTTCAAATAAAATACCTAGATGCTGAAATCATTCTTCCAGACATATGGTTCTATCTTCTTTCTCTTTTTAAACTAAACCTCTGAATAAAATTTACACAAAACAGTATCATCTGCCTTCTAAAGAAAACACCCTTCCTCTTTACCAATGCTCACTGAAATACGGTACCTAAAACCCAGATGACAGAGTTACACCTACTGATGAGAAGCCAGCCCAGAAAGATCTCAAATATATGAGTTGAATTACTTATACTTTGATTGTGGTAAGAAGTACACAGGCTCTTCCATGGGCTGTTTTGGGATACCTAAATAAACCTGCCTCTCCTTGTATTGTAAAGTTTATTAATTTTGTTGAGGCCCAATTTCCCTAAAATGTACACAAACCTGAAGCCTGGGAGCATCAATAAAATCCTGTTTCCTCCTCTGGTTCTGTGCATTACTTAGAAATTTTAAGCAAAGCAAAAATATTTGCACCATGATTTTATTTGAGGTATACAAAAAACACAACTACAGATGATCATTTTAAGACAGAAGAAAAAAACTTTACTCAGAAGGAAAAAGAATAATTTTCTAAAATTCATAACTGTCCTAAAAGAAATTTTTCATCAGATTTATAAAGCACTAATAAACAAAAGAAATGTAGTACATTGCTGAAAAAAATCCACCGCCAGGCTTAGTGGTTGACCCTTTAGGTGCTGGTAAGAGGAATATAAATATGGCTGCAAATTTTCCATGCAGACATGTGCTATTCATTTGATTGTCTTAGTTCTGCATTTTAACAATAGCATTTTACTGTCTTATTCGAAATCTGCAAGAGTAAAGACTCTCATCAATGTTCAGATATTGCACTGAATCACATGATGCATTTCTTAAAGCAGAAAACTTAGTGACTACTCATTGCTAACATCATTTTCAGAGGGAACTCCTGGCAGGTTGTAGCTCTCCAAGCTTTAGATTTTACTGACGTTTATTTTGAAAAAAGTCCAATGTCAGAACTGAGCTATTTTTCTGCTGCAAAGTTTAAAAGATGCTAAAACTAGCTAGAACTTCAAGAAATAATTCCAGATCAAAACACCCCCAAATCCAACACTTAAAATGTACATGATTTGAGATTTGAAGCACACAGATACAAGTAAAAACTGTCAGAATACTAAGTTTTTTAGCCATCCTACTTATTGTTTGCTCTTACTTTATTCATGGACATAATCTTATTTTCATGGTTGGACATCTCTAAAATGAAATACTGAAGTTCTCAGTAACTGAAGTTACAAAGAAAAGAATGGCTAAAGAAAGTCTTCAAAAGAATAGCTAAACAAAGTCTTCAACTCACAGACTCATATTACAACCAGTTTCTGACATGATAAAAAAATCCTCAAAAATCTGTTATAACATTGTAAACACCACAGAATTAATAAAAAATTCAACACTCCCCTCAGCCTTCTCTCCTCCATTTCCACTGAAAGTCTTGTTTTCTTCCCAAGATTAAATAAATAATTTCTCCTTCTCTATAAAATTGCAAATACTAAAATTCCAAAGCAATATAGTTTAAATAGTCCTTAAAGACTGAAACTGACTGCACCTTTTTCTTTTTTTTGCAGGCACTTGTTGAGAAATTTGGATTACATACCATTCCACATCACTGAAGTTAAATGCCATTAAATTCTGTTCTTTTTGTCTGTCAAATAAAATGAACAAATGCATTTGTCGGCCTGTTCTACAAAAGCCACCAATAGAATATTAACCACTCTGCATTTCACTAACATGCTCAGAACTGCACAAGAAGAATACATCCAACCAGATTCCATTTAGATAAGATTGAAAATAACCTCTAAAAGGCAATGCCACCACAGAGAGAAACTAGAATTAACTTGGCAAAGCTATTAACCAACTTGTGCAGTTTAACTGTATCCCCATCTACAGTATTCCTAAGTCCTTATGGAAGCCATTGTAGAAGGTGTCCTATGAAAGCACTGCTAGCTGATCCAAGGCAAAGCAAGCAGCGGTGACTGAGCTGACATGAGGCCACCTCAACTCATTCCTTCAGAAGACCATGTAGGATCTCACTGTGCATGAGGCAGCCTATTCAAAATAAACATCATTCAACTCAGTAAACTGAGGAGAATGAAGACAAAAGATTCAAGATCTGGGAAGGCAATGCTGAAATAATAAGACCAGCTGAGTAAAAATAATTTAGATGTTTAGATATCTCATGCAAACCCTAACAAATCCACAGAACTCAAACTACCTTTCACCCAGAAATATTACAACAGAGCAGGAAGGTGAGCACATTAGAGATACATAAGGAGGATGATCAGCCTGTAAACAAGGTGTATCATAGGCATGTTATACTAATAAATAGTGCCAGGATCCCTTTGCAATGCCCCACAAATCAAGCCAAAAGTAGAAGGAGCATTTCAGAAAATCAGTAAGAGAGTTAACTTTTCACATCAGGTAAGTAGTGTTATTTTAATCAGTTAGAGGAACAGATTTTACATGCTGGAGATCTACTTTGTTTGTTCTGAATTTTGATATTATAATGCACACTGTCACAGCTGAAATGAGGAGAAGCACTTAAAGTGACAGCTCTTCCCTGGGAGGAAAGAAAGAGAATTACAGGAAAGTACTGGTTTTGACTATGAAACATACTGTGTTGGCTTCAAAGTGCCCAGCTGAACTCAGTCTGATGATTGATAGTGAATGTTTTGTTGGCTGATATACAGAAGGGGTATTTCACTCAGTTTTATCCTGTCACATTGCCACTTTTAACTGTATGAGAACATACACCAAAGGTATCTTTTAGGAAGAAGTTCTCGTTTTTCATAAACATTTATAAATAACTGAAAAGGGGGGTGGCTATAGCTCCTTTCCCACACATTTTCTACTCAGTCTCTCCCTGTTAGTTCACAGGTAATGTCCTTCTTAAAACAATGCTGAGAAAAGCAGTGGGCCAACTTAGGCAAAAATGTGCCTCATGACAAACTGAACCAATCCTTGGAATCCATCTTCCCTGCAGTCTCCATAATTGTCTGGGGTCGAGAAACTCATCTGCAACAATTTTCCGTCCTTTTGGCAAACCCGGCCTAACGAAGAAAATCCAGCTCTGAGAGACATGTAACTGGATTGTTTTGAAGATTTTGACTAACTACAGGGAGAAATCTAAAGAATAATGAGTTTAAATACCAAGAGGATTTTATTCCAAGAAATTGCACAATGGGAATCATGGTCAAACCATTTCTTACATTATAATAACATCAAACTATAGGGTGATCATATGTACAATCACATGTAATTCATGCATATTATAAATATCTGAAGATTTGTAAGCGTAACATTATCAACAACTGCTATAGTTAAAAAAACATGGGAAAAATGATTGCAAGTCACATCAGCTTGACAGTTCTACTACATTACTAAACTACCCATTTAATTTCCTATTACTATAAATAGTAAGCCTGAATTTCTTCTCATTCCTGTGGTGCCTCAAACCATTACACTGAGAACTACACTAACACCCAAAGCAAATGCAAGTACTTTCATCCTTTACTGTAAGGGAGAAAAAAAATTCATACAAAAACCCTCATGTTTTTTAACCACCTCCCCTTAAGTTCATATGTGATTTTTATGACAACTCACACCAGAACCTGCATTTATTGCAGCTCATAAAACTTCAGAAATAATAAGCTTACAGCAGGGAGTAAACGTTCTTCCAGTTCTCTTCTTACAATGTAAATTAGGTTTACAATGCTTGACATCATGTTAGAATAAAGTATGCACCACATTTCGTCCAGACTTACAGATCTTATTCTTAAGATCTAAATGATACTTCAGAAGGACTTAAGCAGTAAGTTCTTCACCAATACTATCCTAAGCTAAATTAGTAACTAGCTATATTACTAATTAGCCTGTCATGACAGATTAGTAGACAGTCTTTTGGTTCTTAAAGCACTTTTTCACCATTATTCTGCCTGCATCAAACTTACAGATAAATCTGCATTTCTCAGGAATAACCCTCTGGGAGTAATTTTATAATTAAGGTTGTGAAATATGGCAGAAACAGATGACCCATGGACCTAATAAGAACACCATTAATTCTAACCCTTTAAATGGAGGATTAGAGTTTCTTAATTATACTCTCAGCAGGCCCAGCATCTTGAAGATTTTTTCTTTTGTTAAATTCCAATATTATGTTCCTTACTTGGACACACTGTCAAAGGTTCCTTGACTTCATTGTGAAAACCCACACCAACTTGTGTCACCACTGATTAGTATCCCTTCCTATTGAAATATTCCTAAGTATGGTAAAATGAAGGTTCAGAAAATGAAAATTATTTGGGCTTCATCTAGAGATTTGCACTCTTTGAGGATGACAATGGCTTACCTCCTCAAATACATGGGCAGCTTAAAGCATTCTTTAATATTATTAATTTAATAGCAGTCTTAAACAACATTCTTTTGCCAACCACACCTGAAAAAAAAAAAGAGGTGCACCCCTCAAAATCTCTGTACAAGGTTGACTCTAAACAGTAAGCTGGATGACCAGCTTCCACAGCAGCAACATGCTAACAGGACTAGCTAAGTGCTGCTAACTGGCCAGAAAAACTAAAAAAAATTCTCCTGAACTTAAGCGATACTTATGCTCCTCAAAACAATGGAAAATAATTTAGTTCCAGATACGTTCTCTGCAATCCATCATCCTAAATGGTTCCAAAATAATATCCAACTGTTCTACAATACTGAGCAGCTGTCCAGTAGACAAGAATGCACAGCTACCACAGCAGTACTATCAACTACAGCAATGTTCAAATATTAAATTAAGAATAGCTTCTGACTGCTTTTCTGCTTCAGGAATCTGATTTTCAAAAGAAAACTTTCTTGCTGGACAAGAACAAAAGCAGAGCACTCAATTTTCACTCTGAGAAAAGAACTGAAAAATAACACTACGGTTTGACAACTTTTAGAAGTTTCCTGACAACATGAGAGCTTACTCTACAGATGATGTTATCTTGTGAAGCCTGCCAAGAAATTCATCCAGATAATAGCACATTCCCAAGGGCCCCCGGAGAAGAAGAGCCTAGGGACACTTTCTGGGAAACTTCACCATTCCCATCTCCCTGGCACAGATCCAGTTAAGTGATGGATAAAGGTACCAGGCTCCTGAAAGGAGGCTGTCACCAACTGAACAGCCTGCTGCTCCTCAGGTCTCCCTCAGGACACCATGAAAGAGGTCAAAAGAAAGAAATTGTGTTTACCAGTCAAAATTAGCCCATTGCCCACTATCTGCTTTTCCAAGAACAATTTGGGATCGACTGGTTATTTCCCTCTCCTCATACACTTCACAGAATAACGTTTTTGAAAAATATTAACTGATGGTCATATTAGGCAAGCACAGTAGGTAAGGTGTTGGCATCCTCTGCACACAGAAGACAGGAAATAAACCACTGAAGTAGCTGCTGAGTGCTACTACCCTGCATTGTGAGACTCACAGTGCTGACAAGCACATCCACTGGACAGACCTCTAGAGAAGCCAATTCAAGCAGCCTGAGCTTCCCTGCCAGCCAGCAGCCTTAGGAAGTAAAAAAAGTGAACATCTGCCAGAACCTGAGCCTATCACTTTTTAATCTTATTAGTTCAAATCATTCTCACAGACATTATCACCAATGTTTCAATCCTCTAATGGTCCATGGAAAACTGGCAAGCAGTACAATCTCTTCCTCACTTTCAATTGCCAAATTACATTAGAACAGCAGAACAATTAGGAAGAATTATTTACCGCTTTCCAAAATAACTCAGTCAACTCTGCTACCAACAAAATCATTAACTGAAGTGCAGGTTAAAAGTTTTCTTAACAGTTCAAAATGAGAAGAGCAAGCTATGCCTTATTAAGATGCAACAGACAAAGAATTTCTGAGAACGAACATACATACATACATACATACATACAGAATTCATGTCACAGTAATTTGTTTATGCACTAATCCCTTCCCCTGAAAAGACACATACTTTTCAGACAGTTTTGAGGTTTTTGTTTGTTTTCTTTAAGAGCTGGAAGAACTAAATCTCAGCCAAGACTTCTAAAATTGGCTAAACCTTAAGAAACAATGTATCGATGTAGTTGAAAGTTACAAAGAAATTGGTTTCAAGAAACGTATAGAGTGTTACGCTGCTGTAAGAAAATAATGGGGAGGTGGGCGGTGGAAGTGGGATACTTAGCCACATTACCTGATTCCTCAGACAAAAGTTTTATGACTCAAAGTAAAACTGATGTGAGCAGCAGGTTAAACCATATTACACAATCACAAATCAGACGTACAAAACTAATTTTAACTGCCTATACGTCATTTTACCTTCAGTTTGGACACATCAGCATTAAGCACAATTTTTGTCAAGTAAAAGCCAGACATTTCTTCTCCATCTAGTCTGGTCTCGGAAGAAGCAATTTGGGCATGACACCTGATCACAGAACGTCAAGTTCCACTTGAAAGAAAAAAAAGAAAGCTCCCACAGGAATACAGTTTAAAGCACCAAACAAAACGCTCTGACGATTTTCTCATGCCTGTCTGTGAAGCAACTGTAGACGGTGCTTTCTACTGTTCATCCTTTCAGCAACACTCCAGCGCGGACCTTTCTCACTACTTGTTTTGCTGTGCTGGGCCGGACGGCCCGTCCCGCACGGGCACCCCGCGTTCGCCCCCAGCCCCAAAGGCCGGCAGGGCCCGCAGGAGCCCCGCGCTGTCACCGCCCAGGCCGCAGTCCCCGCCGGCCCCACCGGGAGGCGGCCCCGGCCCGGCCGCACCGTGACCGACAGTTCCCGGCCGGGCCGTCGCCGCCGATCCCGGTTCCCGGCTCCCGGCGGGGCGCCAGCGAGCCCAGCAGCAGAGGGCCGGGGGAGCGGGGCCGGCCGCCCGCGGGGTTCCCTTGGTGGGAGGCCGGGCCAGGGCGCCGCGGGAGCCACTTACCCACATCCTGGTCGAAGGGGTTGGTGGCGAAGAGCGGCATCGCGGGGCCGGGGGCGCGGGGCGGCCGCCCCTCCCGGCAGAGCGGCGGCAGCGGACAGAGAGAAAGCAGGCGGCGACGGCTCCTCCTCCAGCCCCGGGCACCTCCGCCGCCACCACCTCCCAGCGCCGGGGCACCGCCTCCCGCACAGCACGCCGGGAAGCGGGGCTGGAAGCGGGGCTGGAAGCGGGGCTGGAAGCGGGGCTGGAAGCGGG